>NC_058133.1:227608332-227626618 GCF_016433145.1 Gracilinanus agilis | reverse complement strand
ATATTATATTTTATACAATACATTGTATTTTAGTAATATATTATTTTATAATTATTAATTTAATAGAAATATTATATATTAATAGAACATATTAATATAAAATAGATATATTATAGTTAATACGTGTACCTATCATTTCTTCTGATAGAATGCAAGCCCTTTCAAGGCAGGGGTCGTTTCACTTTTGTCTTGGTATTGTGGAGATTAAAATTAATATTCATGGTGCCTAGCAAAGTGTCTGACTTGTTGTAAGCACTTAATAAATATTACTAGCTCAATTCACTTCACCTTGTTTGCCTTAGTTTCTTCATCTGTAAAATGAGCTGGAAAAGGAAGTGGCAAAGCACTCCAAGTATCTTCATCAAGAAAACTTCAAATGGAGCCATGAAGAGTCAAATTTGACTACTGAACAACAACAAAGTATGTGTTGGATTGAATTATTGTAGTCTTGAACCTACCTCTGCAGTTCTCCCAAAATGAGTGAATGTTTAATAAGTACTTATTGTTTGATCTAGGAGGAGGAGATTACAATTGCTCTTAGCATGCAGCTCTGGGCCCCCTCACTGCCACCCCCAACCCAGCTCTCTGTGCCCTAGGCCATGCTCAGGGGGGCACAGACAAGCACTATGTAGTCCGATGACCAGCTTGTGGCTACAGAGCTGTGAGGGTTTGACCATAGGCACTCTGGGGGACTCTTTTCAAAGGATACTGGGGGAGTGTTCACACTGTCAGAATCACGGATCTCCCCAGGCTTTTAATAAGGACTATGCAACCACTATACAAGAAAAGCAGTTGCCCGAAATAATCACTTTAGCCAAGTGCCACTTTTGTAGAAAGGTTAGGAGGCCCCCTCCTCCACCACCAAATATGATTTACCCTGTTGTCTTTCCAGGAGCTGCCACAGGTATATTCCCCGAGTGCCACAATAGCCCCATTCCCCTTCTGCCAAACTATATAGCCTCCTAAGCCTTTTTTCTTTCTTTGCTGAACTAACTGTGTGGTCAAATTTCTTGTTGTTAGTCAGCCAATAGAAAGACAGTTTCCTGTGAGCAGGGGATATTCCATTTGGGGGGAGTTGCTTTTGTTTTTGTAATCCCAGTGCCTAGCATAGTGACTGCAATTTGTCGATTGGTTGATATGGTATGTCTAAACCAGGGGTTCTTAATCTACAGCTGTGATGGTGAATCTATGGCACACGTGCCAGAAGGGGCACACCCGCTTTGCCCCAGCACAGAGTTCACCAGAGTTCGTTACTAGAGAACCAGAGGGATGTAGGGCCAGGCTGCTCTCCTCCCCCTCTCCATGAGTGCCTCAGGACATCACCCACCCCTCTAAAAGGTTCACCATCATTAATCCAGAGTCTATGGAATCCTAAGGTGTCTGTGGATAGATTTCAGGTCTGCAAACTTGCATGGGAAAAATAATATCTTTATTATCAATATAACTAATAAGCCAATTGACATAATTAGTTTCTTTTTTTTTAACCTTTACATTCCATCTTAGAATTAATACTAAGTATTAATTCCAAGGCAGAAGAGGAGTAAGGATTAGGCAATGAGGGTTAAACATTCACACAACTAAGAGATGTCTGAGGTCAAATTTGAAATCAGAACCTCCTGTTTCTAGACTTGGCTATAAATTCACGGAGCCATCTAGCTGCCCCCAATTTTTGGTTTCTTGATAAACCTGTGTATTTTATTTTATGCATTTAGCAACTTTCTTCTTTGAGGGGTCCATAGGCTTTATCAAACTGCTAATATCAAACTCCATGATACAAAAAAATAATGACCTCTTATCTAATTCCTACTTTCATGGGTTTATTGGGAAGGGAAAGAGAGGGTACAAATGGGAGTGTATAGGAAGAAGGCTCTGCTCGGGGCAATAGCACGGAAAATGAAAGGACTATCTTCTTCCAAAGCCAAACTTGCTCATAGTAGGTAGAATGGAAAATATAGATAATTTTAGGCACACCAGAAAGGTTTCCCTTATCTAATCACATCCATACCTCCTCTGCTTATACAAACACACACACACATCTCCCATGATCTGGTATAACATAATACCACATTGACTACATATATACACATATATGTATGCATATATGTGCATGTGTATGAGTATACAGTCACACACATGCATGCATGAACATATATTCACATACCTGTATGAAAATATATACTCACACATATAAAATATATTTACACATGTGTATATATTTATATATTTACATGTACATATAACGTGTGTATGTGTCCCTATGGAATGTAGAAAAGACTCTTGAGAGGAGAGTCTCCTTCCCTTTTGTCTTTATATCCCCATTATGTCTAAAGCAGTGCCTAGTACATAAGAGATACTTATTAAATTCTTGCCCATTGCTTATTGTAGCCTAAGACAAGAAATATGCTTGGTTAGTAGAAGAAACAGAGAATGGCTTCCAAGGTCCTATAAGTTTTTATATCTTTAGAGAGGAAGGGAGAGCTCAGGACAGATAAGCCGGACTAAAGGACTGCCCCATCATGAAGGGAATGGCCAAGGAAGAAAAATTCATGTTCCTGAGGCAGCCTGGGTGTGGCTCTACTTGGGTGAAAGGTGATGAATAAGATGGGCTTCCCATTCCCAGGATGCCTACATGCCAGTTCTGGACCCAGTCTCACCAGAGTTTTTGACAGAAGCTTACTTGCCTTATTAAGTTCATCGTTCAGTTACCTCAATAGTGCTGAAGTCAACATAACTAGTAAATCCATAATTGTTCTTCCATCACCAACATTAGCCCATTTACATTTTTTCTCCTAATCCTCTGTTTTAAATTCTTTAATTCCAAGTTTTGCTGATCCTTTCACATTCTTCCTGGAAGGAAAAAAAAAACAGATCTACTAATATTTTCTGGCTTTTCCAAGACACCTCTCCCATGTTTACCTGCTTTCTTAAAACCCCAAACTTGTACTTGTCTAAGATATTTCTAGATTTTATTCAACCACCCCTAGTCCTTAGTTCTTCCTCCTCATTGAAATGTAAGAAAACAATATCAGAGAATCTTAGAGTTAGAAGGACCTCAGAAGTCAATCTAGTACAAACATTACCTAAATAAGAATGGAACACTGGATTTAAAGTCAGGAAGACGTGGGTTCAAATGCCATTGCTGTCACTACAGCTAATCATCCTATACAAGTCACTTCATTTCACCTGGGCCTGAATTTCCTCATCTGTAAATAGAAGGAATTGAATTTTATAACTTCTGAGGTCCCTTCCAACCCCAAATCTATAATCCTATGATCTAACATTAGATTTTTTAAATCCTTTTTGTATCTTAGATAACAAAAGCAATCTAGCAAAATCTATAGACCCTTTCTTAGAATGTTTTTTTATTTGAAATTTTCTAATTAATTAATTAATTATGAATATTTTTCCATGGTTACATGATTCATCTTCTTTTCCTCCCCTCCTTCCAACCCCCTCCCATAGCTAATGAGCAATTCTACTAGGTTTTACATGTGTCATTAAGACCTATTTCCATATTATTAATATTTGCATTAGGGTGATCGCTTAGAGTCTACATCCCCCATCGTATCCCCATTGACCCATGTGATCAAGCAGTTGTTTTTCTTCTGCATTTCTGCTCCTGCAGTTCTTCCTTTGAATGTGGGTAGCGTTCTTTCTCATAAGTCCCTCAGAGTTGTCCTGTGTCATTGCATTGCTGCTAGTAAAGAATTCCATTATGTTCGATTGTGCCACAGTGTATCAGTCTCTGTGTACAATGTTTTCCTGGCTCTGCTCCTTTCACTCTGCATCAGTTCCTGGATGTCTTTCCAGTTCACATGGAATTCCTCCAGTTTATTATTCCTTTTAGCATAATAGTATTCCATCACCAACAGATACCACAATTTGTTTAGACATTCCCCAATTGAAGGGCATCCCCTCATTTTCCAGTTTTTTTGCCACCACAAAGACTGCGGCTATAAATACTTTTTGTACAAGAATAGGTTCTCTTTGGGGTATAAACCCAGCAGTGGTATGGCTGGATCTTAAAATGTTTTTAAGTACATATAATATATTATATAGTTTAGGAGATCTGTTATGATGAAAAAGCCATAAAAATATTTTTTAAACGTATCCATAGATCCTAGGTTAAGAACCTATGTTGTTGAGAATTGTAATGGTCATATCAGTCATCTAAGGTCACCTAGCCTTCTAAGTAAGCAGTCGTTAATTCAGCCAAATTCGTCTTTACTATTATTTCTCCCTACACACCCCAAGTGGCATATCCTTTGCTTGATGACTGCCAATGGGGAAGGTGGGGGCACCATTACTTTTGCATATCACACACATAGTCCAACTCCATGTATAACAATATACTCTCAACTTCCCTGGTGGTGGTTCATACAAGCTTGGTGAAAACATGGTGGCTTAGGGCTTCCTCTACATTGGATGAGGGCCTTGTGTAGGAGCTGGCACACTGAGTGTTTGAAGGATGGATGACTGGTTGTCAGGAAGCCTTAGAGGAAAGTTGGAATAGATGACCCCTGAGATCCCTTCTGCCTCCAAGTTTTGGGTTTCTGAATCAGATAGGAAGAAATCTTTCTATTTCTATTTCTACATGAAGAAATCATGTTGATTTTGTTATAAAAATAATGGGGATTTATGGTAATAATAACAGAGGCTATAAGCTAGAGGCTTTTGAAAGGCGGATAGGATTTTGGTGTGAGAGAGAGCACAGTCTTGCCCATGGCCTCTGTGTAGGTGCTTCTAGTAAGCTATGCCTCTCCTCTCTTGACAGGCTTGCTCAGTTGAGCCTGTCAGCTGTTTCTTTTTTTTTTTTTTTTTTGGGAGGGAAATTATTTTTTTTATTTTGAATATTTTCTCCTAGTTACATATTTCATGTTCTTTCCCTTTCCTCTAGTCCCCCTAACCCCCCTTAGCCAACGCATAATTCCACTGGTTTTTATACGTATCATTGATCAAAACCTAATTCCATATTATTGATAGTTGGACTAGAGTTATCATTTAGTGTCTACATCCCCAATAATATCCCCAACAGCCCATGTGTTCAAGCAGTTGTTTTTCTTCTGTGTTTCTCCTCCCACAGTTCTTCCTCTGAATGTAGCTAGTTTTCTTTCTTATAAGTCCCTCAGCCTTGCTATGGATCCTTGCATTGCTGCTAGTATAAAAGTCCATTATGGTTGATTGTATCACAGTGTATCAGTCTCCATGTACAATGTTCTCCTGGATCTGCTCCTTTCACTCTGTATCAATTCCTAGAAGTCTTTCCAGTTCACATAAAATTCCTTCAGTTCTTTATTCCTTTGAGCACAATAGTATTCTATCACCAACAGATACCACAATTTGTTCAGCCATTCCCCAATTGAAGGACATTCTCTTATTTTCCATTTTTTTGTCACCACAAAGAGCGCAGCTATAAATATTTTTGTACAAATCTTTTTCCTTATTATTTCTTTGGGATATAATCCAAGCAGTGATATGGCTGGATCAAAATGCAGATAGTCTTTTAAAGCCCTTTAGCATAGTTCCAAATTGCCATCCAGAATGGTTGGATCAGCCCACAACTCCACCAGCAATGCATTAATGTCCCAATTTTGGCATACCCTCCAACATTCATTACTCTCCTTTGCTGTCATTTTAGCCAATCTGCTAGGTGTGAGGTAATACCTCAGAGTTGTTTTGATTTGCATTTCTCTAATTATTAGAGATTTAGAACACTTTCTCATGTGCTTATTGTTAGTTTTGATTTCTTTATCTGAAAATTGCCTATTCATGTCCCTTGTTCATTTATCGATTGGGAGATGGCTTGATTTTTTGTACAATTGATTTAGCTCTTTGTATATTTGAGTGATTAGACCTTTATCTGAGTTTTTTGTTAAAAAGATTTTTTCCCCAATTTGTTGTTACCCTTCTAATTTTAGTAGCATTGGTTTTGTCTGTACAAAACATTTTAGTTTAATGTAAAAATTATTTATTTTACATTTTGTGATTTTTTTCTAACTCTTGCATTGTTTTAAAATCTTTTTCTTCCCATAGATCTGACAAGTATACTATTCTGTGCTCACCCAATTTATCTATAGCTTCCTTCTTTATATGCAAGCCATTCACCCATTCTGAGTTTATCTTGGTATAGGGTGTGAGATGTTGATCTAGGTCCAATCTCTCCCATATTGTTTTCCAATTTTCCCAGCAGTTTTTGTCAAATAGTGGGTTTTTGTCCCAAAAGCTGGGTTCTTTAGGTTTATAGAAAACTGTCCTGCTGAGGTCGCTTACCCCTAGTCTATTCCACTGATCCTCCTTTCTGTCTCTTTGCCAGTACCATATTGTTTTGATGACTGCTGCTTTGTAGTACAGTTTAAGATCTGGTACTGCTAGGCCACCTTCCTTTATATTTTTTCATTATTTCCCTTGATATTCTTGGTCTTTTGTTCTTCCAAATGAACTTTGTTATAGTTTTTTCTAATTCAGTAAAAAAGTTTTTTGGTAGTTTGATAGGTATAGCACTAAATAGGTAAATTACTTTGGGGTAGGATGGTCATTTTTATTATGTTAGCTCATCCTACCCATGAGCAATCAGCGTTTTTCCAGTGTTTAGATCTAGTTTTAACTGGGTAGAAAGTGTTTCATAGTTGTGTTTGTATAATTCCTGTGTTTTTTCTTGGCAGATAGATTCCTAAGTATTTTATATTGTCCAGGGTGATTTTAAATGGAATTTCTCTTTCTAACTCTTCCTGCTGCGATGTGTTGGAATATATAGAAATGCTGATGATTTATGTGCATTTATTTTGTATCTTGCAACTTTGCTAAAGTTGTTGATTATTTTCACTAACTTTTTCGTTGATTCTCTAAGATTTTTTTAAGTAGACCATCATATCATCTGCAAAGAGTGATATTGGTCTCCTCATTGCCTATTTTAATACCTTCAATTTCTTTTTCTTCTCTAATTGCTGTTGCTAGTGTTTCCAGTACAATGTTGAATAATAGAGGTGATAATGGGCATCCTTGTTTCATTCCTGATCTTATTGGGAAGGCTTCTAATTTATCTCCATTGCATATGATGCTTGTTGATGGTTTTAGATATAAACTGTTTATTATTTTTAGGAAAGGCTGTTCTATTCCTAAACTTTCTAGTGTTTTCAATAGTTATGGATGCTGTATTTTGTCAAAAGCTTTCTTGGCATCTATTGAGATAATCACGTGGTTTTTGTTGGTTTGCTTGTTGATATGGTCAATTTTTTCAATGATTTTTCAAAGATTGTCCTGTCCAAAAGGAGAAAATTTTCTCATGTTTGGCTTTGATAAAGTAAAACTTCATTTACAGGTATTCTGTTCTTTTAAAAAAGATGAGAAGACTCCAGAGAGCTTTCACTATAGTGCTCCATGTTACAGGAAACTTGTCACCTCCCTATCCTCCTGTCATGTCCCTGCTTCCTGTCCTCTTCTGCCTGTCACTCTCTTTTGCTTCCTCCCCCGCCATGGCAGTCATCTCTCTGCCCTCCAAGATTTATTTTCTGCTATTTTACTTGTCAGTGCCTGAATGCATGAGGGTCCTAGACAAGTGGTGTACAGTGCAAAAAGCAGCTAAAGTCAGCCCATGCTGGAGGCAAGAGGATGTGGATTGCAGACCATGATTCTCCCACAAGCAAATATTTCTATTAAGTCAAAAAAAGAAAGTGAGGGTGATTCTTGTGTGATGGTTAGATTCACTGCTGAATGCCCACAAGTGAGGTGGAAAATGGAGGCATTGTAGACCACTAATAAGTGGAAGCTCTTAGAGAAACAAATGTGAGACCTACCAACTAGGAGAACTGGTCACAACTCCTACTTCACACCTCCCAAGGATGTCCTGTTCATGACTTCTCAGATTCCTCTCCAGCAAAGAGGGCCCATCATGATTCTTCACAATCCATACTACTTAAAAGGACCCATCACAGATCTCCAGACTTATGACCACTTAGGAAGGCCCTTCCTAACGTTCCAGATTTAGCTTCTAAAGTCTGTCATTCACTGTCTAGTAAAGTCCTGGCCTTTACTAACCCCTCTCTCTCAGTCTGAAAGAGAAGAGTAATAGACGCAAAAATGAGTCTTCTTAACATAAAAATCAATCACCTTCCTCTCTCCTGAGCTAGGGATAGAGATAGCTGCATGATTCCAGAGACATTTCTAACCATGGGAAACTCCAGAGAAACCTGTCAAATAAGAGGTATGATGTAAATTCTTCTTTTCGTTCAAAGAGCAACCAGCAGACCTTTGATTCAGACTTGACTCCTCCATAGTACAAGCCTCTGATTCAGGCCTCTCCCCACCAAGAAGGAAACAGAGAACCAGGTTTTCTGATTCACACATCTCTCCACCTGGAAGGAGTCAGTCTTCTGGAACAAAAGCCCCTCAGATGTTCTCTGCAGCCAAAACTAGGTTGGTGTGTGATATAAGGAGAAAGCAGAGCAGCTCAGGAAACATGGACCAAGAAACTAAATATTTGGAATGTGATTTCCAAAATGTTGAAACCACATTTCAAGGTAAATCTAGCTGCAAGAGGGACCCTGAAGCTGGAACAATTGGAACAATGTAAAAAAAAAAAAAAGTCAGAGAAAAATGAGCAGTATGGTTAGTGGGAAAAGGGCCTTGTCCAGAGTCAAAAGCAACAACAGAATAAGGAGGAAGCAGTGAGATGCAGAAGCCATTGCCTGCTACAAAATACGATAGGGACTTGGATCAGATGTTCCAAGTGCCGGAAAGAAAGGAAATGATCCATGGCAAATATTGTTAAGAAGAATAAGGACAAGAAAAACAAGAAGAAAAGCCTTGCTATAATGACTCTGCACCTCCCCTCAACAGATTCAGTATCTGGCTTGGTTATCTCTGGGAGGACATGAACAGGTCTAGTGGCTTTGAAAAGAAGCATTTTGCCAGACTTTCCAATAAAAAAGCTTTTGAGAAACTATAAATGGTGCACTGAGGATATGCAGCTCCTGTAAATAAGCAGTGGCTGTACGTTCTAGTGGTGGGCAAAGGGACAAATGAGATAGCCAGGCAGGGCCAGGGTTAACAGTTTACATAGATCAACTATACATGGTTGCCATCAATAACCCTACGAAAAAGCTTAGGCTTTGTATCTGGTCTAAGGGCACTATGACCTAGGGAAATGTCCATATTTGTCAGTCATTCACACAGTCATTGACCCCCATTGTCAAGGAAGGAAGGGAGGAAGAGAGGAAGAGAGAAAGAGAGAAAGAGAGAAAGAGAGAAAGAGAGAAAGAGAGAAAGAGAGAANAGAGAGAAAGAGAGAAAGAGAGAAAGAGAGAAAGAGAGAAAGAGAGAGAGAGAGAGAGAGAACAAAGATCATATAGGCACCACAGAATTAAAGTCTGGATTGAGCTTTTTCTTCTTTTTTTTCTAACAGATATTTTTGCAAAAACAAAACAAAACAAAAGATGGAAAGGGGAAGGACTTTAATAAAATTAATGTGTTTAAAAATCACTAGGAACAAAGCCAAATTAAAAATTTAAAACCAAAAGAAACTAGTGATTCCTAGGGGGATAGGAATTAAAGCCAGACAAATATTCAACAGAAGGAAAAGAATAAGAAGATAACAAAATCAGATTCTTCTTTCAATGTTTCATCATAGCTTGTTGGCAACCTTATAAGTATTCCTATTTGTGAAAACAACTTCCCATTGAAATGAATGGCCAGGCTATTCATGTCACTATAGGATGAACAAAGAATATTCTCTTCCTCCAGAAAATATATTAGAAGAATCACTAGTTCCAAACCATTTAGGAATTCTCTGTTGGGAGTAGGCATTACTAAAGCCTATTAGCCTTATTTCCAAAGTTGAGGCAAAGATCACTCCCTCCAGGCAAAATATCTTCTGAGGATCCTTTTGGAAGTGATACAACTACCTCTCAGTGTCTGGAAAGTCACTTGAAGATCTTACCATTTCATTAATCCCTTAGAATCCAGAAAACCTTGTATCTATGCTCAAATGTGAATGATGGAGTCTAGGACAGTGCAGGTAGGCAGAGAGAAATGCCTACCAATTAGTATTATTTTCTCAAGTCTATATCCAGTTGAAAAGTCAATATACTTTTAGGGGAAAGCCAGGACCCAGGATACAAAGCCCAGAAAAAGAACTTGTTGTGGGAAGTTGTAGTCATTCCTATTGGTCATTTTTCCATTGTATAGCAGCTGTAATTGGTGTCAAGATCCAGGTTGAAAAAGGCACCAAATGTTTATAGAACCATATCCTCAAAATCAGACTAGCTATCATAAAATGAAGCTTTCCCAGGGGTTATATGGAAGGAGAATCAGACTATGTTCACTCAGATTTCCCAAAAGTGAAACTGCGTGACCTTCTGGTTTTTCTTCCCACTAATCTACTGGAGCTACTTGACCCAGGTTCTGCAATGACCCCTAGGGATCCAGGAGAGCTTTGGCTGGTATCTTCTAGAAGGCTCTGAGCACGTTGAACTTCTTTTAGTTCCCTCTCTAACTCAGCTGTCTTGAACTTTTCTCTAACCAGTTCCTTCTGAAGCTTTGCAGTCATACTCAAAGAAGGTCTGAGGATTGTGTTCCTAGTTAAAGATGCTGCCGTAGGTCTCTCTTCTGGTTTAGGATGGATCATACACTTAAGTAACTTGTAAAAGTCTTCAGAGAGTTCCTGCGGGAGATCTGAAAGATTCCCCTGACGGATATGATGCCAAGGTTCATCATTGCGGGGTAATGACTTTGCCCCTGCTGCCACAGCAATTGTCAATCCAAGGGCAAACACGTCAGCTTTGGGAAGGTATTTATAATCCTCTTGTAAAATTTCATTGGCCAAGAAGCGACTATCTCCCTCCTCTACTTGGGGGTTCTGGATTGAAGTCACAAGGCCCAGATCACCAATTTTATATATCACATTAGCAGAAAAGAACCAGTCATCTTCATTTTCCCCTTCTTCTGGGATACATGGAGCATCATCCTTGTCTTTTCTACAGATGAAGATGTTACTGGGCTTGATGTCCAGGTGCACTAGGCCTGATTGATGGATATACTTCAGTCCCAGGGAGATTTGCAGGAGCATATTCTTGAGTTCTGGCTCTTCGAAGAAACGACCAAGTCTCTCATTTTCAGACACAACAGCTTGCAAGCTCCCACCTTGGCAGGCAGCCCTTCATCTTCCTTGTTTCCAAAGGGGCTAGATTCCTCACTAGCCAGCTGTTTCTTAATACAGTTGCCCAGACCGGGAACCACTGAGAGCTTATAGGTATAGTTAACCTCTCTAGTTCCTCAGCCTGGGTTTAGAATAGTTATTGATAAGGCTATTGATGTGCTATTTGAACAAAGGTGAAATCTGACTGCGCAAGGATCTCCCCTTCCCAAGAGCCTAGATATAATGACCACTCAGGAAAGGTACTTGATGATAAAACACTGTATTTGATTCTAATCAATGGGGTTAGGAACAAGTTAAAAGGATGGAGGATTTGGGAACCTTATTAGCTAATACTCTAAACTATTGATCAAGCTATTGGAGAAAGCTACCTCAAACAGAGGCTGGAGGCTTTTCACCCTCACACTAACCCTGATCTGACTTGGCTGGAGCCAAGCCAAAGATTAGGGAAGGCTATTGATGAACTCTGATGAGAGTGTCACTATTTCCTCTCAGCTCTGTTGTCAATGATGGTGACTGCTCTCTAGCTCTCATTATGACAGGTGGGCTAGCAGGTACAGGTGCAGGTATTGGCCTACCCTCCCTCAAGACCTCCCACCTCCCAAGTTCTGCTCCAGAGTGAGCCCCATGTGATGGGCCTCGTGGGAATTTTTAGGGTTGGCTCTAACTGATTTTTTGCCCTGGCTCACGGCATCTGGGTACATTCCGAGGTGCTCAACTGCCAATCTTGTCACTCAAAGTTGGTATCTGTCTTGTCCCAGAAATCAATATAACAATTTATATGTGTGGAGGAGAAAAGTTTCACTCTCTCTGCAGTGAGCTCTTTCAGTGTGAGCCAGTGGGCTATGGGCAAACTTTGTCCACCCAATGTTTGCACAAGGCAAATGTATATTCAATGTAAATAAGCATTTATCAATGCATTCTCTTTCATCCAGCATTGAGTTACCCAACAAACCTCTTCCTGAGTCCCATGTATCCAAGGTTTGGTTATCTTTGTTGAAAAATTAACCAGTTTGGGGCAAAATCCATATTCATTTTCATTTTGAACTGCAGACATGATCCTATTAGAATTTCAGATGAATGGCAGTTTCGGGGCAAACAGGAAGTTATCTCAGTAAGGGAGGAGGGCAGAATTTACTCAGAATAGCTCAGGTATCACAAAGCATTCTGGAAAACTTACAAATTGTTATTTTGTAGGAGTTTCCAGAAACATCTTTTAGGGTCAACAACCAACTCCAAACATTTCAAAACCCCTTTAAATAAATATAAATAGGAATACTTTTCTCTGATCAGCTCACTGGGGAAAAGTTGTCAATAGTCTTAACAATCAGTTTGGATCCTGAGAAAGGAAAGGTAAATGGGAATGGCAGCACCTTGGGAGTATTCAGTAGGCAGGAACTAGAGGCTCCAGGATACCTGAGGCTGGCAGATGCCTCCATTACCATTTTTTCTTGAGTATCTCATAAGGATAAGGAATCCTGCTGGCAGTGTGCACTGATTGAGTATAATCCTATTAGAGCCATGGGGCTGGGGGGAGATCAGTTCTAGGAATGAGGCGTAGAAGCAGTGGGATTTTGGAGGATTGCAGCCTGGAATTGGTCCTTCCAGGATACTAATACCCAGGGGACCTGACCTTCCCTCTTGCAGCACTCCTGTGTGTCATTGTTAATCACCAGTCCTGTTCCACCTAGCCTAACAACAGTAGGGAGGAAGCATGCCTTCTCAGATGTCAGCATCCTGAGAAATAGACCAGTAGGGCTATGCTAGTTTTGGCTCTCCAACTCAGATGATTTTTTTTATCACTTTCAACCCCACTTCCTCCTTAGGTAAAAATTTCCTAGTTTTTTTTGTTTTTTTTTTTTAATGAAATTCACCATTCCCATGGCTATCCCATAGGGCCTTCATTATGTTTATTTATCACATCAATATTCCTTGAGTCCTTGCCAAAGAACTAATTGCCAAAAAATCAGCTGCCCCCAATTTTTCATGTGAGGAAAAGATAGTATGGTTCGGAGTCTCTCAAATTTGAGAAACTATTTTTGAATACCAGCTCTGCTATTTATTATCATTACATAAATAGCATAAATCATATGCTATTTATTATCTATTATTTGTGAAAGCCACCTGATTTCACTGGACCTGAGGAAGAGTATGTCCTTCTTCACGGAGACAATTCATCATCCCTTATTTTGGCCTACTATTTGCTGAAATGTATTTTGCTTTCTGTTAATGTGTCATCTGACACCTAGTAAAAGAAAATATACTCAGGGCAGCTGAGTAGCTCAGTGGATTGAGAGTCAGGCCTAGAGATGGGAGGTCCTAGGTTCAAATCCGGTCTCAGACACTTCCCAGCTGTGTGATCCTGGGCAAGTCACTTGACCCCCATTGCCCACCCTTACAATTCTTCCACCAAGGAGCCAATACACAGAAGTTAAGGGTTAAAAAAAAAAGAAAATAAAAAAAGAAAATATACTAATATGGGCTTCTTAGCTATGGTTTTAAGGTTGGGATAACTGTAGGGGACCACATTTTTAATGGAGACCCTGTGTGCTATAACTACTGGACATCTAAAGTTCCTTCCCTCTCTAAGGCCCATAAAGTCTCAATGTATACTGTTTATCTTATATTTAAACATATAATCTTAAAGAGTATAATTTACATGAAAGAGCATATTCTTTTTAAAAAATAACCTTTTATTGACAACTTTTCTTACATTATTATGTATTCCCCTATTATCCTTCTCTCTTCGCTCTCAAAAGCCATAACATATAACAAATAATACTTTTATAAAAGAAAAAAATGTAGCACAATCTATTAAACGTTGAAAAAGTCTGAAAACATATGTTATATGCAACATCTATGACCCTCCCACATCCACAAAGGGATGTCATTGGGGTGTCTTCTCATATCTCTTCATTTCATTTGAATCATGCTTGATCTTTATAATTTTATCTTCACTTCATGTATGTAGAGGTTTTTGTTGCATTATTGTAGCTATTGTGTATATTGTTTTCTTGGCTTTATTTGCTTTATTCTATAGAATAAATCAAACAGATGAGTTTATGTTTTAACCTGAGACAATAGGACATCACTGAATTTGACTGAGAAAGAAACTGACACTGAGCTTATAGAAACTTATTTTGGCAGTATTATATAATATTGTGGGAATATTTATTTCCAATATTGTACTATTTCTATTTCTAAGTAATGCTTTGTGTAACTTTCTAATTGAGGTGTGTTCTATGTTTCAAGCCTCATTTCTTTGCCCTGACATTCTCTTACATTCTCTGCCATGGAGCATCTTCTAAATTGGAATAGAGATTGTGAGCTCCATCTTGTTTGGTAAAAAAGAGCTAGCTAAAGCCAAGTATGTTTTCTGGTAGCAGGATATCATCTTTGAGTCTCACATTGAAAAGTACTGGACAATGTCACTCTTTCCTGAGAATAACCTGATTTCTTCATCTACACATTAGAATCCTAGGATCAAGCACTTGATTTTCCATCATCATGAAGGAATCAGGGAGGGACTGTAAAATTAGGACTCCTCATTAGGTATTCCCCAATTTGAGATGTCAAGGGGAGGGTTGAATAATGAGCTTTTAAAATTGTACTTAGTGACTAAAGATGTTGAATGTCTTTGTCTTTGATCACCAAGAGAGATCACTGACCAATGAATTTATTGATTATTGATCAATAAATTGATTTTTTTTACCCAGAACCCAGTCTCTCAGAATGTTTAATCCTCTCAATAGACTAGAGAGGTCAACAAGTCAACAAATATTTTTGAAGGCCTATTATGTTTCTGAAATTTCTAGTTCTTAAATATGGTTTATCTACTCTTGGTTATTCATTCTGAAACTTCCTTCACTAAAAGGCAAGCACTTTGCTACACATGCCCAAATCACATGAAATGGAGGAACCTCTATGGAAGGCAAAACAGATCTACTCCTAGGGGAAGACCAGATGAGTAGGACCCACCTCTTTCCATTGACTACATAGCCAAAACAGGTTGTGCCCTTAAAACTACCAGCCTGGGATAATCTCGCTCTTTCTGGCAGCATCCAAAGGATGAAAGTCCTGTTCACCCAATTCCATACACTGAGCTGGGAGAGGGGAAGGCCTATCTTCTCCTTCTTTCTTTTGGCCCTGTGGTCTCAAGAAATGGGCTTGGGATTTGGGTGTGTTTCATTTGCCCTTTTCCATTCTAGGCACAAGTAGTGGAATCCCTGGACCTAGGAATGCCAACAATGGCTATCTTGGAGATAGGATCCTTGACAAGATGTTGTCAGCTCAATGGAAAAACCTGAAGAAGTTCAGGGACTAGGACACAAGCCACATAGAGTTTTAGTCTGGAAACTTGGCTGCACTGATGCTAGGAATTGATTTAAACTATGAACTTAATAACTTTTTTTTTCCCCAGAGACTGAGATATAAAGGGGAATTATGTCTCCTAAGTGTTTTGTGGGGAGAGATATTTGTATGTTTCTTGTTTTACCTTTGAAGTAAATATATCTTTGTAAAAAATCTTGCTATTAAATGGTAAATGGAATTGGGGTATAGGATACTCCTGAAATTGAGGGAATACTGTTGATGAGTGTTTGAACCAATGGAAGAGATACTAGACATGTACCCACTCCAACTTCCTTAAGATAAATGGAAAACTCTAGAGTGGGTAAAATTTACCATACCTGGCTCTTAGGTAGTGAGGCCAAGATAGTCACTGTTACATATAGTAGTTCCTTTTATATCAAATTAGGCTTATCATAAGTGTAAGTAAGGACAGTCATCTGGAAATAGTCTATCATAATTTATATATTTAAAAAAACTAGCCTCTGTTTTACAGAGACAGCATCCATAATTTCTCAAAGATTTATTTTTTCTCATCTCTCTCCATCTTACCTCCCCAATTGTTATTATTAGAAGTATTATTATTTTATATTGTACTTCCCTCCTGAAATGTATCCTGGAATTGTAGAGTTCTGTTATTATAAATCTTGTGTCTTTTCTTCTTTCTCTTTTCCCTCCCTTCATATTTGCTTTTTATTGACTTCCAGCCCAGATAGTTCTACATATTTATCATGGATGAGAAAGCAGTAATTCATCATCACATCCTCTTCTGTCATCAACTTCTCCACAAGAGGCAGTGTGGCATGGTAGAAAGAGCACTGGATATGGAAGTCAGAAAACTTGGACTTCAATCTAGGATCACTATTCACTGGTTACTAGCTTCATGAATGTAAGCAGGAAGTCACTTAGCTTTTCAACCTTAGTTTACTTATCTGTTAAATGAGGATAGTAATATGTGTACTACCTACTTTACAGGGTAGTAAAAATTTGCTTTGTAAATTATAAAGTTACAATAAATGGTACTGTGCATTCTGAACACTTTGATGGGCTAGCCTGACCCCTTGCCTTATATCTTTTGACTAATATTTTTCTTCTGAAAGTCAGTCTGAGAAGTCATATTCTCCTATGTCTCTCAAAAGTGATTGATCAACTAAATTTCTATATACTTTGAACTGTAAATTCTACTTTGCCTGACAAATTCTTTTTCTTGTCTTATTGGTATAATAGTTCTCTTAAGATGGCTAGTCTTCCCTCTTTATGTGATTTCACAATCTAAATGTAGGACTGGACTTATAGATAGCTATAGAGAATTATTTTAGGGGAAAAGCAAAGTCTTCACCCCCACCCCAAAAAAACCAGCCTGTTTCTTGATTCCTAAAATTCCTTTGAGATAAAGACTTTCATTCCATAATGAAATTGAACATTAAAATATTCAATATGTTAATAACTTGACTTGAAATTCATGCTAATGTATAAGTGACTGAAATAATGCACTGTTTCCAAAAATAGGTTTTTATAAAGGGGAAAGTTTTGATCTGAATTTTTAAAGCTACCTAAAAAGGCAAATGGGTGTGTGGGGTGGTGGTAATAAAAGAGATTGAAAGGAAATCTAGAAAAAGATGTTTGCAATTCCCCAAGATTAATGTTGCCTGTTTTTATAATTTTGCCTGAAGTTGGTCTCGTTTACAGCCATTGTGTAGTTCACATACCATACTTCCCTAACTTTATATTCCATGTTCTCAGTGGTTTCTTGAAAATAGATTGTATCTGCTAGACTGGTTCTCTCTTTCTTCCCATAAGGGAGTGCTGTAGTTGGCGGTCTGCTTTGGGATGGGAATCTTAATCACTACTTTCTTAAAGTATCCAAATACTCCACCTCATAAGTGGTTTTCTTTGGCCTCACTCCATCATATCAATTTTGTCTGCAACACAATCACCTTACAACCATGTTATCTCTAGGAACCATTTTACATTTAAATAATATTTAAACGAATCCTATCTTAGTGTTTTTAATAGTGTTAGTGGAAAGTCCAGCCCTCACATTTCATCTTTTTTCCCCTGCAGATTGTTCTTCCAAAGTAAATCATAATTTGTTCCACTGTTATAGTTTATGTCATAGTCTTTCACCCCTGACATCTCAATCACTAAATAAATGTCTCTGTGAATCCTTTCCAATGACTTTGATATTGTTTTTGCCAATTCAATTCAAGGAGCACTTACTAATATTCAAAACTTGTTCTAAGGTTCTGAGAATACAAAGACAAAACAGCAACAATAACAATAACCAAATCGGTCCCTATTCTCAAGGAATTGACATTCTACTGCCAGGATAAACCATTTACACAGATAATGAACTGAAATATAATTTGATCTTCCAATTACTTCATAATGTAGGTTCCTATAATATAATCTTGAGGTGAGACCTGACTAGCTCTTTCTTTGAATCTAATATGAGAAAAATTAATTGTGAGTCTCAAAATAATATGCATAAAGTTCTTTGTATGCATTAACGTGCCATATAAATGCCCATTGTTGCTTTTATTGTTTTAATCATTCTTTCTAATAGCCACTATATATATCATCCTGGGATCTGTCTTCTTTCCCTTCAGAAATACTACATGAACCATCTTTCTATCTGCCACTCTTCTTTTATCCACAGAATTGGAGAGCAACCACTATACACCTTATATAGAAAACCTATTCCTCCTCGTCCTCGTCCTCGTCCTCCTCGTCCTCCTCGTCCTCCTCGTCCTCCTCGTCCTCCTCGTCCTCCTCGTCCTCCTCGTCCTC
>NC_058133.1:227592356-227607832 GCF_016433145.1 Gracilinanus agilis | reverse complement strand
TGTGAACTGATCCAGCCATTCTGGCTGGCAATTTGGAACCATGCTCAAAGGGCTATAAAAGAATGCCTGCTCTTTGATCCAGCCATACCAATTCTGGGTTTGTACCCCAAAGAGATCACAGATAAACAGACTTGTACGAAAATATTTATAGCTATGCTTTTCGTGGTGGCAACAAACTGGAAAAGGAGGGTATGTCCTTCAATTGGGGAATGGCTGAACAAACTGTGGTATATGCGGGTGATGGAATACTATTGTGCTAAAAGGAATAACAAACTGGAGAAGTTCCAGGCGAACTGGAGAGACCTCTGGGAACTGATGCAGAGTGAAAGGAGCAGAGCCAGAAGAACATTGTACACAGAGACTGATATACTGTGGTAAAATCGAATGTAATGGGCTTCTTTACCAGCAACAATGCAATGACCCAGGACAGCTCTGAGGGATTTATGGTAAAGATGCTACCCACATTCAGAGGAAGAACTGCAGGAGAGGAAACATATAAGAAAAGCAACTGCTTGAACGTATGGGTCGGGGTGGACATGATTGGGGATGTGGACTCGAAATTACCACACCAATGCAACCACCAACAATTTGGAAATAGGTCTCAATCAAGGACACATGACAAAACCAGTGGAAATGTTGCTTTGGCCATGGGTGGGGGGAGTGCGGGGGGTGAAGGGGAAAGTAGGAGCATGAATCATGTAACCATGTTAAAAATGATTATTAATAAATGTTAAAAAAAATTTAAAAAAATATTGGACAGTGGCTTAGAACACGGAGAGGTTAAGTGACCCACTGAGGTCTCAGAGGTAGAACTTTAAACTCAGGTCTTCTGAGCTTTGGGAACAACTCCATCATTCACTGTTCCAGATTGCCTTTTGCCTGTAACTAAAGGGTTAATAAACTAATTAATTCCATAGGAAATATCTGAGTCCAAAATATCATATTGGGTCCTTTGAATTTACACATTCCAAGAGCATTTGACTCTTTCAGGTTGATGATGAAATATACTCTCATGCTTGGGTTATAGAAATTATTTGCTATGCCCATGGATAAGGTATATGTTTTCAAGTTTGGATCTGAGATCAGTACGTCAAATACATTGTTTTGGATTGTTATTTCTTCCAACAGGTAGGATTCTATTGAAATGTTATTCAGATATGGATATATTATTTTTTAAATCTCTGAAACTTTTTTAAAAATATAAATCAATCTATAAATATCCTGAAAAAATTCAGACAATAAACTTTTCCAGGCCATGACTTCATTTTATTTATTTGTTCTGTTATAAGTAGAAACAATTTTTTTGTTTTTTAAACATTTATTAATATTCATTTTTAACATGGTTACATGATTCATGTTCCTACTTTCCCCTCCACCTCCCACATCTACCCCAACCCATGCCAACACACATTTCCACTGGTTTTATCATGTGTCCTTGATCAAGACCTATTTCCAAATTGTTGATGTGATTGTTTGGTGTGATAGTTTCGAGTCTACATCCCCAATCATGTCCACCCCAACCCATGTGTTCAAGCACTTGTTTTTCTTATATGTTTCCTCTCCTGCAGTCCTTCCTCTGAATGTGGGTAGCATTCCTTCCCATAAATCCCTCAGAACTGTCCTGTGTCATTGCATTGCTGCTGGTACAGAAGTCCATTACATTCGATTTTACCATAGTATATCAGTCTCTGTGTACAGTGATATTCTTGCTCTGTTCCTTTCGCTCTGAATCAGTTCCTGGAGGTCTTTCCAGTTCACATGGAATTCCTTCAGTTAATTATTCCTTTCAGCACAATAGTATTCCATCACCAGCATATACCACAATTTGTTCAGCCATTCCCCAATTGAAGGACATACCCTCCTTTTCCAGTTTTTTGCCACTACAAAAAGAGCAGCTATAAATATTTTCATACAAGTCTGTTTATTAATGATCTCTTTGGGATACAAACCCAACAATGGTATAGCTGGATCAAAGGGCAGGCATTTTTTATAGAACTTTGAGCATAGTTCCAAATTGCCAGCTAGAATGGTTAGATCAGTTCGCAACTCCACCAGCAATGCATTAATGACCCAATTTTACCACATCCCTCCAGCATTCATTACTTTCCCCTTCTTTCATTTTAGCCAATCTGCTAGGTGGGAGGTGATACCACAGAGATGTTTTGATTTGCATTTCTCTAATTATTAGAGATTTAGAACACTTTGTCATGTGCTTATTGATACTTTTGATTTCTTTGCCTGAAAATTGCCTATTCATGTCTCTTGCCCATTTATCAATTGGGGAATGGATTGATTTTTTTAAACAATTGCTTTAACCCCTTGTATATTTGAGTAATTAGACCCCTGTCAGAGTTTTCGTTATAAACATTTTTTCACAATTTGTTCTTTCCCTTCTGATTTTGACTACATTGTTCTTGTTTGTACAGAAGATTTTTAGCTTAATATAATCAAAACCATTTAATGTACATTTTGTAATTTTCTCTAACTCTTGCTTGGTTTTAAAACCTTTCCTTTCCCAGAGATCTGACAAGTATACTATTCTGTGTTTACTTAACTTATTTATAGTCTCCCTCTTCATATTAAAGTCATTTGCCCATTCTGAATTTATCTTGATGTAGTGTTTGAGATGTTGATCTAAACCTAATCTCTCCCATATTGTTTTCCAAATTTCCCAGCAGTTTTTGTCAAATAGTGGATTCATGTCCCAAAAGGTGGACTCTTTGGGTTTATCATACACTGTCTTGCTGATGTCATTTACCCCAAGTCTATTCCACTGATCCTCACTTCTGTTTCTTAGCCAGCACCATATTGTTTCAATGACTGCTGCTTTATAGTATAATTTAATATCTGGTACTGCTAGGCCCCTTTCCTTCACATTTTTTAAATTATTTCCCTTGATATTCTTGATTTTTTGTTATTCCAAATGAACTTTGTAATAGTTTTTTTTAATTCAGTAAAGAAGTTCTTTGGTAGTTTGATAGGTATGGTGCTAAATAGGTAAATTAATTTGGGTAGAATGTTCATTTTTATTATGTTAGCTAGTCCTACCCATGAGCAATCAATGGCTTTCCAATTGTTGAGATCCAGTTTTATTTGTTTGGAAAGTGTTTTGTAGTTGTTTTTGTATAATTGCTGTGTTTGTTTTGGTAGATAGATTCCCAAGTATTTTATATTGTCAAGGGTGATTTTAAATGGTCTTTCTCTTTCTACCTCTTGCTGCTCTAATGTGTTAGAAATGTATAGAAATGCTGATGATTTATGTGCATTTGTTTTGTATCCTGCAAATTTGCTAAAGTTGTTGATTATTTCTATCACCTTCTTAGTTGATTCTCTAGGATTATTTAAGTAGACCATCATATCATCTTCAAAGAGTGATAGCTTAGACTTCTCATTGCCTATTTTGGTACCTTCAATTTCTTTTTCTTCTCTAATTGCAACTGCTAGTGTTTCTAGTACTATGTTGAATAATAGAGGTGATAATGGGCATCCTTGTTTTACTCCTGATCTTATTGGGAAGGCTTCTAATTTATCCCCATTGCATATGATGTTTGCTGATGGTTTTAGGTATATACTGTTTATTATTTTTAGGAAAGGTCGTTCTATTCCTAAACTTTTCAGTGTTTTCAATAAGGATGGATGCTGTATTTTGTCAAAGGCTTTTTCAGCATCTATTGAGATAATCATGTGATTTTTGTTTGTGAAACTATTGATATGGTCAATTATGTGGATGATTTTCCTAATTTTGAACCATCCTTGCATTCCTGGTATAAATCCCACCTGATCATGATGGATGACCTTCATAATTACTTGCTGGAGTCTCTTTGCTAGTATTGTATTTAAGGTTTTTGCATCTATGTTCATTAGGGAGATTGGTCTGTAGTTTTCTTTCTCTGTTTCTAATCTCCCTGGCTTTGGGATCAGTAATATATTCGTGTCATAAAAGGAATTTGGTAGGACTCCTTCTTTGCTTATCATATCAAATAATTTGTATAGTATTGGGATTAGTTGCTCTTTGAATGTCTGATAGAATTCACTTGTGAATCCATCAGGCCCTGGTGATTTTTTCTTAGGGAGTTCTTTGATGGCCTCTTCAATTTCTTTTTCTGATATGGGATTATTTAGGTATTCTATTTCTTCTGCTGTTCATCTAGGCAATTTATATTTTTCTAAATATTCATCCATATCTCCTAAATTGTTATATTTATTGCCATGTTATTGGGGAAAGTAGTTTTTAATGATTGCCTTAATTTCGCCTTCATTAGAGGTGAGGTCTCCCTTTTCATCTTTGATACTGTCAATTTAGTTTTCTTCTTTCCTTTTTTTATTAGATTGACCAGTACTTTGTCCATTTTATCTGTTTTTTCAAAATACCAGCTTCTAATCTTATTTATTAATTCAATAGTTCTTTTACTTTTGATTTTATTAATTTCTCCCTTGATTTTTAGTATTTCTAATTTAGCTTTCATCTGGGGATTTTTAATTTGCTCGCTTTCTAATTTTGTAAGTTGCATGCCCAATTCATTAATCTCTGCCCCCCTTATTTTGTTAATATATGCACTGAAGAATATAAATTTCCCCCTGAGTACTGCTTTGGCTGCATCCCACAGTGTTTGGTAGGATGTCTCATCATTGTCATTCTCTTCAATGAAATTGTTGATTGTTTCTATGATTTCTTCTTTGACTAATTGGTTTTGGAGAATCATATTATTTAATTTCCAATTAGTTTTTGATTTGCCTGTCCTGGTGCCCTTACTAATTATTATTTTTATTGCATTATGATCTGAGAAGTTTACATTTATTATTTCTACTCTTTTGCATTTGTTTGCAATGTTTCTATGCCCTATTACATGGTCAATCTTTGTGAATATACCATGTGCACCTGAAAAGAAGGTGTATTCTTTTTTGTCCCTATTTCTCTCCACATATCAATTAAATCTAATATTTCTAGGGCTTCATTCACCTCTCTTACCTCTTTCTTATTTATTTTTGGTTTGATTTACCTAGATCTGAAAGAGGAATATTTAGATCTCCCACTATTATGGTTTTACTATCTTTTTCCTTCTTGAGCTCTGCCAGTTTCTCCTTTATTAATTTGGATGCTATGCGACTTGGTGTATACATATTGAGCAGTGTTATTTCCTCATTGTTTATACTGCCTTTAATCAGGATGTAATGACCTTCCCTATCTTTTTTAAACATATCTATTTTTACTTTGGCTTTGTCAGAAATCACAATTGCCACTCCTGCCTTCTTTTTCTCATTTGATGCCCAAAAGATTTTGCTCAAGCCCTTAACCTTAAACTTGTGTATGTCCACCAGCCTCATATGTGTTTCTTGTAGACAACATATGGTAGGATTTTGGTTTCTAATTCACTCTGCTATTTGCTTCCATTTTATGAGCCAGTTCATCCCATTTATATTCAGAGTTATAATTATCAGTTGTGCATTTGCTGACATTTTTGTATCCTCCCCCATTACTACCCTTCTTCTTACACTATTTCCTTTTAAAGCAGTGGTTTGCTATTAAGACCCTATCCCTTATCCTATCCCCTCCCTTGATTAACTTCCCTTTCTACACCCTCCCTTATTATTCCCCTCTTTTTATTTTTAAATGCCTAATGAATTCCCTCCTCCTTCTTCTCCCCTCCCTTTTTTGACCTCCCCACTCCTCTGCTACCCTTGGTTTTTCCCTTCTGACTTTCTCAGTAGAGTTAGATAGAGTTTTATATCCCAATGGATAATATAGCTAATCTTCCTTCTGTGTGTTGATTACACTGAGAGTAAGGTTTAAATATTACCTCTTAATGCTCTCTTCCTCTCCTTCTTATATTAGTATTTGTCCCCTCCCCTTCCCATGCCCTCTTTGTGTGTAATAGAATATCCTATTTTTCTTATTCTTTCAAGTTTCTCTTGGTGTACCCTACTATTAACCCCCCTCTTTCCTACCCTCCATATCATCTTATACCATTTAGTATTATCCACCCTCTCCCTATGAATTATTCTTCTGATTGCTATAATAGTAAATACTATAATAGTGAATAGAGTTCACTATAGAGAAATATACATAGCATTTCTCCACATAGGAATACAGAAAATTAGATCTTATTGAGGCCCTTAAAAAGGCAAATTTAAAATTATGAGTTTTCTTATTTTCTCCTCTGTTTCTTATTTACCTTTTCAAGTTTCCCTTCATTTTTGTGGTTGGATATCAAACTTTCCATTTAGTCCTGGTCTTTTCTGTGCAAATACTTGGAAATCTTCAATTTTGTTGAATGCCCATACTTTCCCCTGGAAGTATATAGTCAATTTTGATGGGTAGTTGATCCTTGGTTGAAGGCCCAGCTCTCTTGCCTTTCTGAATATCATATTCCAAGCTTTGCGGTCCTTTAGCATGGAGGCTGCCAGATCCTGTGTGATCCTGATTGGTGCTCCCTGATATTTGAATTGTCTCTTTCTGGCTTCTTATAAGAGTTTTTCTTTTACTTGGAAGCTCTTGAATTTGGCTATTATTCCTGGGCATTGTCTTTTCTGGGTCTGGTGTAGAGGGTGGTCTATGGATCCTTTCAATGTCTATATTGCCCTCTTGTTGTAGAACTTCAGGGCAATTTTGCTGAATAATTTCTTTTAGTATGGAGTCCAAATTTCTATTAATTTCTGGTTTTTCAGGAAGACCAATGATTCTCAGATTCTCTTCTAGACCTGTTTTCTTGATCTGTCAATTTCTTATTGAGATATATCATTTTTCCTTCTATTTTTTTCAGTCTTTTGACTTTGTTTTAATTGTTCTTAGTGTCTTCAGAGATCATTAGCTTCTAATTGCTCAATTCTAGCCTTTAGGGTCTGGTTTTCCTTTTCAATCTGGTCATTTCTGGTGTTCAATTTGCTTATCAGTTAATTTGATTTCTGAGCCTCACTTTCCAATTGCAAAATTCTGCCTTTTAAACTGGTATTTTCTTACCTGATTTCCTTTTGAGCTATTTCCCATTTCTCTAGCAAAATTTTTTCCAAATTTCTTGTCATCTCAGATTTGAACTCTTCAAGAGCTTGTGACCAGTTTTCATTATTTTGGGAGGGTCCGGATATGATTGCTTGTTTTTTCTCCTCTTCTGTTTGCTGGGTTGTCTGGATTTTCTCCGTGTAAAAGTTGTCGAGTGTTAAGATTTCTTCTTCTTGTTGTTAACCTTTCTCTTTTGGCCTTCCTGATACTGGGTTGCCATTGTTACCCCAGCCCATTCTCAGCTTTATCCTCACGCTCAGGGTCTGTCTGAGCACTTTAGGCTCCTGAGGTCTCAGGTCTGATTGTTCTCAAGGTCAAGCCCCCTGGTGCACCCCCTTGCTTGATCCTCTGCAGGAGGTTCCTTTACAGGTCTCAGGGCTCTTCTTCCACAGTCTTATAACCATCTGCACTGGTTCCCGCCTCAGGGTTTCAGAGCCTTCACTAGCCCCTGTGCCCGCCTCTGCCCAAGCCTGCGCCTGACTCCACCCGCGCCTGCGCTCAGTTTCTGTGCTCAAATTCCGTGTGCGTTCTTTAGCCTTTTGGGGTCCTAAGTCATGCTGCTTTCAGGAACAGGCACTGGAGTTGCCAATGACTCAATGGGTGCCCCAAACTTGCTCTATTTCTTTTGTGCTGTTTTTGGCGTTTTAGGTGGTGTGTGGCGGGGGGGGGGGGGGGTTGGTTGCTCAGCCTGCGATTTAGTGAGAGGTGTTTCACCCCTTTATAGCATGGAAATGACCCAATTCCACGTACCTTCCACACTGTGCCCTGTTGTGGAGTCCCTCCGTTCATCTGAATTTGTTTTTATGTCCCCTTGAGGAGTCCTGTATGTTTTGGTTAGGAGAGGATAAGAGCTGCTTTTTACTCTGCCGCCATCTTAACCTGGAAGTGTATAGTAGAAACCATTTTTGATAATTATTTTATGATATTTTAGTACTTAGCTTCCCCCTCCCCCTCTTTTGCCCATTCCCCAAGGTGCTAAATAAGTCTGATACAGATTATATACCAGGGCTTTTCTGTAATAAATATTCCATATTGTTTATTTCATAACACCAGATATATCACAATACAATAAAAAAAAACTCATGAAAGAAATAAAGTGGAAGATGACATTCTTTAATTTGCAATCAGAATCCAACAGTACCTTCATTGTCTGTGATAACATTTTTCCTCAAGGGTTCCTTGTGAATATCTTGGTACTTTACTTTGCTGATAATGATTTAGTCTTCAGTTGGCCACTGTATAATATTTGTTTGGTATATATAGTTCTTCTCACTTCACTTTGCAACAGCTCATATAAGTCTTTTTAGGTTTTTCTCAATTTATACTGTTCATCATTTCTTATGGCTCAATAGTATTCCATTACAACCATATACCACAATTTCTTCATACCTTCCCCATGTGATAGACAACCCCTCAATTTCTAATGTTTTGCCACTACAAAAAGAGCTGTGAAAAACAGTCCATGACTTCAACTATGTCAAAAGTCAAAAAAAAGAGAGAAATGTTGAGGAGAGACTGAGTGAACTCAATATTACTGTTCTTTATTTCTTATAATAAAAATTAAGTCAATGTTTTAACCAAAGCAGTGCTGGGAAGAGATATTGTTTGAAATGAAAAATATAAGGAACATTGTTTATATGGCCAATTCTATTTGTATTGAAACAAAGAAAGAATTATACTCTTTATAATTGTCTATTAATAAAACATAGGTAGTTTTCTTCAGATTTATTTTGTGTTTTCTTCCAATAGTGATGATAATTAAATGGGGGGAGAGAGAGAGAGAGAGACAGACAGACAGAGACAGAGACAGAGAGAAAGAGGGACAGAGACAGAGAGAGAGACAGACAGAGGTAATAAGAAGAATGAGAAGAGAAGAGAAATTGAGAAAATATTAAAAAAAGAAGAGAAAGAATAATAATAGAGAGGAGAATAAGATTGAAAGACAGAGATAATTGGAGGAGCCAGAGGAGAGAAGAGAAGGTGAGGAGAGGAGAGGAGAAGATAGGGAAGGGATGAGAAGGATGGGGAGGGGTTAGAAAGGATGGGAGGGTAATGGAAGGGAAATCAAGGAAGAAAAGAGATAAAGAAAACCATAGGAAAAAGAGAAGAAATAGAGGCCAGGTCAAACGGTTTCTCCCAATTGCCACAAAATTCATAGAAGCTGAATCACTCTTAACCTTATCAGCTATTCTCTCACCCACAACAGTAAGAAATAAGAATAGAACAGTTCTACATGACAGAGGAATGAAAAAAAAATTGATTTTGACATGAAGCATTAAGATGTGCAAAATAAGCATTATCTTACTCACAGATATTCAGAACACTTCTATATCATTCACTTTAAGAAGTTTTAACCTGAAGTGAAATTGAATTCATTGCTTCCTGAGGCAAATCATTTTATAAAATAGGAAGTTTTTTAGTGATAAAAAGAGCTAATTCGACATCAGGTCAAAATCTTCCTCTCTGCCACTTCTACTCAGTGTTCTTCATTTATTCCTCTTGAACCAAAATAACTATAGTCCCTCTTTCATCACAGCCTTTAAAGCATCTTCTAATTCTGCTATAGAGAAAATGTACCTGGTTCCTTCCACTGATTGTTACATGGCATGATGTTCACAGTAGTCATGAGAATGACTATAGACTTCTCTCTCTCTCTTTGCATATCAGAAAACTAAGGCTGAGAGAGGTCAAATGATTTCAAGGTGGGATTCTAAGAAAGATTTCTCCTGATGCTTTACCAAAACCACACATCTATAACAAATTCTAAGTGTGATGACATTTTATCTTCAATAGGGAATGTTTTTCTTTTAATACCATCAAAATTTTATTTACCTTTAATTTATCAATTTTTAAATGAATTTGTCATATTATTATTAATCATAGTCATATATTTATGTTAAATATACATATTTATGTATACTTACATGAGGTGCTAGGGGTGCAACTGCAAAGAAAAATATTCTGGGCTTTCATTGAGCTTGCCTTATAATAGGTGAGTCAATAAATGCATATAAAACTATATAAAATATAAAGTTAAATACAAAGGTATAAGGTTGTGATAATTATAAACATTAAAACATTTACAATCATAAAAGGGTAACTTGGAAGATTAGGAGAAATCAAGAGACAGAAGATGTTTTAGCTACATCTTAAATAAAGAAAGAAACTCAATGAGGGGGAGATAAAATGAGGAAGCAATCTAGCAGACAAAACAGTTACTGAATGACTCCAATGGCTCAGGAGTAGAAAAATGGCCAGTTTGGCTAGATTACAGAATAAATAACAGGAAGTTATGTCCCCAGAGGAAGGAAAAATGAGTTATATCAGTTTGTGAAGGGCATTGAAAGCTATACAGAAGTATGACTTTTTTTATTCTAGAGAAAATTAGAAGTCACTGGAATTTCAATTCAATAAACATTTATTAAGCACTTATTGCATCCAGTTTCAGATGTCTGAAAGACAGTTGTAAATGCAAGATTGGAGATCTGTAAATAGAAAAGATAGGTTTCAAAAATCATCAGCATAAAGATGGTAATTAAATTCATAGGAATTGATGAAATCACCAAGTGATGAGAAGAGAAGAGAAGAGAAGAGAAGAGAAGAGAAGAGAAGAGAAGAGAAGAGAAGAGAAGAGAAGAGAAGAGAAGAGAAGNGAGAAGAGAAGAGAAGAGAAGAGAAGAGAAGAGAAGAGAAGAGAAGAGAAGAGAAGTCCTAGGGTAGAACCCTTAGAGACACCTACAGATAGGGGGAATAATCTGGAGGGGAATCCAACAATGGAGGCAGAAAAAGAAGTATCAGATAGATAGGAAGAAAACCTAAATATAGTCATGTTAAATCTGTATTTAAGAAAGATTGCTTTTGCAATAATGTACAGGATGAACCGAGCTGTGGAGAGATGAAGCATGGAGATGTACTCATCATTGGATTATTGCAACAATTAGATTACAGGTATTGATAGCCTGAACTAAGATGATAGTTGTGATAGATAAGGAAAGGGGTTAGAAGAAGGAGATATGAACTAAGTTAAAATCTTACCTTCTATGGAAATCTTTTCCCAATTCTTAATTTTTGTGCCTTCCCTCTATTCATTATTTCCTTATTGACTGACCAAGAGGAGAAAAGGCAAGATTTGACAGCCAATTGGATATATGGCATAAGCAAGAGTGAGAAATTCCCAATGAAGTCAAAGAAACAAATCAGGGAACCTGGAAGGAAGGTGGATTCTTTTACTGAAATAGAGAAACTTGTAAGAGGAAAAAGTTCCAGAGGAAAAGATGAATTTGGTTTTGGAAATGAAAGATAACTCTTCTAATGTGGATGGATAGGCACAGCATATTTCAATCAAATATTTATTCATTAATCATCTTCTATATGCTCAGAATGCAAAACAGAGGTGAGAGAGAAATCCTGTAAAGGAAAGGTTAAAGCAGGGGTCGGCAACGTATGGCTCTCGAGCCAATTAGGCTCTTTCTGCAGGAGCCATAAAGTCAATTTTTTTTCAGGCACTGTTACAGGAGCCCACACTGTGAGCGCTGTACAGCTCTCACGAAATTACATTTTAAAAAATGTGGTTTTTATGGCTCTCACAGCCAAAAAGGGTGCCACCCCCTGGGTTAAAGAAAAAGGAGTTATATTTTTCATTCATTAATTCACTCATATGAGCACAGTGGGAGATTTAGAGCTGGAAGAGAACTTAAATATCTTCTAGGACCCTCTCATTTCTTAAAAATAAAAAAAAAAGTTTCTAAGTGGCAGAGCTGTGATTTGATCTCAGATGATTTTTTTAACATAAACCCTGTATGTTCCCTTAGTGGACCATACTCCACTCCCACCCAACCCTCAGTCTAATCTGTTGTCAAGGCCTCTTGATTTTATTTTTGCAAAAATCTTTTAAATACTCCCTCTTCTCTCCTCTGTCATTGCCACCACCCTAGTACTGAGCATTGTCACCCGAACCTTGGATTATTCCAATAATTTACGGAGAAATCTGCTTACTTCAAGTATCTCCCCATTCCAATCCATCTTCCCTTGAGCATCCCAAGTCCTTTTCCTAAAGCACAAGTACAAACATATAATCTTCTTAATCAAATCCAGTAGCTCTCTATTGCCATCAGGATCAAAAATAAAATCCTCTGTTTGGTGTTAAAAGCCATTAACCTTTTCAGTATTATTATATTATACTCTCTACCACATACTATTAGATCCAGTGACAAGATTCAGTCATTTCTCATTCATATCCAACACTTTGCAAGCCCATTTGGAGTTTTCTCTGTAAAAATTCTAGAATGGTTTTCCATTTCCTTCTCTAATTCATGTTGAAGAATAAGAAAATGAGGCAGAATTGTGACCTATCCAGGGTCACCTAGCTAATAAATGTCTAAGGCCTTATTTGAAGTTTGGAAAATTAGTCATCCTAACTCCAGGTCCATCACTCTATCCACTATCCAACCTAGGTCCAGTGGTAATAGCCTGTTTGCTGTTCCACAAATAAAACATTCTATCTCTTAGTCCCAAACATTTCCTCTGACTGTCTCCATGGAAAGCATTCTTTCCTCATCTCCACCTATCAAGTTCCCTTCAAGTCTCCTCTATAATTCCACCTTCTGCATGAAGCTTTCTTCAAATCTCCTTAACTCTAGTCCATTCCCTCTTTTTAAATTTTATCCTATACATAGCTTGTTTTTTTACTTATTTGCTTGCCCTCTCTCCCCATTAGATTATAAGATCCTTAAGGACAGAGATTGTCTTTTAGATCTTTTTGCAATTTTTTTGTGAATTTTGTTTTGTATCCTGCTCTTACCACAATGCTCAACACACAGATGTTTAATAAATCACCCATAAGGGTAATAGGATACAGACATTTGTTAAATATTAAAAAAGAAAACACAAGAAAACAATTAAACATATATGAAGTACTAAATTTATCTGACCTCAAGAAATATCTATCTAATCCTGTTTTTATTTACTAAAAAATGTGTTGGAAAAATAAGATGCATGGGTGCTGCTATTGCCTACACAAAATATCAAAAGAGCAAAAATTAAAGTCCTTAAAGCTTTAGTCAGGAAATTAGATTGGATTATCTTCAAATATCTCTTTGTCTTTTTTTTACCTCTATAGGTTTTCATCCACAAACCACACATTGAAATCTTCAGTAGAGAATCACAGTATTATAATCCATCAGATGATGCCTAAAGAAATTTAGAAGACAGTTATAGGAAATAGATTTGTGATTTCATTACTATAGGAAGTTCTCAGGTAAGGAAATTCCTTGTATTGTGAAGATGAACCTCTTAAATATTCAGTCCATTAAATATTCAGTCGAACCATAATTTTTACTCCTTACAGTACCAATGCAGGACAATAACTTAGTTTTCATAGGACTGTAAGGTTAAATAACTTGCCCAAGGGCAAAGATCCAACATGTGCCACTCTTGTACCCAGGTTCCTCTGGCTTCAAGATTGGTTTTTTATCAACTATTCTCCTAACAATTTAGTCCATTTAAAAATTAGCACAATTATTTCATTATGTCATTTCTTTCTACATGTGAAATGAATGCTTAATATAGGGATGACAGTCTCAAGAGTCTTTTTATCAGAACATTTCAGCATGAATTCACGTGGGTACTCAGTTTATAAAGTTCAGTGTCCCTCCTGCTACCATTACTCTTGTTATTAGAAGTGTGTGATAAATGAAATATTCAAAACATTTCAAACTGACATAATCTAAAATATCCCAGTTACATGGGACTATGACATTAGGCACTGAGACAAGACTAAAGGTCAGATTAATAACTATAATGTTAATTATGATCATCATGATAATGATGACAAAAATAATAATAAAGCAGAATGGTATAGTGGAGAGATAACCTTGCATCTAGGAAAACCTGAATTCAAGTCCCACTTCTAGCACATAAGAGCAATGTAACTCTAAGCATGCAACTCAACTTCTCATTTTCTAAGGTAATTCTCAATATTATAAGTATAAAGGAAGGTGCTGAATCATTTTGATAGAAATTTCATTTGACTAATCCTGCTCCTATCTAAACTATACTGCTACAATGATAACTATGACTATGACTACTACCACAACTACTACTGAGGATGAGGATGACAACAGCCATAACAGTAACCTTGTCAAAAACAATTTGCCATCTATGTTGTTGTTCTATTTTACATATGTGGATGAGAGAAGTTGTACTAGAGAAGCTAAATGCCACTTTTTTGTTATATAACACACACACACACACACACATATATGTACGTATATATATAAATTTCATGAGTTCTCCCTCATAGTGAAACATCACCATCATCATTATTATTTCTCAAATAATTTTGAAGACAAGATGAACATATTTAAAATAGAAATTTTAAAAATTCCTTTTGAGTTTAGAAGCATGAATCCAACCAGCAGACCAAGCATATAAAATAGATAATATATAAAGTCAGACCTCTAGAATAATGGTTATGAATGAGTAGATTCTGCTCCAATATTCGAGAAAGTTTCAAACATATTTGAAAAACTACTCAGAATAATATATATGATAGCTGATGTCATGGAAAGAACAACAGGAGAAAAGGTGGAACTATCTAGGAATACTGCCAAACACCAGCATAAAATATCACCATGGCATAAGTGGTTTGATAAAACTGTTGAAGACTTGTGCAAAGACATTTAAAGGTTACATCAGTATATAGCCAATATAAACAGTAAAAAAAATAACCAAATTATCTAATTAAAGAAAGAGAAGTAGGGGTGGGGAGGAAGAAAGAGAAAGAAAGAAAATGACAGAAAGGAATGAAGGAAGGAATGAAAGAGGAAGGGAGAGAGGGAGAATGGTTCAGAAAGGAATCTATTTTCAAAAAAAGGAAGAAAATCTTGAGATGTAATAAATGAAACTTTAAGTGATAGAAAGAGGTAAAGCTTTGCAAAGAATAAAATAAATAACTCAATATCAATTAAAAGCTGTGCTCAGTAGTGTAAGGATGATTCTTAGCTGAGGTTGGAAAGCTGTCACTCTAAACCTCCTTCAGGGGATGGGCTGTCTTTGATCTAGCTGCTGTTAGTTCCCACAAGAGGTCAGTTACAGAAGATCCTTACAGAGAGGGCTCAATATAATGGCTCCACAGGGGGCAGCTGGGTAGCTCAGTGGAGTGAGAGTCAGGCCTAGAAACAGGAAGTCCTAGGTTCAAACCCGGCCTCAGCTACTTCCCAGCTGTGTGACCCTGGGCAAGTCACTTGACCCCCATTTCCCACCCTTACCACTCTTCCACCTATGAGACAATACACCGAAGTTAAGGGTTTAAAAAAACAAACCAAAAAAACCCCCCCAAAAACTCAAATGGCAAAACCACAGGGCAAGGGGAGGACTTCTCTACTCTAATCGCAGTGATCTAGCAGGCAAAGCCCAAAGGAGCAGTAATGGAGTCTCTGGGAGGCTGCATCAAACCTGGTTCCAGCCAGGGTTTGACCAG
>NC_058133.1:227569121-227591856 GCF_016433145.1 Gracilinanus agilis | reverse complement strand
GCACTCAGGGTCTGCCTGCACCTTCCAAGCTCCCCGGGGGGCTCCGGTCCTCGGGGTCAGGCCTCCTCGTAGATCCCAGTCTGCCCCTCTGCCCGAGGCTCCTTCAGCAGTCTTTGGGGCTGCTTCCACAGCCTTGCTCAGGTCTGCACAGGGTCCTCACTGGAGGTCGAAGCCTGGGCTGAAGATCATTATTCAAGCCTAGGGCACTGCCTTTGCCTGCACAGATGCTCTTATGGCACTGCCTTCACCCATGCAGAAGCTAGGGAAAGTCCATGGGCTGGAGATCTTTATTCGTACCTGAGGCGATGCCTTCAGCACTTGGGAAAGACCGTGTTTTAGAGGCCTTTGTCCTGGCGGTGCTTTCACCCAGGTGGACACTTGGGGAAAGTCCGTGCGTGCCCCCCAGCCACTTGGTACAAGCCCAGGTACAAGCCCTGGGGCTGCCAGTGATAATCTGGTTGCCCCAGTCCTGTTTTCACTCTTGTGCGTTGACGTTGTGCGAGGTGTGTGGTGTGGGGGGTGGGGGAGGGGCTTCTTCCTCTCGCCTTTTAGTGACAGCTGTTTCACCCCTTTATAGTGTGGAAATGCCCTGATTCTGCGTACCTTCAATGCTGCGCCCTGTTGTGGGGTTCCTTCATTCGTCTGGACTCGTTTTTATTTCCCCTTGAGGCGTCCTGTATGCTTCAGTCAGGAGAGATTCGAGCAGCTGCTCCTTACTCTGCCACCATCTTAACCGGAAGCCCACCTCTTTCATATTCTTGATGTCTAATATATTGCTGCCTGCCAGAGACAGTGCAGAGTTTCTAATCCTGTTGTCTTTGGAAACCCACTGTCCTAATTGTTGACTCTCTCTTCTGGTCCACTTTTTTAGGAAAGCCAACAAAGTTTCACTTCATTCTCTACTTTCCCAACATCACATCCACACTCTAACTAGGGAAGAGCTCTTTGGTTCTAAAACTTATAGGAATGGTAAATAGAGCCATAGATAAATAGATTGGCAAAATCTTCACTGTCCTATCTGATTCAACCCCAATAGAAGAACCTTGATCAAATCGACTCCGCCATTGTTTCTAGGTAAGATATGTCAGTTTACTTCTCTTTGACTCTCCCCTCACCATACCTGTATTTTTTCTGCACCAAAGTGCCCTTTTCCATTGCTATCACTTACTGTTGTGTTTTGTTCTCCCTTATTAGAATATAAGTTCCTTGAAGGCAGGAACTGTCTTTGCTTTTGTATTTGTAACCCCAGTGTTTGACAAAAGGTTTGATATAGAATATGTCTTAATAAGTTGGGGGTTTTTAATTATTTATTTATTCTCTCATTCACATTAGGCAAGTAGAATCTTTCAGTCTCAGGAAAGATGAACTTCTATAACAAATAAAGACCTTTTAAGTACTAGAGAATGATAAAACACCACTATTATCAGAGTTCTACAACTCCATCCTTCTCCCCTTAAGGAACAACTTCTTGGATGTGTTTCCTACCTACCTCTGTTCGAATCGTTTCCATCTTCCCATGACTTTCTTGACACTTGCCTAGGTATTGGATCTTGCCTAGACTTAACTCTATAGCCCTAACTTAGAGATGCAGTCCTGTCATCACCTTTCAGCCTTAACCACATTAGCTTATCTGATCTGGATTCTGCCAACTCCTGTTCTATTGATCGTGATCCACAAGAATTTAATTGACATTTAATTTTAATACCCTGCAACATATTCTACATGCCTAGTTGCTACAGAGCAGTTACAAACTTAGATTCTCTTATAAAAGGCTCTTTCCTAATTGCTAGACAGCTTGACCCCACCTCCCACATCAATAATAGCTCTTTTACTGGTATATGGTAAATCCTGTTCTGGAAGCAATCTGCTGTTTCCAATTTCCCAATGAATGTTTGCTAAGGGGTTCTGTTTACCAATTTATGGTGCAGAATAGACTTGTGACAACATAAGAAGGAACTGACAGATGCTTATACACACATTCCTACTTGCAGAAATATCGAAGAAAGCCTGAAAGTTAAGGGCAAAAACAAACTTGAGGACGATATGTTCTTCATGAAATAACAGGGAAGATGTAATTTAAAGAAAACAGGAGAACTTCACAGTCTGGCCCAATGCAACCATGTTAATCTAGCTCATTTTTTCCCCATCTAGTTCCACCTAACCGCCTTTTGAGATGTGGCCAAACATTACAGCTCAATCCTTGAACCAGTCTTCTGTGAAGGAGGAAAAAGAAAAATGCTTAGCATGCCAAACATTTTACCACTACCCAGACTTGGAAATGTAATCAACTAGTCGTTAAAGTTCAACTAATCTCATCATACAATGAAGACTCATCTTTCAGATCATTGTTTCCTTAAAATAATTCACATCCTTCTGTAGGTGATCACATAGTTTAGCCTTCCTTTCTATTAATTCCTTCCTTCACTCTGACTTTTTTATTATTAGGGCAAGATGGAACAAATTAGGTAGTATGGGTTAAGAATTGTTAGGTTGGTGAATACAAAAAGTAAGATTACAAGGCAAATACATATAGCCAAGAAATAAAATGTTCTACAGAGGGGAATCATATATGGAATCGTGAATATAGAGCTGCAAATGTCCTCTGAGACCATCTACTCCAACATTAAACAAGCATTTTTTACATGCTAGGAACACAAAAGCAAGCCAGAAAAAAAAAAAAAAGAACAGTTCTTACCCTCAAAGAGCTTACATTCTAATTGGGGACAGAAGGAAACAATACATGAAAAGAAGCTAAAAAAAGAGAAAGGGGACCAATAAAAGTACTTGGCTCAGGGAGGACATTGTAGAAGAAATCTAGAGTGTAACCTAGAGAAAATGAAACATAACTGGCCTGGACACCCTCCTTAAAAGGGCGACAAGAACAAAGGATAAATCTGAACCTCTCAGTTCTGAAAGGTGGGAAAGGAGAGAGGGCCAGAGGATTCTTCTTGTTAAAAGTATAGATGGGAGGAAACCTAATGATGTTATTTCTTTTACTAGGCTAGTTGGTGATTGAAGGCTAGCTGAATTGTCCTCCTCCTTAACCAGAGGGCTTCAAGGAATTTTTCCCGGTGATGAAGATTGAGAACAGGGAGGGACAGGAATCAGTGTTCAGATAAAGGACTTGTATGGGTTATGGTGTTGGCGGTTTGCCAGGGCTTAAAGAAATACTTGTCCCTCTAGATAGACCTTCTGAATAGAGTTTCTATCAGGGATACCACAATGGCTGACGGCTTCACATTTTGCGTAACCGAAGCCTTTTAGACCTTCCTCTGTGGTTTTCCCCTTTGCCCTATAACCTTCCCAGATATCTTCCAAAGATCTTATCTGACTATATTTAGTTAACAATCAAGGGGTGGTTTTATGAATCAGGATCAGGGATGGGTTTGGAGAGTAGGAACAGGGAAGCCTGAGTATCACCTGAGTATCATCACAAGTATGATATGGAGTCTCTTTGGCTTTAGTGAAAGCCAAAGTCTCTGGCCAGAAAATGTTTTTGATTCCTTTCTTTCTTCTATTTGCTAACCTAATCTAACTGACAGGTTGCAATGTCTTTCTTTTTGTCTGTGTGTGTGTGTTCTTTTTTTTTTAATTTTAAACATTTATTAATATTTATATTTTAGAAAAGTTAACATGGTTACAAGATTTATGCTCTTCCTTTCCCCTTCACCCCCCAACATCCCCCCTCCCCTGGCCGATATGCATTTCCACTGGTTTTAATATGTGTCATTAATCAAGACCTATTTACAAATTGTTGATAGTTGAATTGGTATGGTACTTTCGATCCCCTATCATGTCCACATCATCCCATGTATTCAAGCAGTTGATTTTCTTCTGTGTTTCCTCTCCTGCTGTTCTTCCTCTGAATGTGGGTAGCATTCTTTTCCATAAATCCCTCAGAATTGTCCTGTGTCATTGCATTGCTGCTAGTACAGAAGTCCATTGCATTTGATTTTACCACAGTATATCAGTCTCTGTGTACAATGTTCTTCTGGCTCTGCTCCTTTCACTGCATCAGTTCCTGAAGGTCTTTCCAATTCACATGGAATTCCTCCAGTTTATTATTCCTTTTAGCACAATAGTATTCCATCACCAGCATATACCACAGTTTCTTCAGCCATTCCCCAATTGAAGGACATACCCTCGTTTTCCAGTTTTTTGCCACCACAAAAAGCACAGCTATAAATATTTTCGTGCAAGTCTGTTTATCTATGATCTTTTTGGGGTACAAGCCCAACAATGGTATGGCTGGATCAAAGGGTAGGCATTCTTTTATAGCCCTTTGAGCATAGATCCAAATTGCCATCCAGAATGGTTGGATCAGTTCACAGCTCCACCAGCAATGCATTAATGCCCCAATTTTGCCACATTCCCTCCAACATTCATTACTCTCCCCTTCTTTCATTTTAGCCATTCTGCTAGGTGTGAGGTGATACCTCAGAGTTGTTTTGATTTGCATTTCTCTAATTATTAGAGATTTGGAACACTTTCTCATGTGCTTATTGATACTTTTGATTTCTTTACCTGAAAATTGCCTATTCATGTCTCTTGCCCATTTATCAATTGGGGAATGGCATGATTTTTTATACAATTGATTTAACTCCTTATATATTTGAGTAATTAGATGCTTGTCAGAGTTTTTTGTTATAAAGATTTTTTCCCAGTTTGTTGTTTCCCTTCTGATCTTGGCTACATTGTTTTGGTTTGAACAAAAGCTTTTTAGTTTTATATAATCAAAATAATTTATTTTACATTTTGTAATTTTCTCTAATTCTTGCTTGGTTTTAAAATCTTTCCTTTCCCAGAGATCTGACAAGTATACTATTCTGTGTTCACTTAACTTATTTATAGTTTCCCTCTTTATATTCAAGTCATTCACCCATTCTGAATTTATCTTGGTGTAGGGTGTGAGATGTTGATCTAAACCTAATCTCTCCCATATTGTTTTCCAAATTTCCCAGCAGTTTTTGTCAAATACTGGATTCATGTCCCAAAAGTTGGGCTCTTTGGGTTTATCATATACTGTCTTGCTGACATCACTTACCCGAAGTCTATTCCACTGATCCTCCCTTCTATCTCTTAGCCAGTACCATACCGTTTTGATGACTGCTGCTTTATAGTATAGTTTAATATCTGGTACTGCTAGGCCCCCTTCCTTCACATTTTTTTTCATTATTTCCCTTCATATTCTTGATCTTTTGTTATTCCAAATGAAATTTGTTATAGTTTCTCCTAATTCAGTGAAAAAGTTTTTTGGTAGTTTGATAGGTATGGCACTAAATAGGTAAATTAATTTGGGTAGAATGGTCATTTTTATTATGATAGCTCATCCTACCCCTGAGCAATCAATGTTTTTCCAATTGTTTAGATCTAGTTTTAATTGTTTGGAAAGTGTTTTGTAGTTGTTTTCATATAATTCCTGTGTTTGTTTTGGTAGATAGATTCCTAAGTATTTTATATTGTCTTGGGTGATTTTAAATGGTGTTTCTCTTTCTACCTCTTGCTGCTGTGATGTATTGGAAATATATAGAAATGCTGATGATTTATGTGCATTTATTTTGTACCCTGCAACTTTGCTAAAGTTGTTGATTATTTCTACAAGCTTCTTAGTTGATTCTCTAGGATTTTTTAAGTAGACCATCATATCATCTGCAAAGAGTGATAGCTTAGTCTCCTCCTTGCCTATTTTGATACCCTCAATTTCTTTTTCTTCTCTAATTGCTACTGCTAGTGTTTCTAGTACAATGTTAAATAATAGAGGAGATAATGGGCATCCTTGTTTCACTCCTAATCTTATTGGAAAGGCTTCTAATTTATCCCCATTGCATATGATGCTTGTTGATGGTTTTAGGTATATACTGTTTATTATTTTTAGGAAAGGACCTTCTATTCCTATACTTTTCAGTGTTTTCAATAGGAATGGATGCTGTATTTTGTCAAAGGCTTTTTCAGCGTCTATTGAGATAATCATGTGATTTTTGTTTGTTAGTTTGTTGATATGGTCAATTATGTGGATGGTTTTCCTAATGTTGAACCATCCTTGCATTCCTGGTATAAATCCCACCTGAGCATGGTGGATGATCCTCTTGATCACCTGCTGGAGTCTCTTTGCTAGTATTCTATTTAGGATTTTTGCATCTATGTTCATTAGGGAGATTGGTCCGTAGTTTTCTTTTTCTGTTTTTGATCTCCCTGGCTTTGGAATCAGTACCATATTTGTGTCATAAAAGGAATTTGGTAGGACTCCTTTGCTTATTATATGAAATAATTTGTGTAGTATTGGGATTAGTTGCTCTTTGAATGCCTGATAGAACCCTGGCAATTTTTTCTTAGGGAGTTTTTTGATGGCTTGTTCAAATTCTTTTTCTGATATGGGATTATTTAGGTATTCTATTTCTTCTGCTGTTAATCTAGACAATTTATATTTTTGTAAATATTCACCATATCTCTTAAATTGCTATATTTATTATATAATTGGGTGAAATAGTTTTTAATGATTGCCTTGATTTCCCCTTCATTAGAGGTCAGGTCTCCCTTTTCATCTTTGATGCTATCAATTTGGTTTTCTTCTTTCCTTTTTTTTATTACATTGACCAGTACTTTGTCTATTTTATCTGTTTTTTTCAAAATACCAGCTTCTAGTCTTATTTATTAATTCAATAGTTCTTTTACTTTCAATTTTATTAATTTCTCCCTTGATTTTTAGTATTTCTAATTTAGTTTTCATCTGGGGATTTTTAATTTGCTCACTTTCTAATTTTTTAAGTTGCATGCCCAATTCATTAATCTCTGCCCTCCTTAATTTGTTAATATATGGACTCAAGGATATAAACTTCCCCCTGAGTACTGCCTTGGCTGCATCCCACAGAGTTTGGTGGGATGTCTCATCATTGTCATTCTCTTCAATGAAATTGTTGATTGTTTCTATGATTTCTTCTTTGACTAGCTGGTTTTAGAGAATCATATTATTTAATTTCCAATTAGTTTTTGATTTGCCTGTCCAGGTGCCCTTACTAATTATTATTTTTATTGCATTATGATCTGAGAAAGTTACATTTATCATTTCTGCTCTTTTGCATTTGTTTGCAATGTTTCTATGCCCTATTACATGGTAATCTTTGTGAATGTACCATGTGCAGCTGAAAAGAAGGTGTATTCCTTTTTGTCCCTATTTATTTTTCTCCACATATCAATTAAATCTAATTTTTTTAGGACTTCATTCTTCTCTCTTACCTCTTTCTTATTTATTTTTTGGTTTGATTTATCTAGATCTGAAAGAGGAATATTTAGATCTCCCACTAGTATGGTTTTACTGTCTTTCCTTCTTGAGCTCTGCCAGTTTCTCCTTTATGAATTTGGATGCTGTACCACTTGGTGCATACATATTGAGCAATGTTATTTCTTCATTGTTTATACTGCCTTTAATCAGGATGTAATGACCTTCCCTGTCTTTTTTAATCATATCTATTTTTACTTTGGCTTTGTCAGAAATCATAATAGCCACTCCTGCCTTCTTTTTCTCATTTGACGCCCAAAAGATTTTGCTCAAGCCCTACACCTTAAACTTGTGTATGTCTACCCGCCTCATATGTGTTTCTTGTAGACAACCTATAGTAGGATTTTGGTTTCTAATCCACTCTGCTATTTGCTTCCGTTTTATGAGCAAGTTCATCCCGTTCACATTCAGAGTTACAATTGTCAGTTGTGCATTCGCTGACATTTTCGTATCCTCCCCTATTCCTATCCTTTCTTCTTAAACTATTTCCTTTTAAACCAGTGGTTTGCTTTAAGCCTGTATCCCTTATCCTCTCCCTTGATTAACTTCCCTTTCTACCCCCTCCCTTATTTTTCCCCTCTTTTTGTTTTTAAAGGCCTAATGAATTCCCTCCCCTTTCTTCTCCCCTCCCTTTTTTGACCTCCCCACTCCCCTGCTCCCCTTGGTTTATCCCTTCTGACTTTCTCAGTAGGGTTAGATAGAGTTTTATATCCCAATGGATATAACTATTCTTCCCTCTCAGGGTTAATTACACTGAGAGTAAGGTGTAAATATTACCTCTTAATGCTCTCTTCCTCTCCTTCTTATAATAGTATTCATCCCTTCTCCTTCCCATGCCCTCTTTGTGTATAATAAAATATCCTATTTTTCTTATTCCTTCAAGATTCTCTTGGTGTCCTCTACTATTCATCCCCCTTTTTCCTTCCCACCCATATTATCTTAGACCATTTGGTATTCCAACCTCTCCCTATGAGTAATTCTTCTAATTATTATAATAGTGAATGCTATAATGGTGAACAGAGTTTACTACAGAGAATTATACATAACATTTCCCCGCATAAGAGTACCAATAATTAGATCTTATTGAAGCCCTTAAAGAGGCAAATTTAAAAAATATGAGTTTTCTTACTTTCCCTTCTGTTTCTTATTTACCTTTTCATGTTTCTCTTGATTTTTGTGGTTGGATATCAAACTTTCCATTTAGTCCTGCTCTTTTCTGTGCAAATGCTTGGAAATTTTCTATCTTGTTGAATGCCCAAACTTTCCCCTGGAAGAATATAATCAGTTTTGATGGGTAGGTGATCCTTGGTTGTAGACCCAGTTCTCTTGCCTTTCTGAATATCATATTCCAAGCCTTGCGGTCTTTTAGTGTGGAGGCTGCCAGATCCTGTGTGATCCTGATTGGTGCTCCTTGATATTTGAATTGTCTCTTTCTGGCTTCTTGTAAGATTTTTTCTTTTACTTGAAAGCTCTTGAATTTGGCTATTATATTCCTTGGTGTTGACTTTTCTGTGTCCAGTTTAGAGGGTGATCTATGGATCCTTTCAATGTCTATATTGCCGTCTTGTTGTAGAACTTCAGGGCAATTTTGCTGAATAATTTCTTTAAGTATGGAGTCCAAGTTTCTATTAATTTCTGCCTTTTCTGGAAGACCAATGATTCTCAAATTGTCTCTTCTAGACCGGTTTTCTTGGTCTATCACTTTCTCATTGAGATATTTCATGTTTCCTTCTATTTTATCAGTCTTTTGACTTTGTTTTATTTGTTCTTGTTGTCTTGATTAATCATTGGTTTCTACTTGCCCAATTCTTGTCTTTAGAGACTGGTTTTCTGCTATAAGCTTTTGATTTTCCTTTTCAGTTTGGTCTGATCTGTTTTCCAGCTGTTTGATTTTGGTCTCCAATTTGCTTATTAATTCTTTTGATTTGGGGGCATCTTTTTCTAATTGCTCAATTCTAGCCTTTAGAACCTGGCTTTCAGCTACAATCTTTTGGTTTTCCACTACAATCTTTTGGTTTTCCTTTTCAATCTGGTCATTTCTGGTCTTTGATTTACTTGTCTTATTTTCCAATTGTGAAATTCTGCCTTTTAAACTGTTATTTTCTTGCCAGATCTCTTCCATCTTTCTCATGATCTCAGATCTGAACTCTTCAAGACCTTGTGACTCGCTTTCATTGTTTTGGGAAGGTTTGGATTGTTTGTTCTTCTTTACTGTTTTTTCTGTTGTCTGGATTTTTCCTGTGTAAAAGTTGTCAAGTGTTAAAAGTTTTTTCTTCTTCATCTTTCTCTTCTGGCTTTCCTGATGGTTTGCCATATTAAGCTGAGTTCCCTCTCAGCTTTATGCTTGTGCCCAGGATCTGTTTGTGGCTCTTTAGAGATTGCTGAGGTCTCAGGTATAGTTGTTTTGGGACAAGCCTCCTGATGGTCTCCTTGCTAGTTCTTTTGCCTGAAGCTCCTTTAACAGTCTCAGGGAGCTGCTTCCACAGTCAAGCACCTCTCTGCACTGGGTCCCCACTCAAGGTCCGCTCCTGCACTCAGGATCATCCCCTTCGTCCGAGCTCCAGTCCTTGCTTTAATCCGTACCTCAGCCAGCGCCTGTGTCAGCCCCTTCGCCTGCGCCTGGGCTCAGGGTCTGGGCTCAGGGTCTTCGCTCAGAGTCCACAAGTTCCTCAGCCTCCCAGGGGGCCAGGGGGTCCCAAGTCTTGCTGCTCCCAGGAACAAGCTCTGGTGAGCTGCCAATGACCCGATGGGTGCCCCAAACCTGCTCTGACTCTCATGCACTGGCTTTGGCGCAGTAGGTGGTGTGGGGTGGGGGAGGGGGTTGTTCCGCTTGTGTTTTCGTGTGAGCTGTTTCACCCCTTTATAGCATGGAAATGCCCCGTTTCCACGTACCTCTGATGCTGCGCCCTATTGTGGGGTCCCTTCTTTCCTCTGGATTTGTTTTTATGTCTTCTTAAGGAGTCCTATATGCGTGGGTTAGGAGAAGTCAAGGAGCTGCTTTTTACTCTGCCTCCATCTTAACCCCAGAAGCGAGGTTGTGTTATGCAATGTCTTTCTATAGCTGGTACAGAGAGAGTAACTTGTCTTCAGGCTGGCTCAGCGTGCTTTCCAGGCACAGTCCCTCAAGCCACTTTAAAAATTCAGCCAGCTCTCTTTAGTTGTTGTCCAGGAGAAACAGCACAATCTCAGGTCTTTCAGGTTCAAGGGAAAGGTTGGGAAATCCTCAGGTATCCAGGGATTTGAATCCTGAGGCGAGGTATCAGTTTCATCCAGGTCAGTGTTCAGAGATGAAACTCCCCTCCAGTTCTTTTCCCAGGTTTTTCCTACAATTTTGTCCCCTTTCACGCTGTGACTTTACTAAGGTCACTATCATGAACATTTTATATTTACCATGTTGTTAAACTATTCTATTTCTAACTACTCCCTCCAAAATAACAAAATACCCTTTCCTACACTAATCTATTCTATGCTGTGCTACCTACTCTAAGAGATTTTCCAGGAAAGTTATGAGTAAGGGAAATTTTGGGGTTTACAGCAAGTAATTCCAAAAGTAAAAGCAAATGTTGTAACACAATAACCTTAAGAACATCAACTGTGCTATGTAAGGATAAAGCAAGGCAGCTGAGGGAACTACAGTCACAGAAACCTCCTTCAGGGAATGGGTAATTACCATTAATAATAACTTGGGCCAGTTGCTGATATCTCCACAGGAGTCTGGTCAAGCTGTCCTTACTGAGGAAAAGACAGGTCTATGGTTTCACTGAGGATATCTGATCTAATTCTCCCTCAACCTATCGAATTGTTTGAGAGGAGGGGTTCTTTTACTAAGAGAGATGTTGCTGGCTGTAGGGTGAGATCCACATACCAGGATTTATATGGAAATCAACAGGCCTCCACTATTGAAAGGCAACTTCCAACTGACAATTCTTGGGGCAATGGGGAATTCTATCTGAGTGAGTGATGACATTATGGCCTACCCCTGTTGTGGAATCAAAAGGCTATTTGACAAGTAAATAACTTCTTTAATAACTAAAGGAAGGTAGTTGGGGAACATGAATGAAAGGTGAGGTAAATGGGAAGAGGAGGTCTCTGTTATCTAATCAAGTTGAGTCAGGGCTGGCCTCACCTGGGACAGGGCAAGGCCTCTTCACAGTGTTTCCTCTCTCTTCCTATTATATAGCTCAAGTACCTAACTAACTAAATAAACAAGCTTTAACAGGATAATGGCAAATGTTGCTTGAAGATCTTCAGAGGTGATGTTAGATCTCAGTCACTGCTCCTTGGATTTTATAGCAGCAGCAGAAAGCAGAAAGCAGGAAGTAGGCAAAAGTCGGGACAGACAGGAACAACTGGTATTGAATAGCAGAGGTAAAGGCTTATGGAGCTCCTGGTATAGCGAATCACTAAGGTTCAAGGAGTGTCTTGTTCAGACCACCCACCCCCCTAGACACAAACCCAGAATGAGCTTCTCTTCCAGGGGGTCTCCTCCCCTTATATAGTCTGGTTCTAACTGCCCCTAACTGCCTGGGCTTCTTGGTGTTCTAAATTCTGAACCCCCTTTTTGCTTTCTAGCTTACAGCTAATAATAATGCCTATTACACATAAACTAATGCAACCATTTTCTATCTATACTTATTCCTATGAAAATTATCCTAACTATTAATCTTCCATTAACACAATTTCAGCCTAAAGCTTTACAACTAACTTTTTTCAAATAACTATACTGCCAATGCAGCTTACTTCTATTCCTAACCAAATTGTAACTACCTATGCTATTTTATATTATTTATATTAACACTTACCTAACAACTNACATTGTAACTACCTATGCTATTTTATATTATTTATATTAACACTTACCTAACAACTGTTACACAATATTATCTAAGTACCTTACCCTATTCTATATATGATTCTATCCCATCTATACTTTTAACAGTATTGGCAAAGGAAGAAGAAGGGTTTCTAATTTGTTTATTTCAAAAGTAGAAGAAGGAGACAGTGGGTGGTCTCAGGGACATTGTGCCTATGAACAACTTTAAGCCAGTGTGGGAGTAGAAATAGCCATCTTGGAAGAAACATTCTAGTCAAGGATACTCTACCCGAAAACAACAACAGCCAATCAGAATAGTACTAATTCTGAAGGGAGGGGTCAACTCTTAAAGTGATTTATTTAAAACACAATTTTCCTTTGGCAAGAGGTTTTTTTTTCCTTCTAAAACAAAATGGAGAAGTTACTTGTTGCAATGGGTTATCTTGCTCTTATGGGACAATTTGCTTACATGATTTATAATTTTTTCTTCATAATGATTCCAGACTATGTTTATTTGTTTTTAAACTTCTGTGGTAGTTTAAAATGGCTAAAATTGGAATGGATAGGTTTTTTTCTTATTCCTGGAACAATTGGGATTGTTTTTTTCCATGATTCAATTGTATTATGCCCTGAAGAAATGCATAGAGCTAATTCTAGGGAAAAGAGCAAAAAATGCTGATATGAAAATTATGATGGTGGCAATGAGGGAGGAGATCTCACAACTAAAAGAAATGGTCAAACAATTAACAGAGGAAAGGGATAACATGAAAGCAAACATGAAATAAATTTTCAAAACACAGAAAATGCAAACAATGTAGCAAAAGAAGAGAAAATAGGTGGGGCTGAAGGGGCTTTGCCAATACTACCACTAAGAGATCACACAACCTTACAAGGGGACACAGGCATAGTCCATATAAAAACACATAAACCCTTTACATCAGAGAACCTCAAAAGCCTAAAAAAGTGTATGCCAAAATGGTACATTGATCCTTTCCGTGCAATAAAGGAGTTCAAATGTGCAGATTGTATGACCCCATTTTTTTCAGATATAGAAATCCTGTTTTCTGAACTTTTTACCCCAAGGGAGAAATACCAAATTCATTCAAGAAACAAGAACAAACCCTGATCTTAATGTTTTGGCCAGAGCAATAGCAAGGCTTAGAGTTGTGCAATAACCAGAATCTATCATATCTAAGGAAGGCATGTGAAGATCCCATAGAGGCAATGAAAAATTTCTTCAAAAGGCCTGATACATGGGGAAGATTTGAGAAATTGAGACAAGAACTGGGGGAACATCTGTCGGTTTTTCTTCATAGGGTAGTAGAATCAGCCAAAATCATCCTGGTATTTTAGGACCTTAGCAAACAGAATCTCCAGCATATCAGGAGACAATTTGTTAAGGGGAGCAGCCTACCCATAAAAATTATTTTTTTACATTGCCCAGATTGGGAAATATTCAGTCTGAAAGATTTAAGATGCATAGCAACATGCATATACACAGGTCACAGAGAAAATGCAAATGAAGAGGATGAAATAATAAAAGACCTTAAGGAACAGCTGAAACAAACAAATAGCACAATCAAATAAAAAAGAAATTAATGAAATAAAAAACTTAGCTACTTTGCAAGCATACAAACCCAGGAGAGATTTCCAATAAAACAGGCAAAGAAGCAATTTACTTAAGCGTTTCTTATGCAGGAAAATAGGGCACATAGATCGCAACTGCAATCTAAAAGCACAACTAGACTTGAAAAATAACAAGAAGTGACCATGGAACAACAATAACATACAAACTCACTCACAGTTTTGTGATCGCACTTGCAAAAGTTCCATTCAGGCCCCTGATCTGCATACTATGTAGAAATTCATCCAATAGGGAGCAAGACCAAAGTTTTCATCAGTAGTCTCAGAGTCAGTAAGAAGTTCTCAGTTATAAAGCCATACCCTAGGTCTAGCACAAATAAGTAATGATGGGAATGGAAATGGGAAAAATGAGGTGGAGGAAAAATGCATTGAAGTAGAAATAGTGGATGCAAAAAAGAAAACAGGGAACCCTTTGAAGCCCTCTGATTAAGAAGGAGTATATCCCAGTTAGCCTTCAACATACAACCAGCCAAGCAACTAATTACATCATTAGGGGCCTTTCCTCTATACTTTTAACATTCTGAACCTCCCAATTCTGAGAGAAGAGAGAGGATACAGGAGATACTCCTGCAATTCCAAGTTCTGAGAAGGAGAGGTAACAGGGACAGGATATTTTCAATTTGTGAATTCCACTCCTGGAACAAGCTTCCAGGATGAAGAGGTTTCTCAAGCATGGCAGAGAAAGACTGGAGTGCAGTCTAGCCCCCTCATTTTTATAGTCAAAGACATGTAATTGACATAAATTTGAAAGGAAAGTCAACATATGAGTCTCAAAGTATGGTAATAACTAGAAAAATATTTCTGGGTAAAAATCCTGGATGTCATTGTTGTTATATTCATAATCTGGGAAGTGATGGATGCTACCTTTACTGACAGGAATGGCAGTTGAAAGACTCAGAATGTTCCCAGGTTCCATGAGCCAGGGGTAAACGTCAGTTGGCCCCAAGGTATAAATACCCCTGACAGCCACTTTGAGGGAAGTCTCTCTCTGGAAAGTCTCTGGCCTGGAAAGTCTCTGGACTGAGTAGGTGGTTGAAGGGTGTCAGGGAGGTCTATGAAGAAGAGGGTAGGAATAAATCTGAATATTTCCTGATAGACTGTGAGAGCTAGTGCATCACCAACACTGGTAGTGAGTGAGAGGAGAGAATAAGATCATCAATACATCTGCATTAATAGCCTTCCCTGTTCTCTGGCTTGGCTGTGGTCAGGTCCGGCCAGAGATAGAGGGAGTGAGTAAATCTCTAGCTTCCACCAGATTAATAGCCTCCAGTCCTGATTGTCAACTAGTTTATAAATAATAGATCAATAGAGTTTCCAATCCCCAATCCTTGACCTTGTTATCCTTTCCCTGTTTATAGATAAAGAGTGTTCAACAACAAGTACCTTCCTGAGTGGTCTGTCTATCACGGCCCTTGGGAAGGAAGTCAAACACAGTCAGATCCTAAACGTTGTCCAAGGCAGATCATAATCTATCCAACCCCAAGTTGGACCTGGAAAGGTTACCCATCTATCTAACCTCTCGAGGATCCTCACTGGGCAGCTGTTAGAGAGAAAGGGATAACTTACAGCAGCAGTCAAGAGTGATCGGAGTAGGTGTTCCTCCCATCATCTGCAATTGAGGAGAGTACAGATAGATACATCAACATCATTGTACATCTATACATCTCCCTTGGACCCTTTATAGACATAGCAGTGTTTGAGGGTTCAGACAAAATGGATATGGAATTCAGTAGAAACCTCGGGTATACAAATATATTTATAGAGTCACTGTTTATTTTATAAAAGAACCAAGAGAACAATTTACACAATGACTATAATATTGAAAAGAAAAACAACTTGGAAAGACTTAAAAACTCTTATCAATGCAATGATCTTGGCAAAAATAATTGAAATGAAAAAGCTAAGTGTTGGTATACTGCATGAAAGGAGGCATACCAATTTACTGCTATTAAAGCTATGAATTGTTCCCTTGGTTTTAAAAGGCAATGCAAAATTATGCAATAAAAGACATAACAATATCAATTCCATTTTACCCTCTAGTATTAGTGATCTATCAAAAATAATAATTATTATTTAAATTATCATTTATATTTATAAAACTAGTATAGCTTCAATATTTTTGACATATTTTACATGTAGTATCTTGTTTTATCCTCATAGCAACCCTGAAGGATAGGTGTTATTCTTTTCCCCATTTTACATTGTGGAAATTGAGGCACAAAGAGAATTTGTGACGCGCTAAGGGGTCACACAACTAGGAGATGTCTGAGGGCAAATTTGAATACAGGTCTCTGACTCCATGTCAAATTGAACTGAATCAAAGTAAAGGAAGAAAAATAGGGAAAAAAAAGATTCCAAATGGAAAGCACTGGGATAAGATTCTGGCATCCAGCAGAACAGCTTTATTTGGAGTCAGAGGATCTAACCCCAACCCCACCACTGGTTACCTGCCTATTTGGGGGCAAGTCATTTATTCTTTCAGTCTTCTTTTCTGTAAAATAAAGCGGTTAGGTTAGATATCTCTCTAGGATACCTATATCTATCATCGTATAGAAGAGACAAACAAGTGCATACTAGGACATAACAGGTTTATGACCATTGATTTAAGGACAGAGACTAGTTGTCTTCTGCCTGGGACCATATGCCTTGCCTAGGTGTCAGTGAACATGGTTTTTGGTGTATATGTTCTGGAAGCCACAAAGGCTACAGGTGGTAATAGCAGCTGATTTTGGCGGAAAGGCTGGGCTTATCTAAAAATCTATTCATGGAAATTAAGGAAAGCATAAAGAACACAAACCAGGCTTCCTATTTCTGACCCAGTTGAGTGCATTGTGTTCTAATCATTTTACTTTTTTTTCAGTTTATTTGAAGATTTCATGTGTCTTCAAAGCACACACAGTGTCCCAAGACACACACGCTATCCATTCAGTCAACAATCTTACTGTTATATTGGGAAAAATTAAAAATGATACAGAATATAGGAACATCCATATGATTTTGTGGGATCCATGTGTTCCTTGGTATAAAATCTATGCATAAAATGCAAAATCATTCCATTTAATTTCATACTGACTCTTAATTTCCCTTTTAATTTGTTTCTTAATTGGCCATTTGTACCAATATCAGCATGTTTACAAAATAAGAAACAAAAAAGGGGACTGATTGGTACCATTTCAGGGCCTGAACCAGCACAACCTTCAGCTATAACCCCATAAAACATCAGTGGCATGGGTGGCAAATAATTTCAGAAGGTTGTTGAGATGATGTTCTGGTCCTAGTTTCTTCATAACATGGTCTCTTACTTTGTTGACAGAGGTTGACATTAAAAATCATTGCTCCGAGAATCAACTAAGAAGCTTGTAGAAATAATCAACAACTTTAGCAAAGTTGCAGGATAAAAAATAAATGCACATAAATCATCAGCATTTCTATACATTTCCAACACATTAGAGCAGCAAGAGGTAGAAAGAGAAACACCATTTAAAATCACCCTAGACAATATAAAATACTTGGGAATCTATCTACCAAAACAAACACAGCAATTATATGAAAACAACTACAAAACACTTTCCAAACAAATAAAACTGGATCTAAACAATTGGAAAGCTATTGATTGCTCATGGGTAGGTCGAGCTAACATAATAAAAATGACCATTCTACCCAAATTAATTTACCTATTTAGTGCCATATCTATCAAACTACCAAAAAACTTCTTTACTGAATTAGAAAAAACTATAATAAATTTCATTTGGAATAACAAAAGATCAAGAATATCAAGGAAAGGGGGCAGCTGGGTAGCTCAGTAGATTGAGAGCCAGGCCTAGAGATAGGAGGTCCTAGGTTCAAATCTGGCCTCAGACACTTCCCAGCTGTGTGACCCTGGGCAAGTCACTTGACCCCAATTGCCTACCCTTACCAATCTTCCACCTATAAGTCAATACACAGAAGTTAAGAGTTTAAAATTTTAAAAAAAAATTAAAAAAAAAAGAATATCAAGGGAAATAATGAAAAAAAAAGTGAAGGAAGGGGGCTTAGCAGTACCAGATATTAAACTATACTATAAAGCAGCAGTCATCAAAACAATATGGTACTGGCTAAGAGACAGAAGGGAGGATCAGTGGAATAGACTTGGGATAAATGATATCAGCAAGACAGTGTATGATAAACCCAAGAGCCCAACTTTTGGGACATGAATCCACTATTTGACAAAAACTGCTGGGAAATTTGGAAAACAATATGGGAGAGATTAGGTTTAGATCAACATCTCACACCCTACACCAAGATAAATTCAGAATGGGTGAATGATTTGAATATAAAGAGGGAAACCATAAATAAGTTAAGTGAACACAAAATAGTATACTTGTCAGATCTGTGGGAAAGGAAAGATTTTAAAACCAAGCAAGAGTTAGAGAAAATTTCAAAATGTAAATTAAATTGTTTTGATTATATAGAACTAAAAAGCTTTTGTACAAACAAAAACAATGTAGTCAAAATCAGAAGGGAAACAACAAATTGGGAAAAAATCTTTTTAACAAAAAACTCTGACAGGGGTCTAATCACTCAAATATACAAGGAGTTAAATCAATTGTATAAAAAATCAAGCCATTCCCCAATTGATAAATGGGCAAGAGACATAAATAGGCAATTTTCAGGTAAAGAAATCAAAAATATCAATAAGCACATGAGAAAGGGTTCTAAATCTTTAATAATTAGAGAAATGCAAATCAAAACAACTCTGAGGTATCACCTCACACCTAGCAGATTGGCTAAAATGAAAGAAGGGGAGAGTAATGAATGCTGGAGGGGATGTGGCAAAATTGGGACATTAATGCATTGCTGGTGGAGCTGTGAACTGATCCAACCATTCTGGATGGCAATTTGGAACTATGCTCAAAGGGCTATAAAAAAATACCTACCCTTTGATCCAGCCATACCATTGTTGGGTTTGTACCCCAAAAAGATCATTAATAAACAGACTTGTACGAATATATTTATAGCTGCGCTTTTTGTGGTGGCAAAAAACTGGAAAGCAAGGGTTTGCCCTTCAATTGGGAAATGGCTGAACAAATTGTGGTATTTGCTGGTGATGGAATACTATTGTGCTCAAAGGAATGATAAACTGGAGGAGTTCCAGGTGAACTGGAAAGACCTCCAGGAACTGATGCAGAGTGAGAGTAGCATATACTGTAGTAAAATTGAATGTAATGGGCTTCTGTACTAGCAGCATTGCAATGACACAGGACAATTCTGAGGGATTTATGGTAAAGAACACTACCCACATGCAGAGGAAGGACTGCAGGAGAGGAAACATATAAGAAAAACAACTGCTTGAACGCATTGGTTGGGGTGGACATGATTGGGGATGTATACTTGAAACTACCACACCAAAGCAACTATCAACAATTCGGAAATAGGTCTTGATCAATGACACATGATAAAACCAGTGGAAATGTGCATCGGCCATGGGGGGGGGGGGGGTGAAGGGGAGTGAAGGGGAAAGTAGGAGCATGAATCATGTAACCATGTTAAAAACGAATATTAATAAATGTTTAAAAAAAAGAATACTGCAAAGATAAAAAAAAATCAATGCTCCTTGGTCAGTCTCAACAGAGAAGCTAAAGATTAAATGGGACTGAAAGAGATAGGTTTTTAAAGTCCTTTTATACCACTGAGATCTTTGATGATGATAATAGTAAAAGGCACTCATTTGTTGCTTTAAAATTTGAAAAGCACTAATATTCCCTCCACCAATGGAAGTCACTCTAGAAAAATGATTTTCATAAACTTTTGCAGAAAATCAGTCAATCCATCGAACATTCCCTGATTGCAATTGTTTCGATAATGAGCCTTCTCTTGAACATACCTAAGCTTACAACAGAATCACAGTTGATCACTAGTCTCATAATAAAAGATTTTCTAGCTTGGTATATACCTGCTAGAATTCATACTGTAACATATTTGTAACTGGGACAACTCTATTGTATCTGACTATCTCATTTACTAGAAGTATGTAGAGGGGTAGTGATTTTCACAGGTGCTTTTTAAATTTTAAAGCCCATGCTGTGCCTAACGATTAAACTATGGCTTGAGAAATGACATAATCTTATTTTCATAAGCTCTAAATTCACATGAAAAATTTCCAGGAAATCCATGTATTTTACTGGAGCTTTCTGGAAGGAAATGTTCTGTAAGTTTAATAGTAAATAGTTAATACTTTCATGGTTCTTCTTGTCTAACTTTACTTTTTGCAGGAAGAAAAGTAAAATGATTATGTTAAATGTAAAATATCAGTGACTGCCTTATCATGTGTTGCCTGGAAAGAGAATAGGCAAAAGACACCATTGAGGAAATTTTAAACACTAATGGTATCTTTTGCTTATTACCCTAATTCTGTTCCTGAATTCATATCCCCTTCTTGCTACTGATAACTGTGGCCAGAGAAACCATTTTTTCCCCCTATGGAGATAGACAACTGTAAAGAATAAAATACCACTGAAATAATTTGAGTAGCACTTTGGCATAATAGATAGAATATTGTGCTCAAAGAGTCCAAAAGACTTTGGGTTGTGTCTCATTTCTGCCATGTGATTCTGAGAAGGGCAACCAGAGTTGACCATGACACAGAAAACCCTGAAATAGACTAATTTTAGATCAGTAGAAAAAGTAGACATAAACTGAAAAAGGAACATTAGTGGAAATTTGAAATAAAACCCATGTTTTATACAGGTAGCAAGAGGACACAGTGAATAGAGCATTGGACCTGAGGTCAAGGAGACATGAATTCAAATTCAGACTCAGACTTACTAGTTGTGTGACCTTGGGTTACTCACTCAACCTCCATCTACCTGGATTTTTCTCATCTGTAAAATGGGTATAATGGGGGCAGCTGGGTGGCTCAGTCGATTGAGAACCAGGCTTAGAGATGAGATAGGTTCAAATCTGGATTTAGATATTTCCTATCTCTGTGACCCTGGGCAAGTCATCTAACTCCTGTTACCTAGCCCTTACTGCTCTTCTGCCTTAGAACCAATACACAGTATTGATTCTAAGACAGAAAGTAAGGGTTATAAATAAATAAATAAAATGGGGATAATAATAACACCTACTTCACAGAGTTGTAATGAGGTTAACATGTGATAATATTTGTTAAGCGTTTTGGAAACTTAAAAGCATTATATAAATGCTAGGTATTTTTGACCGAATATTTTGGCCTACAAGAGACCTGAGAGGACATCTGACGGAATTGAGACCCAGAAAAGCTAAGTGCTGGATTACACAGGTAGTAAGTAGTATAACTGGGATTTGGACACAAATTATTTGACTACAGATTCAGTGTTATTTTCACTGTTTAAAAATTCCATTTCCCTCCCTTAATCATGAACTTTTAGAGCTTGGAGGGACATTAAAAATAATTTACTCCCTGTAAACTTTATTATTTAAGTGATTGCTCTAAGTCACAGAGCTAATAAGTGGGGACCTAAGACTTGAATCTAAGATGTTCTCATTTAGACTTGGTGTTCTTCCCACTCCATCAGGCTGCCAGCCAAGGTTCATGATTACTAGTTCTTTCACTACCTCATCTTGAGGCTCAAAATGCAAAAACCACATTGGAACTTTTGAGAGATGGCAGCAGAACTCAATGTTCACTTAGAACATTGAATTCAAATCATTTTGGAGTTAAATGAAAATTTTTCCCCCAGTGCCTCACTACTAGTGAGTGTCCTTTTTATCTTCCACACTATCTCCATACTCTGGGGATTCTAAAGTAACAGTGCCCAGAAAGATGTTGAATAGAAAAATATGCTATTTTAGGTCACAGGATACAATTATTCTCCAAGAGGAATTCATTTTGAAATGGTTATGTTTGCTCTGTCTCTGCCAAGCCTGGGCCCTTGCCTTATATAATCATTTTCCAATATATTGTCTGACTGAATATTATACAAAAATTTCATGGTGTTTTAATCAAGAAATTATGTAACAGGGGGCAGCTGGGTAGCTCAGTGGAGTGAGAGTCAGGCCTAGATATGGGAGGTCCTAGGTTCAAACCCGGCCTCAGCCACTTCCCAGCTGTGTGACCCTGGGCAAGTCACTTGACCCCCATTGCCCACCCTTACCAATCTTCCACCTATGAGACAATACACCGAAGTACAAGGGTTAAAAAAAAAAAAAGAAATTATGTAACCCTTCAGCTTCAATCTGGTTTTACTTTAATCTGGCTTTGACAGTTGATAATTGCAAAGTAAAACATTTTACAACAACAAAAAAATATGATTAGTATGCCATGTCTGTATAACAGTTAGGAAACTGGGTACTTTTTCTGTTCTGAAACAAACACATAAAACAGGGAGATATTTTGGTCTGCAGATGTGTTGTCCTTGTCATGCTTAGATTCCAGAAAAATTATCAGTAGTTTTCAGGGGCAATAAGAAAATGTGCTTTTTAAAATATTTTAATTTTTTTCATCATTAATCTGTTTTTATTTACTGCCTATGTGTTACAATGGTTTTGCTTTTTCTTTGGGCAAGATGGAGAGAAAATAAATGCTTGACAATTGAAAAAAATTAATTAAAAACAAAATAAAAGAAAAATTTTATTGATGCCTTTGGTTTTTACATCATCTTGATTTCCTAATATATCCTTTCCTTTTCACTCTGACCACATAATATCTTCTATCAAACTGTAAAGTCAAAAAAGATAACAAAGCAATTCAGCAAAACGAATACACTTATTAACCAAGTTTTACATACTACTCCGTGCAATTATATGACCGTAATTCCCCATCTCTGCAAAGGAAGAAAGGAGGTACACTCTAATCTCTTCTTTGTGAACAAGTTTGGTTATTAAATTTTCACAGCAGTTTCTTTTGTTGTTGTTGCTATTTTGGGTTGTGGGATCTTTCAAATGACATTGTTTTAGTCGTTATATATGGCTTGAAGTTTTCATTTCCTCCCTTCCCTTTCTGCTCTTACTCTCTCTCTCTCTCTCTCTCTCTCTCTCTCTCT
>NC_058133.1:227545176-227568621 GCF_016433145.1 Gracilinanus agilis | reverse complement strand
TATACTTTTCAATGTTTTCAATAGGAATGGATGCTGTATTTTGTCAAAGGCTTTTTCAGCATCTATTGAGATAATCATGTGATTTTTGTTTGTTAGACTGTTGATATGGTCAATTATGTGGATGGTTTTCCTAATGTTGAACCATCCTTGCATTCCTGGTATAAATCCCACCTGATCATGGTGGATGATTTTCTTAATTACTTGCTGGAGTCTCTTTGCTAATATTCTATTTAAGATTTTTGCATCTATGTTCATTAGGGAGATTGGTCTATAGTTTTCTTTCTCTGTTTTTGGTCTTCCTGGCTTTGGGATCAGTACCATATTTGTGTCATAAAAGGAATTTGGTAGGACTCCTTTGCTTATCATATCAAATAATTTGTATAGTATTGGGATTAGTTGCTCTTTGAATGTCTGATAGAATTCACTTCTGAATCCATCAGGTCCTGGTGATTTTTTCTTAGGGAGTTCTTTAATGGCTTGTTCAATTTCTTTTTCTGATATGGGATTATTTAGGTATTCTATTTCTTCTGCTGTTAATCTAGGCAATTTATATTTTTGTAAATATTCATCCATATCTCCTAAATTGTTATATTTGTTGCCATGTAATGGGGCGAAATAGTTTTTAATGATTGCCTTAATTTCCCCTTCATTAGAGGTGAGGTCTCCCTTTTCATCTTTAATACTGTCAATTTGGTTTTCTTCTTTCCTTTTTCTTATTAGATTGACTAGTACTTTGTCTATTTTATCTGTTTTTTCAAAATACCTGCTTCTAGTCTTATTTATTAATTCAATAGTTCTTTTACTTTCGATTTTATTAATTTCTCCCTTAACTTTTAGTATTTCTAATTTAGTTTTCATCTGGGGTTTTTTTAATTTGCTCACTTTCTAATTTTTTGAGTTGCATACCCAATTCATTAATCTCTGCCCTCCTTAATTTGTTAATATATGCACTCAAGGATATAAATTTCCCCCTGAGTACTGCCTTGGCTGCATCTCACAGAGTGTGGTAGGATGTCTCATCATTGTCATTCTCTTCAATGAAATTGTTGATTGTTTCTATGATTTCTTCTTTGACGAATTGGTTTTGGAGAATCATATTGTTTAATTTCCAATTGGTTTTTGATTTGCCTGTCCAAGTGCCCTTACTAATTATTATTTTTATTGCATTATGATCTGAGAAAGTTACATTTATTATATCTGCTCTTTTGCATTTGTTTGCCATGATTCTATGCCCTATTACATGGTCAATCTTTGTGAATGTACCATGTGCAGCTGAAAAGAAGGTGTATTCCTTTTTGTCCCTATTTATTTTTCTCCACATATCAATTAAATCTAATTTTTACAGGACTTCATTCACCTCTCTTACCTCTTTCTTATTTATTTTTCGGTTTGATTTATCTAGATCTGAAAGAGGAATATTTAGATCTCCCACTATTATGGTTTTACTATCTATTTCCTTCTTGAGCTCTGCCAGTTTCTCCTTTATGAATTTGGATGCTATACCACTTGGTGCATATATATTGAGCAGTGTTATTTCCTCATTGTTTATGCTGCCTTTAATCAGGATGTAATGTCCTTCCCTGTCTGTTTTAATCATATCTACTTTTTACTTTGGCTTTGTCAGAGATCATAATTGCCACTCCTGCCTTCTTTTTCTCATTTGACACCCAAAAGATTTTGCACAAGCCCTTAACCTTGAAGTTGTGTATGTCTACCCGCCTCATATGTGTTTCTTGTAGACAACATATGGTAGGATTTTGGTTTCTGATCCATTCTGCTGTTTGCTTCCGTTTTATGAGGGAGTTCATCCCATTCACATTCAGAGTTACAATTGTTAGTTGTGCATTCACTGACATTTTTGTATCCTCCCCTAGACCCATCCCTTCTTCCTACACTATTTTCTTTTAAACCAGTGGTTTGCTTTGAGCCAGTATCCCTTCTCCCCTCCCTTGATTGACTTCCCTGTCTGCCCCCTCCCTTGTTATTCCCCTGTTTTTGGTTTTCAAAGGCCTAATGAATTCCCTCCCCCTTCTTCTCCCCTCCCTTTTTTGACCTCCCCACTCCCCTGCTCCCTTTGGTTTATCCCTTCTGACTTTCTCAGTAGGGTTAGATAGAGTTTTTTATCTGAATGGATAATGTAGCTACTCTTCCCTCTCGGGGTTGATTACACTGAGAGTAAGGTTTGATTATTACCTCTTAATTCTCTCTTCCTCTCTTTCTTCAATGCTGCGCCCTGTTGTGGGGTTCCCTCGTTTGTCTGGACTCGTTTTTATGTCCCCTTGAGGAATCCTGTATGGTTTGGTTAGGAGAGATCGAGCAGCTGCTCCTTACTCTGCCGCCATCTTAACCGGAAGTCGACAAGCAGTTCTTGATTCAAATCTGGCCTCAGATACTTCCTAGCTGTGAGACCCTGAGCAAGTCACTTAATCCCATTTGCCTAGCCCTTACTACTCTTCTGCCTTAGGACCAATATTTAGTATTGATTCTAAGACAAAAGGTAAGGTTATTTGTTTGTTTTTTCAATAATGAGTCTACTATGTGCTTGGCCCTATGCTAAATTTTTGCAAATATTATCTCATTTGATTCCCCCAATAATCCTGTGAGGTCCCCATTTTATAGATGAGGAAACAGAGACAAACAGGCTTAAGTGACTTGTCCAGAGTCAGTGTCTGGGGCCTGATTTGAACTTGGAAACATGAGTCTTCCTGACTCTAGGCCCAACACTATGCCACCTAATTATCCTTGGTAAGACCTTAACATCCCTTAAAGCTTCCTGTATCTCTCTTTCCTTTTTAAGTCACATTTCTAAAAAAGCTGTCTATATTTATTGCTTTACCTCTTCTCTTCTCACTTATTTCTCAGCCTACCATTCACTTTTAACTGCCTTCTCCAAAATTACCAATAAGCTCTTAATAACCCACGCTGATGGCCTTTTCTCAATCCTCATCATTCTGGCAATTTCTGCCGCATTTAACAGCATTGACCTCCTGGATTCTTCCTCTTCTCTGGGCTTCCATGACACCTTTCTCTCTTAGTTGCCCAAATACCAATCTGACCACTCCTCAATCTCCTTTCGTAAATCCATCTAATAACCCCTAATTTTCAGTATACCCAAATGCCCCACCTACCTTCTCTTCTCTTCATTTTCAGAGACCTCCATGGCTCCCATGGATTTGGTTATCATTCTATGCAGATGATTTCCAGAATAAGGTGTGTGAGCTCCAGTTGCACATCTCAAACTGACTATTAGATATTTCTTTTTTTTAAATAGCAAATTTCCACGTCAGTTTTCTGAAGCTATTTGATCCAAATGGTCTCCCTCCTTTCTTTCCTCCCCCTCCCAGAAATGACAAGCCATTCAATCTGTTTTATACATGTATTATCACTCAATTATTAGATATTTCAAACTAGTTGTTCTATATCCCAAAGTCAACATTTCCAAAATGGAATTCATTATCTTTTCTTCTGATTCCTGGACCTTCTTAACTTCCCTTTTTCTGTCAAATGTTTTCATGTTGCTGTTGTCTTTGACTTCTCACTCTCCCTCTCACCACTTGTTCAATAAATTATAAAATCTTGTTGTTCATAGATCTCTCAAATTTTCCTCTCCAGTCACACAGCCACATTCAGGTTCCCCCATCACCTCTTTTATAGACTCTTGGAATAGCTTTCTAATTGGTATGTATAGAGTCTCTTTCTCAATTCTTTAGGCAGCTAGGTGGCTCAGTGGATATTGCCATTGGGGTCAGAGTCAGGAAGACCTGAGTTCAAATCCAACCTCTGGCACATAGTAGCTGTATGACCCTGAGCAAGTCATTTAACTCTGCCTCAGTTTCCTCCACTGTAAAAAAGGGTAATAATAGTGCCTACTTCTCAGGGTTGTTGCAAGGATCAGATGTGATAATATTTGTAAAACACATAGCATAGTGCCTGGAACATAGTAAGCATTATATAAATAAATGCTTATTCTCTTCCCCTCTCCAAACCATCCTCCAAACAATTTCCAAAATAATTTTCTTAAAGTGTGGTTCTAACCACACCACTCCCTTACTTAATAAACTCCAAATGGGTCACTCTATAACCTCTGGGATCAAATATAAGCTTCTCTGTTTAGCTTTCCCAGTCAGCTCCCCAAGTATGTGAAGACTTCTCCAGGCAAGATGGGCAGATGAGAACAGTTTGTTCCAGCATCCATGAAGGTGGCTGAAGCAGGCTCTATGGAGCACTTAGAGCTTGGTAAGACATCAAAGATGCCAAGGTCATCCACTGACTCTCAGGTCATCGTCAGTTGCCCTGACTATTGTCTCACCACTGGACTTTGATGTCTCTGGAAGAGGGAGTGAAGCTGACAGTTTTGTGCAATTCTGCCTCAGTTAAGTCCAATTTATGAGCAAGTCAAGACATCATTGGTCCTTTTGGATAAATAAAGGATGGGACATCTTAACACCAGGCTGTCCCAAAAGTCTTAGAGCAGTTTTCTGCTATTGGTGCTTAAAGATCATTATGACTATTAAAGATTGGATTTTGGTATAGCAAGGTAGCATCAGGACAAAGGGAAGTATTAATTTACATATAATAATTCTGAGAGAGAGAGGCAGGGCAATAGGACATGGGGAGTGATCATCTAAACTTGGCCATGAACCTAGAACCATGAAGAGATTGTTGGAAGTTGAGAGGTGGCACACGTCCTCCTTGGGAGGAAGTGATCCCGCTTGGTCTCAAGGGATTGGAAGAATGATGGCTGGGGGCAGCTGGGTAGCTCAGTGGATTGAGAGCCTGGCCCAGAGATGGGAGGTCCTAGGTTCAAATCTGGCCTCAGACACTTCCCAGCTGTGTGACCCTGGGCAAGTCACTTGACCCCCATTGCTTACCCTTATCACTCTTCTGCCTTGGATCCAATACACAGTATTGACTCCAAGACGGAAGGTAAGAGTTTAAAAAAAAAAAAAAAAGAATGATGGCCCTTGGTAGACAAAAGGAAATATGAAAAAGAGAGGCATGGGGATGGGTGGGGGAAAGGGAAGAGAATGAATTCCACAATGGAAATGTTGAGTTTGAGATGCCTATAGAACATTTAGACTGAAACATTCAATAGATGTTTGGAGAATAGAAGCGAGACTAAGGATAAAGAGACACATCTGGATATCACATGCACAGTCTGAAGCTACAACTACACTAAGGCTTTGGAGACATCTTTGTGCATTCTGGGGTCTGGGCAAGCCAGCCTTTTTTTGCTGGTCCTCACATTTTCCATCTCAGTGCCTTAAATACATTCCCTTCTTCCCTCCTCCTCTTACAATCCCTTGTTTCTTTTACAAAATTCTACTTAAGTACCACCTTCTACACAAAGCCTTTCCTGATCCTCCCAACTGTTCATTTTACTTTATACTTAGTTTATTTATATTTCACAAAGACTTAATTATCTATATGGCTTTTCCCCTGATAGAATGAAAGAAGAATCCTTGAGTTAGGAATGGTTTTGTTTTCATCTTTGCCCAGGGCAGAGCATAGCCTGACACTTTGTAGGTGCTTAATAATTCTCGGTGATGGATAGATTGATAGATCAATCAATTGGCTGATTGTGAGTTTAGACTCATAGAACCACAGAATCCTACTCTTTCCCTCCGTGAGGCTAAGTCCCCTGCTTGGGTTCACATGGGGCATGAGGGTCAGAGCTGTTAGTTGCTGAATAGATAACATATTGACACAGTGAGTGGTGTACACACATAGAGAATATGAATGTGGCATCCACAGGGCAGATACATGTGTGTTGTTGTTCATCCTTTGTTTTCGAGCTTTTATAAACTTTTATAAAGTGAGACAAAGTTGTACAAAGTCATTGATCTCACTCTCTTGTCAAGAGTCATCAAAGTCCAGTGGCAGGACAAGAGTCACGAACTGAGGAGGAAAGAAATGTTTTTGTGGATCATTTGTTTCTTGGCAGTTTTAAGTTATTAGTTTTTAAAATCAGCCATTTTAAAATGGAAACAACTTGACCAAAAATTGGTCACAGAATTTTGAGACCATTAAAGCAGCTGGGTGACACAGTGGATAGAGTCAGGCCTAGAAATGGGGGATCCAGTCTCGGACATTTCCAAGCTGTGTGATCATGAGCAAATCACTTAACCTCCATGGCCTAGCCCTTACTGCTCTTTAGCCTTGGAACCAATATTCAGTATTGTTTCTAAGATGACACATAGGGTTTAAGAAAACAACAGTTTAATATAGCAGAGAGTGAGGATGACTGGTAATGAATGGCCTGGGAGGCAGTGGATGGCCTTGGAACAAATTGATATCATCCATTTGTTCTACCAAGGGACGTCTTTACCTGTTTAGGGTAGACATCTCCCTAAGTCACCAATGGGTTTCAGGCCTGTCAGTTACCCTTGACCTGGTTGATCCCCTCTGTCAGTGGTTTTGCCGGAGTGTGGCTGCACAGGTCAGAGTTGTGAAAGGTGGATATACCCTGAAAGGGGCTTGGCAAGCCCTCATACCAGAGGTGGGAGTCCTCTCTGAACACCCCATACACCCTATATCTGTGTACATGTATATAATGTGTCCAGCATGACTCTGGGTGTGTGTGTTTTGGGGTGGTAATGAACACTTTAAATATAAAATGTTATTAAAGATAAATAGAAAATAATTTAAAATATATATAAAAATACAAAAATAAATAAATGTGAAATATTAAAATAAAACCTTAAAGCAGTACACAAATATCAGCTGTTATATATGGCAGCTTGAATAGAGGCAAACCTCAAAGCCAGAAAGATCTGAGTTCAAGGACTGTGGCCCTAGAAAAGTCACTTAATTTTTCTATGCTCTAGATGCCTCTCTGAGAGGCAGGCCAGTGTTTGCAGTAGGAATTTTCATCTCTATCTGTAGATAACAGAAAAATATGTGAAGGATGATGAGTAACTTTGGAATTAAGGGGAACAAACATCTCAGGCAGGAAGTCCATCGTCAGGGTTGATCATGACCCGTTTATGATTTAGTAGAAAAGTCTTTTATTTTTTTAAATCCTCACCTTACCCTTAGAATCAACATTGACTATTGGTTCCAAGACAGAAGAGCTGCAATGGGGGTTTGATAACTTGTCCAGGGGTCACAGAGCTAGGAAGTATCTGAGGTCAAAACAGGACCTTCTATCTTTAGGCCAGGCTAGAGAGTCTTTTTTTTTTTTTTTAACCCTTTCTTCTGCCTTAGAATCAATATTATGTATTGGTTTCAAGGCAGAAGAGTGGTAAGAAACAGGGGGGGGGGGGGGGGGGGGAGGGTAAGTGACTTGCCCAGGGTCACACTCCTAGGAAGTGTCTGAGATCAGATGTGAACCCAGGGCTTCCTGTCTCCAGGTCTGGTTCTCTATCCACTGAGTCATTCAGCTGCCCCTATAGTCTTTTAGACACAAAGAAGGGGCAGCTAAGTAGAACAGTGGATAGATGTTTCCTAGCAGCGTGACCCTGGGCAAGTCCCTTAACCCCAGTTGTCTAGCCCCTGCGGCTCATCTTGGAATTGATAGCAAGACAAGTTAAAAAAAAAAAAAAAAGACCCCAAAAGATGTTTGCCCAGTTGTAAATGCCATAAATGTCAGAGATGGGATTTGAACCCAGCCAACTCCAAGGTTGGTGCTTTATCCACTCTATTAAGCTGCTTCTTAATAGCCTGTTACAAGTCCTCTCTATTAGCTCATCTGATTCCCACAATAAGACTGTGAGATAGATATAAATTATTCCTATTTTACAGAAAAGGAAACTGTGGGTCCTTGGGGTCCCATAACAAGTAAGAGAAGCAGGACCAAACCCGGCGCTTGGCAAGGCTCAGATCCTGGGCCCTTTTCTGTTCTGCCCAGCCTGGCTGCCTGTGCGTGGGTGCTTCAGCGTGGGACCACGCTCATGGAAACATAGAGTAGCAGCCCAATTTTAGTTAGCAGCTCTCTCACGGAGCCGCGTTCCCATAGCAACAGCCTCTCGCTCATCCTCCAAACAGCCTCTGCATTCCAGCGCTGGCTCGGTGACAGTGCGTGTGCCCAGCGAGAGTGTCACCCTAAACCGCGAGCACTGGACTCGAGTAAACCAACCCAGAGCCGCCGAGGAAGACAAGTCCTGGCAGAGCCCAGTGTAAGCGGAACCACAGGGGAAAGAGAGAGCTCGGCCATGAAAAAATCATTAGCCAACCAATCCCCTGGGCCTATTTTCAGGAACAATGAGAGCAGCCTGAGCCGGGGGAAACCTGACCCGGATCCTGGGGGGAACAACGGAGCAGGGCTGGGAGCTAGAAAGAAAGAAATCAGGGCCTCTGGCTAGTTCCCTGAAAGGTGGTCCAAATGAAATCCTCCTCCTCCTATTTCTCCTCTATCTTATTCCTCCTTTCTCTTCTTCCTCCTATTTCTCCTCTTCTTCCTACTCTTTTCTCCTCTTCCTCCTTTTTTCTCCTCTTCTTCCTCTTCCTCCCTTCCTCTTCTTCCTCCTTTTTTCTCTTCTTCCTTTTCTTCCTTCCTCCTCTTCTTCCTTTGTTCTCCCCCTCTTCCTCCTTTTTCTCCCTTTTTCTCCTCTTCTTCCTCTTCCTCTCTTTCTTCCTCCTCCTTTCTCTTCATCTTCCTCATTTCTCTTCCTTTTTTAACAATTTTTTCACTTTATTTATTTTGAAATATTTTCCCATGTTTACATGATTCATTTTCTTTTCTTCCCCCTTTCCCTCCCCCCTTCCAAAACTGACAAGTAATTCCACTGGGTTGTACAAATGTTGTCACTTGATACCTATTTCCATATTATTCATTTTTGCTGTAGAGCAATTTTTTAAGGCCTAAACTCTAAATCTGGGGCAGCTGGGTGGCTCAGTGGATTGAGAGCCAGGCCTAGAGACTGGAGGTCCTAGGTTCAAGTCCAGCCTCAGCCACTTCCAGCTGTGTGACCTTGGGCAAGTCACTTGACCCCTACTGCCCACCCTTACCACTCCTGGGCCAAGGATGGTCCCTAGCCCGGATGAAAAAGGAGGAGGGTTGGGCGTGGGGCTAGCAACCCCACCCTGTAAAACTACTTCTGCTAAAGAAACTGCAACCTTAAGTAGGGGCAGCTGGGCTAGCTCAGTGGATTGAGAGCCAGACCTAGAGACGAAAAGGTCCTAGGTTCAAATCCGGGCTCAGACACTTCCCAGCTGGGTGACCCTGAGCGACAGTGTGACCCATTGCCTACTGGTTGTGGCCCTATGCTCCTAGAATGGAGTCCCAGGATAAAACAAGACAAACAAACAAACAAAAAAAAACTCTAAATCACATACCCATAAATATTTGTCTTCCTTTTTCTTTTCTTCTTCTTCTTCCTCTTCCTCCACTCTCTCCTTCATCCTTTTCTTTTCCTTTTATCCTCTTCTTCCTCTTCCTCCTTTCTCTTCCCCCTTTTCTCTTCTTTTTTCTCCCCTTCTTCCTCTTCCTCCTTTCTCTTCTTCCTCTCCCTCCTCTCTCTCCCTCCTCCTTTTTCTCTTCTTTCCCTCTTCTTTCTCTTCTTCTTCCTTTCTCTTCCTCCTCTTCTTCCTTCTCCCTCTCCACTCTGGATCCTGAGGAACTGAGGAAACCAAGAAAGGGAGGGCAAGGACTAAAGGCAGCAAGAAGAATCTCTGAAGTGCACATACCAAAGCTCTGCCTGTAGTTATTCCTAGAGCTAGGAGGATTTCTAAATGTAGTAAATTTACTATTATTAAGGACAGCTAAGTGGCTCAATAAACAGAGATGAGAGGTCCTGGGTTCAAATTTGACCTCAGACACTTCCTAACTGAGTGACCCTGGGCAAGCCAATTAACCCCCATTGCTAGCTCTTATTGCTTTCCTGCCTTAGAACCAATACTTAACCTAGTATTGATTGTAAACAGAAGGCAAGAGTTTAAAAAATAAATAAATTTACTATCATTGTTGTGAGAGTGTGGTCCCAGAGCTCTGACCAGGAGTTTTTTCACTTGGGGCAAAATCAGATGATGAAAGAGGCCAATCCCTTAATCCTGGTCTCCTTAGTTAGAAATATTCTCTTCCCTCCTCAAATAATCAAGTGCTTTTCTGTTTATATGTCACATACGTGGGTAAAAAGCAAGTTCTAGCACTGGTGCAGAGGGTCTTGCTAATGCACAGGACAGAGGGAATAGCCTAAGCAATAGGATGCTAGGGGTAGTTGCCAGCAGCTGGTTGTGTTGCCCAGGGCCAGGAAGGAATTCAAAGGGAGGATGAGAGATGAAGGTAGCAGAAGGGATCCTCCTTGGGAGGAAGTATGCCCTGGACCTATTCAGTGCCTCAGGACAAAGCCCTGTTCACCCAAGACTAGCTAGGACTCTCCTGGGTGTTAAACTCAAGCCTGCGTGTTAAATTTAAGCACTGTAATGCTGCAGCAGACTCCGGAATATTTAGGGCTGATTCTGAGCCCAAAGACCTAACCTGTTTACAGGTGGCTCTGACAAAATGTTTTATTATGACCCTGAGAGCTCCTGGAGGATTTCCAGAGATTTCTCAAACTGGGCCCCTTTCAGCCTCCAGGAGTCTGTCTGGGCCCCAGTCAGGCCGGCTCACAGGAGCTGTCAAACCTTTGCCAGCTCATGCCACCCGTAGCAGCCTCTCCTGGGCACTGGGCCTGGGCTCGGTATGTTGCCGTGGTGTCAGAGCCTGAGCCAGCTGCTGTGTAACCTTGGGGGAAAACCTACTCAGCTCAGCCTTAGGAAGCAGTTTTCCCTTCCTCCCCTTGGTTTGGGACTCACTCCCCCAACTGCCATTTTGAATTTCTTCTCAAAGGGAAGAGAGGAATATGTCTAGGCTTGGCAAACAAGGGGACCTGGGATTTGGTTGGGTTGGCTGCTGATCAGTAGGTAAAAGACCTGAATTTGAACTCTGACTGTGCCTCTTACTAGCTGGGCAACTGTGGGCCAGATTAGGAGTCCTTCGGGCAGCTGGGTAGCTCAGTGGAGTGAGAGTCAGGCCTAGAGACAGGAGGTCCTAGGTTCAAACCCGGCCTCAGCCACTTCCCAGCTGTGTGACCCTGGGCAAGTCACTTGACCCCCATTGCCCACCCTTACCAATCTTCCACCTATGAGACAATACACCGAAGTACAAGGGTTTAAAAAAAAAAACAGATTAGGAGTCCTTAACTTTTGGGTAGATTTCAGAGGGTCTGTGAATTTGGATGGGGAAAAAAATGATCCCTTTCTTTCTTGAACCCTTACTTAATGTCCTAGTATCAACTCTAAAACAATAGAACAAGGTCTCAGTGTAAGGGTGACTTGCCCAGAGTCATACAATTAGAAAGTGTCTGAGGCCATATTTGAACCCAGGTCCTCCCTACTCCATTCCTAACACTCTATCCACTGAACCACCGAGCTGCCCCCTTAATTTCAATAGTATTGGTTTCTTTTAGAATCCTATATATTTTATTTTATGTCGTTAAAACCATTCTTCCACAAAGAAATTCAGAGGCTGTTAAAGGGAACCCTATTACTCCATAAAAGATGAAGAAGATATTTAAAATCTCCTCTGTTTCTAAAATGATGATTTTTTCCCCCATTCCCAGTGGGGAACAGGTGTTCTCTTTGAGAATGGGGAGAACCCCATGCCTGGACCTGTCACTTCCTCCCCTTCTCTAACATCCACCAGGGAAATTCAGAAGAAGGAAGAGTATTCTGGGAGCAACTGAGAAGGGAAGGACCTCAGGCTGAGGAAAAATCTACCCTTCCCCGGTCATTCCTGTCCCGTCTAGAGTATCAGGTGTTCAGGGAGGACCAGCACCTTTGATGTGAGGCTTTGTTTTTTAGGGCTGCTCATCCATCTTTGGTGTCCACCTCTCACACATCTCTCACCTATGGCCCCAAAAAGCTGTAGGATGCCCAATGGTTATACCCCCAGGAAAACCATCTTGGCAGAGTGCGGCCAACCATCTTTTTCCACTCTGCTTCATTTAAATCCAGTTCACTCTGGAGTCAAGGCATCACCTTGGGGATATCATTGGTCCTCTTCAAAAATGAAAGAGGAACAAGTGGATAGAGTAGTTTTTGTCTGGAGTCAGGAAAACCTGAAATACCCCTTCAGATACTCATAGCTGTGTGACCCTGGATGAGTCTCTTAGCCACTTTCTGCGTCAAATTCTCAACTAGAAAAAGGAGATAATAATAGCACCTACCTCTCAGGGCTGTTGTGAGCAAATGAGCTACTTATAAAGCATTTTGCAAACCTTAAAGTGCTATATAAATGCTAGCTCTTGGTATTAAAAAAAAAAAACTTCACCTTCTGTCTTAGAATCAATAATAAGTATCTATTCCAAGGCAGAAGCACAGCAAGAGCTGCGCAATGGGGGTTAAGGGACTTGCCCAGGATCACACAGCTACAAAGTGTCTGAGGTCAAATTTGAACCCAGGATCTCCTGTCTTCAGGCCTGGCTCTCAATCCACTGTGCCCCCTAGCTTAATAGTATTAATGTTACTTGTTTGTTTTAGAAGAAGAGAATCAGAAGCCTTTGCCTATCCATCAGTCTGTCTTTCTGTCTAGGGAGAACTGAAAGCACTGAAAGGGCAGGGAGAGCAGAGGACTCAAATGCCCAGGGCATTTCCCACTCTTGTGTTCTCCCAGGGATGAGGCCATTCCCCAAGCCTGGAAGGTAGGTCCCTCCTTGTCTTTGCATTCAGGATCCTTCTCTTCCCTTAAGGCTCAGCCCCTAAGGCCTCCCCTGATTTCCCAAGCAGTTCAGGGCTTCCTCAAGTATCCCAAAAGTTCTTTCTTGCACTTTCTTCACTTCCTGCCTTGTATGACAGTTCAGTGACTGTCTTTGTGCCCCTCTCCTCCTGCACTCATAAACAGCTCCCTGAGGGCCAAAGCTATTTCTTTTTTTCCCCACAAGCTTTATATCCCTGCACTGAGCCCTTAATAAAGGTTTACTGAATTGAAGGAGGAAAGTGAGGCTGCGAGATGCCCAAGGATATGCATGTAATGAGGTGGAGGACAGAATTCAAACCCAGAATCTGATGTTTCTGCCATCACCCTTCTCTGCTGTCCCAATACTGGGACAATAGCTGTTGAACAAAATTTCCAGGGTCCCAGACCACTACTACTTGCTGCCTTTATGGCTACGTGCAAAATATACGATCTGCCTCCCTAAGGCCCTTTGGACAATCCCTTGTCCTGAAAGGGGGCACCATCCCTTTTGGGGATCAGAAAAAACAGATTAATGCCAATAGGGGCACAAGGGGTACAGTTTTTTTTAATTTTTTTTTATTTTTTATTTTAAACCCTTAACTTCTGTGTATTGACTTATAGGTGGAAGAGTGGTAAGGGTAGGCAATGGGGGTCAAGTGACTTGCCCAGGGTCACAGCTGGGAAGTGTCTGAGACCGGATTTGAACCTAGGACCTCTTGTCTCTAGGCCTGGCTCTCAATCCACTGAGCTACCCAGCTGCCCCCAAGGGGTACAGTTTTGATCCTAAATGGTGCAGACTTTTTGTATCTCAACTCATCCCGGACTTCTCCATATCCTTGGAAAGCCAGCAGTCCCAAGGAAAGAGTCTTGGCCACACTGTTCTCACCCTCACCCCAAAGCTGCTTCTGGTCCAATTAGAGCCTCAACAACCACCCCCTGCTCCAATAGGGCATTGGATGCGCATTAGTGGGCTTCCAGTAGCTGATTCATATGCTAATGAGCCCATTACACTAATCAGCCAGAATGGTGTCCAACCACTTGAGTATCTCTTACTGAGAGGTGGTGGCCACCAGAAGTGGCCCCCAGCTCTTTTGAAATGAGGCTGGAGTGGCACAAGTGTGGGCCAGATGGTTTTCTAAGTGACCACACAGGAGAGACCATTCATACCCAACTCTGTTATCTTTGAATCTCCCTAGCTCAGATCATCTACACAAACCTTTCATCTCTGCCCACCGTCTCTGTGTGATTTTATCCACGTGCCCCCACACAGGGCCCCTTAGCCCACACAAACCATATAACCATTTGGGTTGTTTCCAGTTGTGATTCCTTGAATATCCATCCCTCATTCCTTCATTCATCCATTTAGCAAACATTTATTAAGCACCTACGAGTTGTAGAGCACTGAATTTAGTATTGGAGAAGATAAAAAGTTTACATAGGGCAAAAATCTTGCCCTTGTGGACCTTATAGCTCAGTAAATCTCTTATACCACTCTTTTCTCCCTTCTAGACCTCCATAGGCACCAGGTCACTGGCCACGATCTAACTTTTGTCCCATCCCTGGCACACCAACCCACTTGCCTGCCCATGTTTGTGGGTCCTTGCCTGGAGACACAGTCTCTGCCCTGAGACACCCTGGGATCTTCAGGCCTCATCTCGAGTCATCCCAAAGCTTATCGAGCTCCTGGAGGGTCAGAGGATCAAACATTTAGAGCTGGGAGGAACCTTAAGGGGCATCTAGTCCAACCCTTTCATTTTACAGAGAGAGAAAGAAAGCAAAACTTCGAAATGGTTAGTAACTCCCTGGTGGCTAGCATGCTGCAGCTGTTGTTATTCAGTCATGTCTAACTCTACATGACCTTCCTGGTGGACTTTTGTCCATGGAGTTTTCTGGCAAAGATTCTAGAGTTGTTTGCCATTTCTTTCTCCAATGTATCCTCATTTTACAGATGAGGATCTGAGGCAAATAGGGGTTAAATGACTTGCCAAGGGTAACACAGCCAGTAAGTTTCCAAGCCTGGATTTGAACTCTTGAACAAAGATTTGATCTTCCTGTCTCTAAGGCCCAGTGCTCTAATTCACTTCACTACACACGTATCCATACATAGTGTGGAGTAGGCGCTTAATAATTACTTGTGGAGGGGCAGCTGGGTGGCTCAGTGGACAGAGAGCCAAGCCTGGAGATAGGCAATCCTGGGTTCAAATATGGCTCCAGACACTTCATAGTTGAGTGACCCTGGGCAAGTGATTTAACCCTCACTGCCTAGCTTTACCACTCTTCTGCCTTGAAACCTATACTTCGTATTGATTCCAAATATTTCTTCCAAGGTGGAAGAGCGGTAAGGGCTAGGTAATGGGGGGGCTAAGTGACTTGCCCAGGCTCCCACAGCTAGGAAGCATCTGAACCCAGGACCTCTCATCTCCAGAATCCACTAGAATCTCTAGAATCTCATCTCTTGATCTACTGAGCCACCCAGCTGCCCCCAGAGTAAAGGTGTTAAAATAATAATAATGCCTCGTTGATTGATTGGTTGCTGGAGGCTGACAAGTAGTAAGTAGTAGATCCTAGAGATAAGCTCCTTACCCGGTCCTGGGCTATAGAAGAGTGTGAAAAAGCAGCCAAGAGAGTTAGGACCATGAATACTTGCACAGAGGCTCCCCAGTCCAGAATTTAGGCTTACCTCCCCTCAGACGCCAAAAAGTGCCCCCCGCCTTTTTCTCCTCCTCGTTGGTCCCCTCCCCTCCTGAGTCCCCAGGGAGACATTCGGGTCAAAACACCACGATGGGGAAGAGGACACCTTGGTTGGTTGCCTCCCAGGATGAGGAGATCCAATTCCTCTTCTGGCTCTGGGCCCTGAGGGCAGGTGCAGAAGACTGCTGGGCCTGGGGATGAGAAAGGGCTGGGGTGGGAGGATGAAGGGGGGTGGGGACAGCCTTTGAGACTCCAGAGGAAAACCTACTGCAATATTGCGGGCCATGTTTGTTGAGCATCAGTCCAGGGAGACTTGCAGGTACAAAAAGGAGCAGGGGAGGAGACCCTGAAGCTGTGGAGGGAGGGGAAGGCTTGGCTAGAGTTGGGGAGAAGACCATACTTTCCTCAGTTGCCCAGGGCAGGACCCTGAAGGTATTAAAGAAAGCTATCTACCAAGGCCAGCCAGGTGGCTCAGTGGATAGAGGGTCAAGCCTGGAATTTGCAGAACCTGGGTTCAAATCTGCCTTCAGGATACTTCCTAGCTGAGTGACCCTGAGCAAGTCCCTTAACCTCCATTGTCCAACCATTACTGCTCTTCTGCCTTAGAATCAGTACTAAGTATTTATTCTGAGACAAAAAGTAAGGGTTTTTCAAAAAATGTTATTTAATACATGTATAACCCAGAGTGAATTGTTTGCCAGCTCTGGGAGGGGGAAGGGAAGAAAGAAGGGAGACAATTTAGATCATATAACTTTGGAAAAATTATGTGGAAATTTGTTATTAACATTTTTTAAAATTATGTTATCTACCTTTCCCCCTTAATAGATATGTGACTTTCTGTGACACCTAGAAAGCAGGACCAGGTGTCTAATGCCCTTCCTATGGTATCCAACAGATTGTCTACATGTAATATCATCACTGAGGCAGCTCTGATTTCTAATGATTGATTACTGATAATTAACGATCAATCAGTAAACATTTATTAAGTGTTTACCTTGTGCCAGGTACTGTGCTAAGTTCAGTGAGTTAGGTGGTTATAAGTACGATTATCTCCATTTTACAGATGAGGAAACCGAGGGATTAGGTGACACAGGTAGGGTCAACTCATGGCCAGAGTTAGAGCTTGTATTCAAATCTAGAGCTCTCCTGATTTCAAGCCCAACTATCTTTCCTCTACCACCTTGGCACTGCTGAGAAGGATTCATGAAGGGAGAAAACAGTTCAGGGAAAACTCATTGACTCTGGAATCCAAAGTTCAAATCCTACCTCTGATATCTACCTATGTACCTTGGGTAAGTTCCTTAACAGCTTTCTCAACTGTAAAATGAAGGGGGTGGGCTAGGTTGCCTTAAAGGTTTAGCCCTAGGCCTACGCGCCTGTGTCTAAGATTTCTTCCCTCCCCCCAATAATTAAGTGCCATTTGGAACTACTCACAAACCTCAGCTCCTATTATCTCCCAGCTAGATCAAGGGCACTGGAGGTGTCCAAGCAGAAGATGAAAAGATCATTTGCCTGAGGGCTCTAGAGGGGGATTCAAACACTGGCCAGGTGACTGGCCTCCAGGACTGTTCTGGCCTCTGAATCTTTGAGAAGCAATGATTCCGTGACCCCTCTGGTCTAAATAATTGGGACAGAGGGAGGGAAAGAGGTAGTATCATTGGACCATTCTGGGTAGCTAAGTTTTTCCTCAACAATAAGGGTTGATTGTGTCAACCTCAAAAAACAACCCACCATCTTCTCCCATTCGCCCTTTGACGTGGCTTTCTCTTTCCAAGGTCCCAGATCTGGGGACTGAGGGTCAGGGTCAAGCCCAAGGAGTATTTACCCTCCATCTAGACCCCACGCCACCTGCCCCCAAGCCTGTTCCCACTTCTGGACAAAGCAGGGTCTGCCTTTGGGAAGTGAAAGCAAGCTCAGGTCAGATAGGACGGTTAGACCATTTCTTATTTGGTCAAAATGGCTATTTGAGGAGACCAGGGGCAGGACATCAGTGGATTCCCCTTTCCTAATCCCCTGTGCTAAAGTCAGGGCTGGGAGGAAGCCCAAATGGACAGATGGAGAGGGCAGGGGACAGGAGGAAGGATAGAAGGTCTAAATCAATAACAAGTTGGACTAATTGATAAGGAGCTTATGGGCCCAACAGGCCAGGTGGGGTGAGATGACCCATTCCTGGCAGCGGTAGGAATCAGAGAAGCAAGTAATTTTATCCCGACATGAAAGGGAACAGATCTGGAAGGCTAGCTGAGGGAGGCATGGGCAGCGATCTGGTTACTGTAAGTTTTCCACCAGAAGCTTTTGCAGAACCTCCAAGGAGAGCCAGGCTGTAAGGCTAGGGGAGCACAGATCCAGGGAAAGGGGCCCCCAGGACGGATTGAGGGAAGGGGCAAGGGACCAAGGGCTGGGGAAGTAGGGAGAACAGGCAGGGGCTCTGGAAGCTGAGGGCTCTTCAGTGTGTGGGGGACAGGGAAAAGGGCCATTGTCTTAGCCCTGAGCCCCCCTTCCTGCACGGGGCTGACTGTTGGTTACTGATGGCTCTAGCCTCATTGAGATCTGGGAGAGCTCTGTAATCCTAGCTGTGGCTAATTAAACCAGGCGTAGCTCCCAAGTGTGCACACTGTCTGATCCATCTCATGCGTTGCTGGTCATGTAAGAAGTGATCTGGTAGTGCCTCAGTCAGTGGAAGAGCAGGTGGCCCTGGGGACCCCTACCCCATGGGGTTCAATGAGGGGATCCCGGGTGATAGCTAAAGAATTAGTGCCCAGGGCAGGTGGCCCCTGACCCAAGCCGGTGGGGAAGCCAAGCAGAACTTAGCTCCAGTTAGCTAAGTGGCTCTTGCTGGAGGGCAGGAGAGTCTGGAGAAAAAGGGAGCAACGTGGGTACCCACACCAGGTGGGGCAGGATAAGCCATCATCACGAGGGGTCCCCTGGGGGCCCCAAAGATGCCAACCAATGGGATCCACCAGGTGCTGAAAATACAATTTGGCTTGATCAATGAAGAAGACCGCTATCTGACGGCAGAAAGCTTTGGCTTCAAGGTGAACGCCTCAGCCTCCAGCCTTAAGAGGAAGCAGATCTGGGTCCTGGAGCAGGATGAAGGCAGCAGCTCAGCTGTCTTCTTCCGAAGCCACCTTGGACGCTACCTGGAAGCCGATCAGGACGGGAAGGTGTCCTGTGAGGCGGAGAAGCCCGGCCGGGATGCCCGCTTTCTGATCGTCACCCACTCAGATGGGCGCTGGGCCTTGCAGTCAGAACCTTACAGGAGATTCTTTGGGGGCTCTGAGGACCAGCTCTCCTGCTTCTCAACAACCATCACCCCTGCCGAGCTCTGGACCGTCCACCTTGCCATCCATCCCCAGGCCAATCTCCTGAGTATCAGCCGCAGGCGCTATGCCCACTTGTGCCCACAGGAGGATGAGATTGCAACTGACAGCAACATTCCCTGGGGTGTGGATGCCCTCATTACTCTTATCTTCCTGAACAAGCAATACTGTCTGAAGACCTGTGACAGTCGCTACCTGCGCAATGATGGGAAACTGGTGTGGGAGCCGGAGCCCCGGGCTCGCTATACCCTGGAATTCAAAGCTGGCAAGCTGGCTTTCAAGGATTGTGACGGCAGGTACCTGGCCCCCATGGGGCCCACAGGGACCCTCAAGGCTGGGCGCAGCTCTAAGCCAAGCAAGGATGAACTCTTTGACCTGGAGGAGAGTCACCCCCAAGTGGTGTTTATGGGCTCCAATGGGCGCTACGTTTCCATCCGACAAGGTAAATCTCCTCCTCCTTTTCTAGGCTCTCTCCTCTCAGACCACAGCCTCCTGGTGGGCAGTGGTATAATGAGAATGAGAGGAGCAAGGCAGCTCCATCTTGCCCAGTCCAGGAGTGGGGGCAGGATGCTCTGCCCAACCTGAAAGCTACTCTCCATCGTGAGAAGGGTAGGGAAAAATGCAGGAATACTCCATGAGCTCGGGAGTTCAATAAGAGGGAAAAGAGTATGCAGAGGTCAAGATTGTTGAATATAAGTATGTGGGACTTGAAGAAGGACACAAAGAACTAGTTTCCGGAATTTCATTCAGTTCAACGGATACTTGTTAAGCATTTATTCCTTATGCGTGTTGAAACAATCATTTTTTTTAAAACAATATACACCCCTAATAATGTGCTAGGTACTAGGAGTGCCAATATAGAACCTGACATAACCTTTGCCCTCAAAAAGTTTACATTCCAAGGCATCCAGGGAGAGACAGGAACACAGCCAAATAGATTGCAAAATAGTGAGTGATGGGGTCCAAGAAGGGACCCCAATAAAGCCCTCTAGTCTAGGGGAATTTGAGATCAAGGAAGACTTCAGGGAAGAGGAGGCACCTGAGCTTGATCTTTGAAGGAAGAGAAAGGTTCTGAAATTTTGGCAGAGATAATGAGGATGTGCATTCCAGGAGTGGCGGGTCAAGGTAGCCTTTTGTAGGAACAATGTGCTAGGCTCTAGGACAGACATACAATCCTTCCTCCTTAGAATCTACAGTCTAGTAAGCCTGGTAAACAGGTAACTATAGTACAAATTAAAATGTGATAAGTAAAGGAGAAGGCTAAACGGAACCCTTTAAGAGATGCAGGGAAAGACAGATAACTTGAGATGGAGAGATTAGGAAAGGATTCAAAGAAGAGGTTGTTCCTAAGCCTGACTTTAAAGGAAGGGACAGACTTCTGTGGGCCAGGGCGTCTTATTGGAGATCCATGAATAGATGGTTTGTGAACTTGGAAAGAGGGGGGGAAATTTCATCATGATATTCACTAACCTTTGGTTTTCTTTTTTAATTCTATATATTTTATTTTATGTGTTTGAAAACATTGTCCTGAGGAGACCGTAGAAGCTTCACCAAACATCCTATCAAAGGGACCAGTGACACAGAATGATTAGAAACCTCTGCTATAGATAGCCAGAGGAGGGAGTCTATTCCAGGCAGGGGGGATTGCACAAATAAGGGTGAAGGGAGGAGAGGGCAGGATAAGGACAAGGGGTAATCACAACTGTGTGAGCTTAAAAAACAGAAGCCATGGGAGTTGTTGCTATTTAAGCAACTCAATTTAACCAGGAGGTCAGGATATTTGAAGGGCAAAGGTAGAGAAGACTGCAAGACTGTTCTGAACTTTTGAGAGAGAAGGCCAGTGACCTGGAGGTCCTCAGGATGACCGCAACCAGGACCCGGACTGGTTGGAGTGAAGTTTAAAAGCAGAGAAGGCCTTGCTGAATGATTGAGTATCCTCTCCCCTTTTCAGCTTCCTTTTATGAGTTGGCTTCCCAGGATTAAAACTGTAAGCACCTTAAGGGCAGGGACTTATTATTATTTGTATACCCAGTTTTTAGCACAGCACTTGGCACACAGTAGGTACCTAGTAAATGTTTATTGAATTGAATTATTGAATAGAAGCAGAAAGAAACAATGGGAAGCACAGAACATGCCAAATTCTGGCCCAGAGGTTATGGTCTGGTCAGAGGGTATGAGAGAAGCCAGTCTTTTTTCATTTATTTATTTTTTTAAACCCTTACCTTCCATCTTGGAGTCAATACTCTGTATTGGCTCTGTATTGGCTCCAAGGCAGAAGAGGGGTAAGGGTAGGCAATGGGGGTCAAGTGACTTGCCTGGGGTCACACAGCTGGGAAGTGTCTGAGGTCAGATTTGAAGCTAGGACCTCCCATCTCTAGGCCTGGCTCTCAATCCACTGAGCTACCCAGCTGCCCCCTAGAAGAAGCCAGTCTTAGAAGGAATAAGTAGCTAGTCTTAGAAGGAATGTCAAGAAGTGTTGCTCTCTAGTAGAAAATGAGGTTATAGTGAGAATCAGAAAAATAAAAGGAATATGAAAGGGAAAGATATAGGATGAAACAAAATTTTCTTTTCTTTATTCCTTCCTTCTTTCTTTCCTGCCTTCCTTCCTTATTTTCCCTTCCTTCCTTCCTTCCTTCCTTCCTTCCTTCCTTCCTTCCTTCCTTCCTTCCTTCCTTCCTCCCCCTCTCTCTCTTTCTGACTTCTTTCCTTCCTTTCTCTTTTTTCTCTTTTTTAAAATAACAATGTTATAAAGAACACACAAAAAAAGGGAGGACAGAAAAAGAGAATAATGATAACAATTGTTACCATTTATATTGCAACTTCAAAAGTTCTTTTGCAAAGAACTTTTCATGTAGGGTCAGTTAGGTAGGTCAGGGGTTAGAGAGCCACCCCTAGAGATAGGGAATTCCTAGATTCCAATGTGACCTCAGCTGCTTCCTAGCTGAGTGACCCTGGGCAAGTCACTTAACCTCAATTGCCTAGCTCTTACCACTCTTCTGCCTTGGAATCAATATACAGTATTGATTCTAAGAAAGAAGATAAGGGTTTAAAGAAAAAAGAAAAAGAAAGAATTTTATGTGTATATTCTCTTTTGATCCTTACCAAAAACCCTGTGAGGAAGGTGCTATGACCTATGTTTTATAGATGATCAAACTGAGCCTGATTTACATGTCCAGAATCTGAGGTGGACTAGGCCTGAGTTGTATAGGGAAAAGAACATGAGGAGAAAAACTGAATTTCTTTTTAAAAAAGAATTTTTATTAAAAAAATTCTATTTTCTCTCCTCTTCACCTCCATCAGTCTAAATTAAAAATGAAAAGCAAAAACTCTTATTACAAATATATAGTCAAGCAAAACAAACTTCCTATACTGGCCATATCTAAAAGATGTCTAAGAGAAAGGAATTTCAAAGTTGAAACAAGGAGAGGTTAGCGGGCCCTAAGGAGACAGTCCAACTATAGGAGTAGATAGAGAGAGGGGAGTCTCTTTCTCTCTCCTTTATCTATCCCTTGCTCTTTCTTTGTTGTTGTTGTTTTTTAACTTTTTTTTAAACTCTTTCCTTCTGTCCTAGAATCAATATTGTATATTGGTTACAAGTCAGAAGAGTGGTAAGGGCTAGGCCCTTCACTAGAGATACTCCAGTTCCTCCATTATCTAGGTCTCTTATAATTTTCCTGGGCTATCTTTGGTGTCTCTTAGGCTTTAGGAAGAAAAAAAAATGAGTATATTTTGGACTCCAAGAAGCTCCAGAGCAGGGGTTTTTAACAATTTTTTTGTTTGTTTCATCAACCTTGGGTTAAGAACCCCTTTTAGGGGATAGGGAAGAAGAGGAGGGGAGCCTATACCAGAGAGCACAGTAAGTTGCCAGAGGCCCATGAGAAACTAGCTCTGAAAGTTATGATTCTTGGGACATTTGTGGGACAGATACCCCTAAATTGAATTATCTTGATTTTCAGTGTTCTCAAGCTCTTTCAGATGACAGAAGTGATGCTGGACTCTTTAAGGCTGTGCCAGGAGAGCCCAAGCTGGGGAAGAGGTTCCCTAAGAATTGTAGGACCTTTTGGCTCTTGTAGTCTAACTCCCTCGTTTTTTTGTTTTTTTTTTCCTTATTCTATTATACACTTTTATTCTACTTTTCTTCTGTTTCTTCTATGGAATTCTTCTATAGGATTCTATAGAATATTTATTCTAATATTCTATTATAAACTTTTATTATTTTTCTTCCCTCTCACATCACCGCCTTTCCCACCAAAAAGGAAAAGTAAAACTCTTTTAACAGGTACGGATAGTCAAGCAAAAGAAATTCCCACATTGGCCATCTAGAAAAATACATCTCATTCTGATGCTTCATTAGCAGTGGTTGGTCTTGGCATTGTGTTGATCTTTCAAAATTATTATCTTAAAATCATTCTCATATAAATTTTCCTAGGTTTCCCTAAAAGGGAAGGGAATAAGCATTTATATGGTGCCTACTATGTACCAGACCCTGCGCTAGGTCCTTACAAATATCTCATCTGATCCTGGCAACAACTTTGGGAGGTGGGTGCTGTTATATATCTCCATTTTAGAGTTGAGGAAAATGAGTCAGAAAGAGGTTAAATAATGTGTCCACAACTAGTTAGTGTCTGTGGTTGGATTTGAATTTAGATCTTGATTCCAGGCCCATTTCTCTGTGCACTATGATGCCACCTAGCTGCCATTTCTCTCACTATTTCAGAACACTCTCTCTCTCTCTCTCTCTCTCTCTCTCTCTCTCTCTCTCTCTCTCTCTCTCTCTAT
>NC_058133.1:227518342-227544794 GCF_016433145.1 Gracilinanus agilis | reverse complement strand
ATATATATATATATATATATATATGTATATATTTTTTTTCTAATCCTTACCTTCCATCTTACAATCAATGCTGTGTATTGGTTCCATGGTAGAAGAGTGGCAAGGGCCAGGCAATAGGGATTAAGTGACTTGTCCAGGGTCACACAATTAGGAAGTATCTGAGGCTAGATTTGAGCCCAGGATCTCCCATTTCTGGGCTAGGCTCTCTAACCAGTGAATCATTGGAGCCCACCTCCCACCTTTTTTTAAAACGATAATTTTTTCCCCACCATTCCCAAATTAATGATAGACCCCTATAGTGTCCAGTTTTTTGCCACCATAAAAGAACTGCTTTACATATTTTTGTACACACAGGACTCTTTCCTCTTTTTTTTTCTTCCTCTTTGGCAACCACCTTATTTTACCTAAGAGGAAACTGGGGCCAAGTTAGAAGGAGTCTCTTTTCATCTCTAGATCTTATATCATCTGTGCTCAGTCTCTGAAAGGGCCTAATCTTTTTTAGTAAGCTTTTACTAGTAAACAGCTTTCCCTTCTTTGAAATTAGGAACCATTTCTGGAATCAAAGAATGGAGCTGGAAGGCATGAGATCTGATTCATCTCAGTACTTTATACAAGGGAAGAACTTAATTAAATGTTTGTCGAATGAATCAATAAATCAAACAAGCTCTCACTTGAATGATCTCATAATGTACTTTTCACTTTGCAAAACTTAAATTGCTATATAAATGTCAGCCATGATGATGGCAACAATGGCGACTAAGAATAGAGGTCCTTAACCCGGAGTCCAGAAACTTAAAAAAAGCCTTTTTTTGATAACTATTTCAATATAATTGGTTTCCTTGGTAATCCTGAGTATTTTATTTTATGCTTTTAAAATCTCTCATTTGATGTGATAGACTTAGCTACTCTAAGCAATACAATGATCCGGGACAATTCTGAGGGACTTAGGTCAAAGAATGTTATCCACCTCCAAAGAAAGAACTGTTGGAATATAAATGCAGATGAAAACATCCAATTTTTTACTTGCTTATTTGGATTTATGTTTTAAGGTTTTGGTTTTATAAGATTACTCACAGACAAAAATGACCAATATGGAAATATGTTTTACATGATAATACATGTAAAATTCAGATCAAATTGCTTGCCATCTCTGGGAAGGGGGAAGAAAGGGAGAGAGACAGACAATTTGGATCTTATAATTTCAGAAAATTCATGTGGAAAATTGTTACATGTAATTTGTAAAATAAAATATCTTTTAAAAAAAAGTTCAGAGGGGGCAGCTAGGGAGCACAGTGGATAGAACACCAGGCCTGGAGTCAGGAGTTCAAATCTGGCCTTAGACACTTTCTTGTTGTGTGACTCTAGGCAAGTCATTTGACCCCTGTTGCCTAACCCCTGCCACTCTTCTGTCTTAAAACTTGGTCTAATACGGGAGACAACATGGAATAGAACTATGTACAAACAAGCTATGGACAGGCCAAATGGGAGATAATCAACAGAGGAAAGGAACTAGCATTCAGGGGGATTGGGATAAGCTTCCTGGAGGAAGCAGGACTTGAAGAAAGCCAGGAGATAGAGACAAGGAGGGAAAGAGTTCCAGGCCTGGATAGAGTACCCAGTCTGGAGACTGGAGGACCTAGGTTCAAATATGACCTCAGACACTTCCTAGCTATGGGACCCTGGGCAAGTCACTTGACCCCCATTTCTTAGCCCTTCCCACTCTTCTGCCTTGGAACTAATACTTAGTATAGATTCTAAGATTGCAGGTAAGGTGGGTTTTTTTTAGACCCTTACCATGCAAATTTGAACCCAGGACCTCCTGTCTCTAGGCCTGGTTCTCTTTCCACTGAGTCACCTAGCTTCCCCCATGAATAAGGATTTGATCTGATTTTTAAATATTTATTTATTAATTACCAATTACATGTAATAACAGATTTCCACACAAGTTTTCCCAGGTTATATCTTCAAACTTATCTTTTTCCCTTCTATTTACTTCCCTTCCCTTTCCTCTTCCTGTTCTGGCAGGTGATTTGATCTGGGTTATACACATATTATCATGCAAATTATGTTTCCATTGTTGTTTTTGTAATATTGTTCATTTTTGAAAGAGAATAATCACACAAAATAAAAACCCCCAAATAAAAACCCAAATAAACTACAGTGAAAACTCCAACAGTTCTTTTTCTAGAGGTGAAATTCTTTGTCCTAAGTCCCTCAGAATTGTCCTGGATCATTGTATTGCTGAGAGTAGCCAAGTCTACCATATTTCATCGTCCCACAATATTGCAGTTACTGTGATTAATGTTCTCCTGGTTCTGCTTATTTCACTCTGCATCAGTTCATGGAGGTTTTCCCCGCTCTCTCTGAAATCCTCCAGTTCATTATTCCTTACAGCACAGTAGTGTCCCATCATCATCAAATACCACAATTTGTTCAGCCATTCCTCAATTTCCAATTCTTTGCCAATGGGTAAGGAGTAAAAAAAAAATGCAAACTAGACAAAAGTATCCTGGGATTATTCACATTTTCAGCATGAATCCTTATACCTCCAGAATCACAAGTCAAGGCTCAATGAATCATTTTGTTGGTTGTTCAGACTTAAGGAAGTGAAGGAGAAAGTGTTAATCATGAAGATTAAACTTAAAAGTGTGTCATGTATACATTTTTTTTTTCTCTTTGAAATCTAATTGTTAAACATTTACCATTGAGCCTAGGGGTCCATAACCCACAGCTGTCATGAGACTAGAAATAGCTTTTTTTGTCCTGCAGTTTACCCCAAAAAACACAAACTAACAAACAAACAACAACAAAAAAGACATCTCATTTAGATTTGAACTTTACCACAACCCTATGTTGTTGTTCAGTAGTTTTGATCATGTCTGACCCTTTGTGATTCTGTTTGGGATTTTCTTGGCAAAGATACTGGAGTGATTTGCCATTTCCCTCTCCAGTTCATTTTACAGATGAGGAAACTGAAGCAAACAGGACTAAAGTGACTTGCCCAGGGTCACACAGCAAGGAAGTGTCCGAGCCATATTTGAACTAGAGTCTTCCTCACTTCAAGCCTGGCAAATCTATCCACCAGTGACTCCACCTAGCTGCCTTAATTCTTCTCTTGGGTAGCTCTAATTGTTGGGTATTCTCTTAGATGGGGCCTAATGCATTTATGTGGCTGTCCACATTCCTGGCACCCCCAGAGGTGTCACTCCCAAGTGAAGCCTCATCTGGTCCAGTAAGAATTGACCCCAGAGTCGTTTCCTGTGGGAGGAAGAATCAGTGGAAAGAGATGGGTCTGCTCCAGGGCATCACATTTCCCTAGGCTAGGATCTAGCTTCCTCCAAAAAGGGCTCCTTGATTTCCCAGAAGCAGGAGGATGCTGGAGTCAACTTGAGGTTTGGGACAGTCAGCCAGTCTTTAAATTTTCAGTGTAAGCCTTATACCTCAAAAATTGCCAATGCTACAAATTGGGTCTTGATTTGTTGTTTTATCAGTTATCTAGGTTTAAGAAAGTGTTAATAATGCAGATGAAACTTAAAATGGAGGCAGCACAAGGTGGCGAAGAGGGTAGAGTGCTGGACCTGAAGTCAGGAAGATTCATCTTCCTGAATTTAAATCTAGCTTCAGACACTTCCTGGCTGGGTGACTGTGGGCAAATCACTTAATCCTATTTGCCTCAGTTTCCTCTGGAGAAGGAAATAGCAAACCACTCCAATGTCTCTGCCAAGAAAACCCCAAACGAGGTCATGAAGACTAGGCTATGACAAAGCAGGAACCTGGGTCAGAGTGATGAGCAGCAAGGTGGCAGAGTGGACAGAATGCCCAGGCTGGAGTCAGGAAGACTTGGATGACCCAGGGCAAGTCACTTCACCCCATTTGCCTCAGTTTTCTCATCCGTAAAATGAGCCGGAGAAGGAAAATGGCAAACCACTTCAAGAAAACCCCGAATGGGGTCACAAAGAGTTCGATGGGACTAAACAACAAAAATAGCATCTACCTCCCAGGGTTATTGTGATGATCACAAGAGATAATAATTGTAAAGCCATTGGCACAGTGTCTGGCACTTAATTGCTTTGTAAATGCTTCCTATTGTTATAGTCAGCCTCTGAAGGGAATGGACTCCCCCTAAACAGCCCAAAGGCTGAAATGTCTGCTTGCAGGTGTTTTGTTGTAGTGGAGATTCTGTCCCTCTCAACTCTTAGATAATGTGATTTGACACAGTTTTGGGCAAGCCCAGGCTGACTAGCCTTTTTGTGTGATGGTCAAGCCTCTATATAGCTCCTACAATTTGCCTGTTTTTGTGCTAAGTACTTTGCAAATATCATTTAATCCTCTCAACAGCTCTGGAAAGAAAATGCTATTGATTCCCATTTTACAGTTGAGGAAACTGAGGCAGAAGTGACCTGACTAGGGTCACACACAGTGGATAAAGAGCCAGCCCCAGAGTCAGGAAGAACCGAGTTCAAAGGCTTCATACATTTCCTAACCCTGTGACCCTGGGCAGGTCATTTAACCTCATTTGCTTCCATTCCTTCAACTGTCAATGAGGCTGGATTTGTCACTGTGTCAGCAGTTGCCTACAAGAAAATTGAGGTCTCAATAGGAAGCAGTGATGAGCATAGGATAATAATAATAGCTAAGGTTTAAGCAATATCTCAGGGTTATAAAGTGCTTTAAGCCCTGTTATTTCATCCATGAAGGAAATTTTTCTGTAGATTACAACCTTCATTTTTTGTGGTGTTTTCTTGAGATTTGCCTGGGACTAAAGAAAGATGAATTGACTTGTTAGTAAGGCCCAGGGATGGGACTGAAACTCAAAACCCAACAGGTTGTCTCATCTAACCCTTAGAATAGGAGTTCTTAACTTTTTTGGAGATATAGACTTCCTTGGCAGTCTTGTGAAGCCTTTGGACCTCTTCTCAGAATTATATATTTTATTTATATTTCTTTGTTATATATTTATTATATATTGTATATATGATTATATATTCATATTTTAATAACTGAAGGAAATGTTAAATTTCAATTACAGATCAGTGGAAGAAAGAAAATATTTATTTATTAAGCTCCAACTATGTGCCAGGCACTTGCTAACTGCTTTACAAATATTATCTCATTTGATCCACAATGACCCTGGGAAGAAGGTACTATTTATTATTTTCCCCCATTTTACAGTTGAGGAAATTGGCAAACCGAAGCTAAATAAGTGACTTGCCCAAGGTCACTCAGCTAGTAAAAAGAAAGAAGGAAAGAAAGGAAGAAAGAGGAATGAAGGAAGGAAGGAAGGAAGGAAAGAAGGAAGGAAGGAAGGAAAGACGGAAAGGAGGAAGGAAGGAAAGAAGGAAGGAAAGAAGGAAGGAAGGAAGGAAGGAAGGAAGAAGGAAAGAAGGAAAGAAAGAAGGAAAGAAAACTGAGGCCATATTTGAACTCAGATCTTCTTGCCTCCAGGATTAGTGCCCTATTTACTGTGTCACCTAGCTATGGTTAGTGAAAATCAAGATGTGGCTTTTTTCCAATCCAAATTCATAGTGTTAGGGTCCTTTTTTGGGTGAGCCAAAGGAAACAAGACAGACGATGCAAAATACACAGAGGGTAGAGCTTTATTAAGCTACACACGTACATACGTGGGGGAAGAGACCGAAAGGAGTGGTCTCCCCCCCTGAGTAAATTCGCAACACCCTTTATATAGTTCATAGCAAGATTTAGAGCAAAGGTGGTTATCACTCTAAGGGCATGGTCTATAGGCTCGCGCAGGGGCCCGTTGGGTGGGTTGTATACAAGGTCTTATCTAGGATATGCACTTCAGCTTGCAAGGGGTCTTATCTAACATATACACACAGCCTGTAGGTTTGGGCAAGGGTCAGTTTGGCCATCCACATTCCACACTTTTTTTTTTTTTTTTTTTTTTTGGTCTAGGGGTCAGGGGGAATCGCCTGGTGCTGGCGCTGAAGAACTAGTACCTGTATGGTATTTAGGCGGTTCTTCACAAATCTAACTAGAGCATTTAGGATGTAGGGAAAAGTACAAGAGGTCTGAGAAGAGAAACTTTTTCACTATGGGGGTACAATGTTCTATGCTGTCTCTGGGGTACAATGTCCCACAAGGTCCCATGCCGTCTCCCCTCCCCTCCTCCAAATGCTTAGAGAGTCCCTGATAAGTCCAGCTCTGAGAGGGGGAGCAAGAGGAGGAGCTGTGGGCACAGGGTCTTCAGGGGCACCTCTGCAGCGAATGCCAGGGTCCTGAAGGCTTGGAGACCAGAGACTGTTTCCCCAGACTGACAGACAGGTCACCCTAAGGCAGAAGGATAGAACCTAGGACTGGGGCAAAAACTAGAACACCAGATACAAAAGGAAAAAATTAGCACATTAGAAACTGATATTAAACATTAACATTTGGGTATCTTAGCCAATAGATTTTATCCCCCAAAATTATTCTCTGACAGGAATTGAACCTTTTAGGAAATTCGATCCCTAAGTTGTTTGCAGAATTGGCATGTGATGTTTTTGTTAAAAAATATCCTTTTGCAAAGCTTCCATTAATCACCTACTCTTCAAAGTGTGTTCCCTAACAATTTGATAATTTTTAATTATTAACCCAATAGGTTGTTTGGGGAGATGGAAACAATAATTTCACAACTTGCATTAAGTGCTGATTATAGGAACTTGCTCCAAAAGGGAAGGCAGATAGAAAAGCATTTCCTCACGTTCCAAGGGACACATAGTGAGGGGCTCCACGTACAGGCCAAAGCTGTCACTGGCTCATGCCATCATTGTGTCACTCAAGCATTAGTAGCCTGGATGGTCAGAAGAAGTCCAGTCCAGGTTGAGTCCTAGAATTGCCTCTCTAACCATCACAGAACATTCTCTGTCTTTTGCAATATGTCATCATTGGATCTCAGAAGCCTTCTCCTTCCTTAAAGACAAGTCTTTTCCATTACAGCTCAGAGAAATTCTGCTAAGCAGCAGTCTTGAAACAGTTTCCATACCCTCAAACAAGCCTTTCACATCCCTACCAGGCTGATCAATCAGTTATTCTTACATATTTTGGCAATAACTAACATATCACACTCCAGTCACAAAACCTGAATTAAGGAAGAGGAGTGCTGGATTGAGTAGTTCCACAGTAAATATAAATCAGGGCTGTATCGTCTCCTGTACCTGGGCCATCTGAAAGACTAAGACAAGCCAGACAGGAATCTCTTCAGTATAACTTTTCAAGAGAGTTCCAGAATCATTTGTGATTTTTCCCAACACCATATACACTAATTTTAGAAATTATCCCTAGATCAAGGATCCAATTATAAGAGTAGAACATCTATTTATTGTCTTTCACCTCCATATCTGTTCTCTTCCATCTCTCCTCCTCTCTTTCTCTTCCCCTCAAACCCTCTGCTTAAAAGGCAGAACACAACTTCCATTTACCTGTCACAAATCTGCATACTCAAGACACTTAATACCTCTTCACTTTCCTTTAGCTCTCTGTTACCATCACAAAAATAAACATACCATTTGGTATCCCTTCAAATGCTAATCAATAACTCCCAAGAATTGAGACACTGCACCTTTAGCATAGTGCTCATTATAAGATTCAGTTCATAGTACAAATTGGTAAACTGAGGTAACCACTAAGTATTGAACAAAACCGATGGTACAGTCAGGTTTACAATAAGCTTTTGCTTACATTCAAACAATACTTAAAGCACATGTTTTAGCAACAATTTACATAAAAGTCACATTTAGAGGAATATCATAAAGCATGTAGGGTCTATTTTCAATTACAAGATTTGAAATCTTTTAAGCACTATAAACCTTAAAGCATGCCTTTTGGCAAACAGGCTGCTTATAATACAACCCCAAAAAACATTTTTGATCAATTTAAACACTTAACCCTATTATATTTTTTTAAACCTCTTATGATGGAAAGATAAATAAGGAGGAAAACAATCTTCTTGAGACTAACCTGGGCATTGTGCGGAGATGGCAGGGATCCTGCACCCCTTAACTCAGGCAAGCTGTGAATAAGGAACCTCCCCTTAACTCAGACAGGCTGTGAACAGGGAAATTCCCTTTCCCCTGTAACAAAAGAGATACAACTCTGGCCACATCTTGATAGCCTAAGTCCAGAGGATCTCAGACTGACCCCTCACTCACTAAATGCCTGAGTGCAAGGAGTCATGTCCACACTCTTTGAAAGAGATACTTTTAAGCTAAGCTTGGAGTTCTCTCATCCCTGAGAAGGGCCTCCTTCCCGAACCCAGGGGTTCACCATTTGCACCCTTATAACAACTGTACTGCCAAAAAAACCAAAAACTATTTTACAAAATATCCATGACTTTTCTATCAACTTTTACTTGCTTGAACATCTCCTTAAACCCTCTGAAGTATACAATTAAAATATACTCATCTTTAAACTCTTTAAGATCTTACTTATGTACTGTGCTGCTATATCAGTTCCTAAATATCAAAGTGGAACAATTAAAAGTATTTCTCTCTTTTCCTTCCTGTTTGCAAGGAAGAGTTAAATAGCTTGATTTAGGTTTTTATGACTTAACAACCTTGTCTCTTATCTCTCTTTACCAAGTGAGATCACTTGCAATTTAAAATTTAGCAAGTACCAAAATCTTCATAATAAATTATTTTCAACAAACTTTAGTTTGAATTCCACAACTCCCAAACAACTTTAAGTCCTTTAGTAACCTTTCAGTATGTAAACAACTGAATTTCAAAGTATTTGCTCTTATTCCTTTTAAACCTCTGTTTAAAACAAGATAGAACCTCCAGTTTAGTTTCTTTTTACCTCAAAGCATTGCTGCATAACTGATTGAATTCCATCAATATTATTCTAATTTATCATTTGTTCTAGAATTCACACCTATTATTTCTTTATCAATTACTCTTATTTCCTCTGGCTTCTCTTCCTTTACCATTATTGTAAAAAGAGGAAAGGTTCCTGGGCCGGTCAAATTTTCTCTTGTCAATTTCATACAGTTTGTACATCATACAACCTTAACCTATTCAGGTAGAAAAACTTAATTCTCTTTATAGTCCAAATGCATATATATTTTGTATTCATTCATCATTACTTTCTAGCAATTTGAGTCTAAATACATGTTAATCTCTAGATCACAATTTCCTAAAAACAATTCATACAACCCTAGTCAAATATAACACTATTTAGAAATTCCACCTTTTCCAAATTTTAGTACTTGTATTATTAAAACCCATGCATAGATTAACCACTTTAAAAACTTCTTGTGTGTCATATGATTACTTGTTGTTAGTTCTGACAGCATATACATTAAAAGAACATCTCATTTTGAAAAATCCCAAGTTTAAATTCTAGAATAAGTTCTCAATAATAACATTCAACTTTATCTGAATAACTTTTACAAAGTAAAAACCAAGGCTTAACAAACTTCTAACCATGATTTTTTGTGTTCAATAAATATTTCACATTTGACTGACAACAGTTACCACAAAAATAAAATTACATTGTACCATATCAACATTATTAGCCATCCCCAACCATTAAAGTCAAATCTTAAGTGAAAATGCTTCCAATTGTGGAGTAAAATCTTCCTTTTCTGCTCTGAATCTTTCTCTTTTTCACTCCTTTGGGGGCCCATCCAAAGGGAGAAAGAGGAAAAATCATTGAACAGATATTTGCTCTTGTCCTCTGCTGAGGATCTCTGACTGTGGGAAGTTCAATCTTTCAACTCCCCCTCTTTTTGTAATGTCCAATTTAAGAATACATAGAGACAAGACTGTGACAAAGACAACAATAAACAAAAACATACAACCTTATGACAAGCATGCTTTAAAAGGAAAAAAATCAGTTCTTTAGGATCCATGGTTAAAAAAGAAATGTTTGCTGGGAGAAAGCTCATTAAAACAGTTGCAGCACACTGTCCCCTTCAATTGAGGGTACTTAGGTACAGCAATCAGCCATCTGATTGGCTGAACTGACTTCCTTGTCCCCTAACTCTCCTGAGAAAGGGGGATTTTGATGTTTCCAATTATATAAAACAGAGGAGGTGAACGGCCAGTATTGATGAACCATTAGCCCATCTGGGACCATGGGTCCCACGGTCCAGACAGGGCCACTGTGGAGGAAGGGAACTGGCCTACTTCGGGAGCAAGAGGGCTGCGGCCCCTTGTCCGCTGGGCTGGGGAGGTAAAGATAAAACAGGGGGAACTGCCCAGGCAGGAAGTGCTGCCTGGGCTTCCCCCGGTGGGGGAGGGTATATGGGAGCTGGGGTGTTGTAAGGGGGAGATAAGGGAAGGTCCAGCAAAGATTCCTCTGGGGCTGGGAGGACTGGTGGTGCTGAGGGGTTGGGCTGTCCCTTGCTTTCAGATGCGTCACAGGCTGCTTTGTCTAGGGCAAGGGCGAGGACTTGAGCCAAGGGGGAGGGAGAGAAGAAGGAGGAAAGAAAGATAAGAGACCTCGTAGTGTCAAGAAAAATTCTGTGGGGAGCAACCTCCGGTTGAGCCTTCTGAAGGGAACGGGGAGCCCCAAAAGGCCAGGGCCAGCCAGGCCACAGGTCCCTCATCCACCCAGGACTGAGTAAGGCGTCCCTCAGTCAGCCCTCGGTGTCTAATCTTACAAACCCACAATTTCTCCAGGGGATTCGAACCTCTTTCTACTTCGGCGGTTTTAGTGCTTTTCCGCCCGCAGGATTCGATCCTGCACGCCACAGAACTCGAACCTGTAGTCTCACGAGGCTTCCACCCGCAGAAAAACTCCTGCGCATTCCTGGCCGCCAGGTGGGGTAACCCTAAAGGACTCGAACCTTTTTACCCCCAAGACTCTTTGGCCAGGGAGCAAAGGAAGCAACTCGTGATTCACGGGACTCGAACCCGTGACACAGCTAAATTTGGCCAGAACCGAACCTGAGCAGGAAGGGGGGAAGGGGAGGAGGGGAAAGAGAGGAGGGGTAGGGAAAAGGTATAGGCACTCACTTCCCCGATTTCTCAGCCGTTTTCCTCTCGGAGAAACAGAGACGTGATAATTTCGGGTCCGGACTCAGAAACAGGTCAAGGAAAACAGCCAAAGTCAACCACCCCCTCTCGGGTTAGGTATTCACCTCTTGCCAGAGATGGACCACGGTGCGTAGGCATAGGCGGGCCGTATAATCCCCGGCCAGGCGGACGCCCTGCTACCCATATGCACAGCGTGGGCTGTTTTTCCTTGCCATCAAGGCACCCAGTCACTCAGCAGACACACATCCAGTCACACAGGCAATCCTCACCTCCAGATACCGGTTCCGGAATTTCAGCCAATCGAGTTCCCAGGCTCACTCAGGGTGGCTTCCACTCTCCGTCTGCTGTTCCTAGGGCGTATTCCCAAGAGGACAAGCCCCCATATGTTAGGGTCCTTTTTTGGGTGAGCCAAAGGAAACAAGACAGACGATGCAAAATACACAGAGAGTAGAGCCTTATTAAGCTACACACGTACATACGCGGGGGAAGAGACCGAAAGGAGTGGTCTCCCCCCCTGAGTAAATTCGCAACACCCTTTATATAGTTCATAGCAAGATTTAGAGCAAAGGTGGTTATCACTCTAAGGGCATGGTCTATAGGCTCGAGCAGGGGCCCGTTGGGTGGGTTGTATACAAGGTCTTATCTAGGATACACACTTCAACTTGCAAGGGGTCTTATCTAACATACACACACAGCCTGTAGGTTTGGGCAAGGGTCAGTTTGGCCATCCACAATAGACCTCACTGAAATCTATTCTTGTGGCACTTGGGAATCTGTGGACTCCAGATTAAGAGCTTCTTCCTTAAGGCCAAAGAGTAGGGGGCTTCCACCAGAATTTAGAATGTGACCTGAAAGTCCTCCTTTCCTTCCATTCCAGGGACATAAGTGGGGCAGCCTTGCTGGCAGAACAAGGGATATCTAGATCGCTCAGGGCACTTCTTTCTCTCTTCCCTTCCCAGATAGATGAGCCACCCAACAATTGGCCAGGAGCAAGTTTGGATTCCTATACTCCTTGCAGGTTGCAAAATTTTCAGTCCTTCAGGAGATCTGTTGTCTCATCTATGTTGATGTTCTCTCCCATGATATAACTTGTAACTCACCTACCCATCCTGGTCTGTGTGTTTTGCCAGCTGTGTGACCCTGGGCAGGTCACTTAATCCTTTTTGCCACCACTTCCTTAGCAATAAAATGAGCTGGAAAAAGAAATGGAAAACCACTCCTGTATCTTTTCCAAGAAAACCCCAAAAGGAGTCACAAGGAATAGGACACAAGTGAAAAATGATTGAGGGGTCACCGCAGAAGTTTTCCTCAATTTCATCTAAGAACAGCAACAACAATACTAATGGCTGGCATTTATATATCATTTTAAGCTTTGCAAAAATTTTACAAATATCTCATTTGATCCTCTCAACAGCCCTGGAAAGCAGGTGCTATCATCTCCATTAAAAAAAAAACAAACAAAAACAACTCTTACCTTCTGTCTTAGAATTAATACTGTATATTGGTTCCAAGGTAGAAGAGTGGGAAGGGCTAGGAAATGGAGGTTAAGTGACTTGCCCAGGGGGGTTACACAGCTAGGAAGTGGCTGAGGTCATATTTGAACTCAGGACCTTCCATCTCTAGTCTTAGTTCCCAATCCACTGAGCCACCCGGCTGCCCCCTAACATCTCCATTTTTACAGATGAGGAAACTGAGGCAGGGAGAAAGTAATTTTTCTAGGGTTTCACAGCTATTAAGTGACTCAAGTCTTCCTGACGGCAGGCTCCATATTTCACATATTAACTGCCCCATGTAGCTGCCTCTCAAGGATGGCAATGGAGCCCATGGACCCTCCCATGGAGCCCTCGATGGTCCTTAGGGAGAAGACCCGCCTTCAAAGCCTTGTGAATTGTGGCTATCTGTCAGCCCCTCGAGCTAGCATGCTTGCAGTGTATGGAGGAAGAAGACAGGATTCTTGGCCAGGAGGAGGCATAATGGATACTGCCTGTGGGCCGAAGTCTCCCTGGTCTAAGGAAAGGAGCTCCAGGGCCACTCCTAGTGAATCCTCCTGGAGGGCTGTGTAATCCGCAGGCATAGGCTGGCGTTTACTTGCAGTTGTCAAAGCTGCCTCTTCTTCCTGGCTTCTCCCTCCTTTCATGTGCCCGTTACCCATCGCGGGACCACGTGGGAAGCAGGTGGTACAAGGGAGTCTCTGTGATCTGCCAAGGTTCTGAGTGCTGCCGAGTTGCCATGGTAACCGGGTCTGGTCTGAGATGAAGAGCCTGGGGTTGGGTTGACTCTAGGTTTGGGGGGAGGTAGGGAAGGGAGGCACTAAAAGCGTCTGGGTGGGCTAAGGGGCTCTAGTCGACTGTTCCCTTTCCAGTTCTGCTCCGCTCCTTCCCCCTCAGTTTGCCACTAAATTCCTCTCCCTTTGTTATAGCCCTAAACCCCCATCATGGCCCTAGCACAGCTCTGGGACTGGTTCCCTTCAGCCAGGCTCCTAGGAGGGGAGGTAGGGAGCCAGCGGGCTAAGCTTTGAAGCTCAAAGGACTTGGGCATTTAGGACCCAACTGAGGCTGCCGGCTATGCCCCACACAGAGGCCCTGGGAAGGACAGAGGCCCCTGCTGTGTCTAACCCAAGCTGATTAAGGGGTGAGTTATAAATAGGGACTTCAACTCCATCTGATGGGCAGATGGAAACGACAGCTATCAGCTTAGCCTTCCAATTAGCAGTGATGATTCAGAGGATTTTCTGGGCAACAGAAGGAGGTTGGTTGACTATTTAGGGAAGAGAAATCAAGCCCAGGAAGGGCACTAAGTCCATTTCTCACATCAAACTGGATTTGAATGGCTATTCCTCCCTTGCTTCTTTGTGCCAGCTCCCAGATCCCTTTAAGAAAAGGTTGGTAGCTCTGTCAGTGGTCAAGAGCAGGGCATCCCAGCACATTTCCAAGTACAGCTAACCAACTGAAAATGTTTTGGGGAAATATTTAACATCATAGATTTTTTAAAAATAGACCATAATGTTATTATGTGATTTTCTAAGTCAATAGGCTGCCTGCAGGGATCCTTATGTTTGGTGTAGTGCTCCCATTTCTATTTGATTATGACACCCACTGGTTAAGAGGGGGTTCTGTAAGGTTTCTATGTTCTATCTCATTCCCTATGTCAGGGGCAAGATTAATACCTCCTTCTATCCATCCTGTTCCTCCCTTTCGGGGGTGCCCTAGAACTTCTGACCTCAATTTTCCTTCCCTACCACATGTTCAATTAAGATAAGTTTCTTTCCTTCCCCTCTAACCCATTTCCTCATTTCAGGGATCAACGTCTCGGCCAATCAGGATGAAGAGCTGGACCATGAGACATTCCAGATGCAAATTGACCGTGAGACCAAGAAGTGTATTTTCCATTCCAACACTGGGGATTACTGGACCCTGGTCACTCATGGGGGTATCCAGTCTATTGCCACACAAGTGTGAGCAGCCCTACCTCCTCCTGGCTTTGCCCAGCTTCCCTTTCCCCATCACCATCTCCATCACACCCATCCATGACCACCATCGACATTATCCCCATTACTGTAACTACCATCATATCACACTCACTGTATGCATAAACATTAGCATGGTCCCCATCACCACCTCCTTCCCACTCCTCATCAGTCAGTAAAGTCCAGCCAACCACTACTTGCCAAGCTAGACAGGGAATAGGATAGGAATAGGAAGTCAGTTGGAGTTGGTTAAGTATATGAGTGACATGGGCCAATCTACTCTTAAGGAAAATTCATTTGATTGTGTAAAGTGGAGATGGATAGAGTTGAGTGGGGGAAATCAATTAATAGGCTGTTGAAGCAATCTAGGTAAAGGGAGATGAGGGCTTGAACTAAGCTGAGTGAGTGGAGAGAAGTGCTCAAGAGATTACAAAGTTAGAAAATGCCTTGTGAAGAGGGGGATAATTTTATCACCATCACCACCATTATTTTTTCACTATTATATTCATTGTTATCATTGTTACTAGCCATATTATCATTCCCTCTATTATCAGTCACCAGGATTATTATCTTCAAATAAACATCATCATTGTCATCGCCATTACCATCACCACCACCATTACAATCAACATTACCATTATACCACTTTCATATTCTCTACCACCATCTCAACTATAATTATCAGTATCACCGCTATCACCATTAGCCTTGCCCTTAATATTGACACCTTTAGCAATAGCATCCATCTGACCTAAATTACCACTTCCCTCTTTTCTTCTGAAACCTCTGCTAAGTAGGCCCATCCAGTGGTGTGCCAGTGTTCTATGGTCCAAGGCATTACTTAAGTGAGGTAGAAGAGATGATGGTGCCCCAACCTAGAGAAGAAAAAGCAACTCTGGGGAGAGGGGTACAGGAGAGTAGTCAAGAGGAAGGCAATTCCAAGGGGTATGAGGAGCCTGGAGAAGAGTAGGTACCTGGGGTTGAAACCACAGATGAGGATAGACAGAGCCTTCTCTTATGTTCCCCTTGACGTAGGTAGAGTGGTTGAATCCAAAGGAAATAAGAAGGTTGGGTTTGATTCCAGAGTTCAGGGCTGTGATCTAGGAGGAAAGGTAGAGGAAAGAGCCATATGTGAGATAGCTCCATTCTCAGGACATACTGAATTTAGGATAGAGGCCTTAACTTGGAATCTCTATATATTTTGATAATTATATTTCAGAATGATTGGTTTCCTTTGTAATTCTGTAAATTTTATTTTTTGCCTTTTAAAATGATGCTCTATCCATAACCATAAAATGATACTCTATCCATAGGCTTTGCCAGACCACCAAAAGGAACCATGACACAAAAAAAGGTTAAAAACACTTGATTTAGGGAGGCATCCCCCATCTCTACCTGATATAATGATTTTCAAATTGCTGGATTAGCCCTGGACCTGCTCTGATTTCCCTGGGATGAAATAGAGCCCCCAGTTAAAGCAGGACTAGGTGGGTGGTAGGACAGGTGAATAGTTATCACACACACACACACACACACACACACACACACACACACACACACCACAATGACCCCTCTCCTCCCACTCCCTAGTGCTGCCAAAACCATGTTTGAGATCGAATGGCGAGGCCGACGAATAGCACTCAAGGCAAGCAACGGGCGCTACATCTGCACAAAGAAGAATGGGCATCTAGCAGCCATCAGTGACTTTATTGGTGAGTACCTTCCAGGCCAGGAGGTCCAGGCAAGAGCAGGGAAGCCTGCAGATTTTAGAGTCCCTAGCAATGCCAAGTTCAAGATTCAGGCAATAACAGATGATTGGGAGGAGGTTGGACAATAGAGGAGAAAAGAACATCTACCTACTAATATAGAGGCAGCTAGATTACAGATCCAGTGGATAGAGCACTTTAAAAGCCTTTATTAATCACCTTGTATGTGTGATGCTCTGCTGGACAATGCTGCTAAAAAGAGAAAAGTCAAATGGACACTGCCCCCCAAGAAGGTTATATTTTATTGCCAAGAACACTGTTAGTATATATAATCTCATTGAGGGGAAGATCTGAGTTCAAATCCAACCTCAGACACTAGCTGTGTGGTCCTGGGGGAGTCACTTAACCTCAATTTGCTTCCATTTTTTCAACTGTAAATGCAGAATAATAAGCTTGGTTTGAGGATCAAGTGAGATATTTTGTAAATCACTTAGCACAGTGCTTGGCACATTGCAGGCAATATATAAAATGCTTATTCCCTTCTCCTTCCCTTCCCTCCCCTATTTAACTCCACCAAGGCACCTACCTCAGCCCAAACCACACACAAAGATAGATCAGTGAAAAGGGAGAGGGGGGAGGTTTGCAAGGGAAGGCATCCCAAGGCCCCATAGCATCCTCCTTTCTTTGGCCCAGGTAAGGATGAAGAATTCATTATCAAGCTCATCAACCGACCCATCTTGGTGTTAAGGGGCAATGATGGTTTTGTCTGCCACCATCGAAACTCCAATCTGCTTGACACAAATCGATCCGTCTATGATGTCTTCCATATCAGTTTCAGCGATGGCGCCTACCAGATCCGAGGTGCAGCCTTGGGGTGGGGAACAGGGGTAGGGATCTGACTGGGGCCTGGGACAATCCCAAAGGATCTGATGATAGCTGGAAGTCTCCCTATCTGCCCTCACTGCCCCCATTCCCATTCTCCATTCTGTTCTGACAATATGGTAAGAGAGAGGTCAATCGATAGTCTGAGGAATCTGCAGTTGTCTCTATTGTTGCTGTAGCATTCTTAGAGAATCACAGCCAGGCTGTTGCCCTCCTCTTCCTACCCCAGTGTTTTCTGGAAACATTAGGAAAGAAATGGGAAATGGAGTAGACATCTACTAGTCCTGTGCCACCTACCAGTGTTTGTCAATAATCATCTGGCCAGTCAAATATGATATAGCATCAAATTGGCAGTTAGATGGCTTAGTGGACAAAGAGGCAGGTCTAGAGACAGGAAAACCTGGGTTCAAATCTGATACTTCCTAGCTGTCTGATCTTGCACAAGTCACTTACCCCCAACTGCCTAGTCCTTACCACTTGAAACCAATACTCAGTATAGATTCTAAGACAGAAGGCAAAGGTTTTAAAATATATATATATAGAACATCAAATCAAACCACTATAGGAAAGCTTAACCAGCCAGAGGTATTGGTAGGAAGAAATAGAGAGGGAATATCCTCATAGTTATTTCTGGAATTTTGTTAACGCAAAGTTACTGCCTCCATCCCTAAGAGGGATAAGGGTAGAACCTAGGAGGGGAAAAGGGGTTGGGGCTGAGATAGGATTAGGATAGAGCCTAATCTCACCTAGCTGTGAATGATATACTTGGTTAGGGCCTGGCAAGAGGGGCCTGGTTCCCTTCCTGCCACAGAAGGGAATTATACAACTCTTTCTTCCACATTCCCAAAGGCTCCACCTGAAACCCACTCCCATACCAAAAAAAAAAAAAAAAAAGCCCCTCTCAGGAGCACTAGGGATAATGAGGAACGTGATAGGGCGAGAGGGGCGATGGAGAACCTTGTAACTGATGCTCCCAGGAAGAGCCTCACAGTCCTCAAGTCTAAGCCCAGACAGCTCCAGGCTCATCTCCCGGGCTCATCAGTGCTCTGAAGGGGAAGGCAACTTGAGGGATAGGGGATGAGGAGAGCCAGATTGGGAGAGAAGGGAAGAAGAAAGTCTGGGGGAAAGGGAAGAAAGGAGCCAAAAGCAGGAGGTGGGGAACCCTCAGAATCTCTCTCATCTTGACCCTCTTGCCCCCCCCCACTCCACCCTCAGGCAGAGGCGGTAAGTTCTGGTACATATCCAGCAACAGCAACGTGTGCAGTGATGGCGAGAGGTCAGAAGATTTCTTCTTTGAGTTTCGGGAGCGGGGCCGAGTGGCCATCAGAGGCAAAAATGGCAAATACCTTCGAGGAGCCTCATCAGGCATGTTGAAGGCTGATGGAGAGTCCCTTGCCTATGCCACCCTCTGGGAATACTGACTCCCGGCTACCTGGATGAATCGTCTCCAGAGCCTCCCAAGAATGAAGCAGGAGGAGAGAAGAGGAATAGAAGCAAAAGCAGGGAAGGAGTCTTGGTGTTCCCCTGCAGTGGGTGGGGGAATCCCTCCCTCCTCCAGCTATAGAACACATTGCATGATCATAACTTCCTCTTAACCCCCATCTCCTACATAAAATTCTTGTCTGAGATTTAGCTTTCTCTGGTTTCTTGACATTTAGTGTCCACTTCTCCGTGTCTCATATCCTGTGCCCTGAAAAGGGAATAAAACTGTCTTTTGAAAGCAAACCAAGGTGGCAGCTGGGTGGTTCAGTGGATTGAGATCCAGACAGGAGGTTCTAGGCCTCAGACAATTCTTAGCTGTGTGACACTTGGCAAATCACTTACCCCCAGTTACTGGTTACCCCAGTTGGTAACCAATACTTAGTATTGATTCTAAGACACAGAAGGTAAGGGTGGGAAAAAAAACCACCCAGATAAATTCTGGGGAGTCTGCCTAGTCTTCCTATGGTGATCAACCATCACAATGTCCAGTATTTCAGGTCATTACTGTTCCCTTCATTCTCTCTTCCCAGGAAAAATAAAAAGTCAAGTTTTGTCCCACAGACTTTCCCACAGGAATAGGCCCCATTATCTACCAGGGGAGGTTCGACTCTACTTCCTATAATGAAACTAGAGAACTGTGAGGGGCTATAACCTCCCAGAATCTTCTGTGGCTCATCAGGGTGACCTCAGGATAAAGGACACAGAGCCTGAGAAGAGAATGAAATTAGAGTATAGAGAGAAAGGGGAGGAGGGAGGGGGCCAGGGAAAACCGAGCCTGGTTGGATTCCTGGGATAGAAAAAATGGACAATCTGTGACAGGAAAGGAGCATTTGGAGAAGCGGGGCTTGGCTAGAACCAGGGCCAAGTTTGGGCAAGACAGTTTTATATATTCCTTTGGTCCAAGTATCTTCCTGTCCTGTCCAGGTTCCTTATTCCATCCCTTCCACAGTTTTCCTTCTCTCTCCTCTCATGTCTCCCTTCTCTGGCCATCCTGCTGCTGGAGCCCTGGTTTCTTCTATGACCTTGGATCCTTACCATCAACTCTAGAAGGCTGACCCAGGGTCTCCTCTCCCCCTTCCAATGAACCCTTAGTCTGTGGGATCTTGGGGAAGATAAGGAAAGTCTGGGCTCTTCCTACCCCTGGGACTTCGTGTGCTAACTTTACATGGAAGTGCCCCTATTGTGATAACCAGCTGGTATACATTTCTAAAGGGGCTTAGGAAGAAGAATTTTCCCTGTCCAACAGCAAAACCACTCCTGGCACAGTTTCCCCATTCCTCTACCCCTCCCCTAGACCCACTTGGAGAATCCTGAGTCCCTCCTACTTTACTGCAGATCACCCAAGCTGCATTATTCCCAGAGACACCTCTCAAAGAGATCTGGGTTTGGCTGGTCCAAGGTGCCCACCCATGCATGCCCACACCAGTCAGTTATTAGCTTCACCTGAGTCCAGCCCTCATCCATCACCCTAAGGTCACCCAGTCCAACTGCCTTTTTTTGCAGGTGAGGCAACCAAAGCCCAGAAAATTAAATGATTACCTAGGCTCAGCCTCAATATTGGAGTCTGGAGTCCAGCGTTTGGACCATTCCTCCACGCTGCTGCCAGGCCCTCCAGAATGCAGATTGAGGATGCTTTGTTACACAGCAGACACTTGGGAATATTTGTGGAATGTATTTGCTTTGAGGATCTAGCAAGGCAAGCTGGCCCTGGGACCAACAGGCAGAGCAGAAACCTGTGTGGGGCAGCTAGGACAAGCCTTGGCTGTGGGCGGTTTGGGTGGGAAGGTTCTGCAGCTCCCAAGCCCTCCCTTCCCAATCTGCTCAGAGTTCCAGCCTGCCTGCGCCTTTCTGATTATCTCCAGGGTAACCAGCTGCACTGTGATCCACAGAGATATGGGGGAGCCAGGAGAAAGGGGGAAGTGGGGAAAGCTGGCCTAGAGTTCCCTGGATAGGAATTTGGGGAAAATCCATTTTGAGTCACTCCTTGGCTCTGGAAGAAGGAGGAAAGGAGGGAGGGAGGGGTGAAGAATCAGTCTAATAGTCAACATGTATTTATGAAACCCCTTTTCTGTGCTAGGCAATGTGCCAATCGCTAGTGATGCAAAGAAAAGCAAGAAACAGGATCTCTGCTTACAAGAAGCTCCCCTTCTAGTGGGAGATACAATAAGCAAACCCAAGACAGAGACTGTATAAATGGGAGGTGATCTTGGAGGGAATTGCTGGGGGAGGAGGGGAACTGGAAAAGATCTCATAAGAGAGATTGTGGGATTTGAACTGAGTCTTGAAGGATGCCAGGGAAGTCAGGAGATAGAGGGGAGAAAGCCATAGCAGACAGTCAGTGAAAAGGCAGGAGAGATCAGGAGATCTCTATCTCCTTTTTTTTTTTTGAGAAAATGAGAAAATCAGTATGACTAGACAGTAGAATACAAAGAAGGGAGTAAAATGTAAAAAGAGGGGGCAGCTAAGATGGTTCAGTGGATTGAGAGCCAGGCCCAGAGATGGAAGGTCCTGGGTTCAAATTTGACCTCAGACACTTCCTAGCTGTGTGACCCTGGGCAAGTCATTTAACCCCCATTGCCCAGCCCTTACCTCTCTGTTGCCTTGGAACCAATACACAGTATTGATTCTAAGAAGGTAAGAATTTAAATTGAAAAAAAAAAAAGACTAGAAAAATAGGAAGGAACCAGATCAGGAAGGGCTCTGAATGCCAAACAAAGAATTTTATATTTGATCCTAGAGATAATTGGGAGCCACTGGAGTTTATGAAGAGTGACCAGATCAGATGTGTTTTAGGAAGTTCACATTGGCAACTGAGGGGAGGATGGATGGGTGACAGGAGAGAAATTAGCCTTGGCAGACCAACCAGCAGGCTATTCCAAGTAGTTCAAGGTGATGAGAGCCTGTACCAGATCGGCCACTGTATGAAGAGAAGGGGATATATATGAGAGATATTGTAAAGATAGAAATGACAAGATCTGGCAACAGTAAATTGCCCCAGAGAGTCCACTAGGCAGCTGGAGATCTGAGACCAAAACTCAGGAGAGAGACTAAGACTGGGAATCATCTGCATAGATGTGATAGAGCTGATTGGGAAGTGAATAAATGTAGAGAAGGAAGCAAAAAAGTCTTAGGACACAGTGTTGGGTACACACACAAAGGAAAGGAGGCTGAGAAGGAACAGTCAGACAGGTAAAAGGAAGAACCAAGATAATAGCCAGTGATGAAGGAAATCAGAAGAGAATGGGGTAGGAGTGGGAGAAGACTTGGGTCCTAGGGGAGATTAAAAAAAAAAAAGGATGGGTGACATGAGTCTTTGGTGAAAAATCAAGTCAGTAAGAATTATTAAGTCTAGTTGTATTGGGCATCATGCTGAACACCAGGAATAAAAATATAAGGGAAAAGAAAGACAATCCCTGACCTCAAGAAACATCTTTTAATGGCAGAAGGTACTTCATGAGAGGAAGCTAAAATGAAGAAGGAGGATAGAGGTGGTACTGCAGACAGGAGAATAACAGAAAAAGAAATGTGGAGAGTCAGAAGGGTGGTCTGAAGAGGAAAGAAAACATGACTTCCCTGGGCATCTTCCTTAAAATGGAGATTCTGGAAGGAATCTGGCAATGAGTGAGACTGAAAGGGTGAAGGTGACTTTCAAAGTGTAAAGTCAGCTTCCAGGGTGAAGGAGTTTCTATGGGATGGCAGAGAAAGTCTAGAGAGGAGCCTGGAAGGCAGTCCATACCCCCAAAGAGAAGCCAAGAATGCTCCTCCTCTCCTCCACACAATCAGAGTCATCCAGTTTGGTATTATGAATCCTAAGAGCTCTGGCTCTGAAATCACAAGACCTAGGTTCAAATCCTGGCTTTGCTGTCTGTTATTATTAGAAAAATTAATTATCCCCATTTCCTGGTTATGTGACCTAGGGCCTGTCAGCGTGACCTTAAAGTGTTCTAGGCAACTCCCTAAAACTATAAATTGAAGAGAAAGTATCTAAAGGTAGTTCCTTACCTGGAGATCTCTATGTTAATGAACTCAATAGGATCAGTAATAACAAAAGCTGACTCATAGCACTTTAAGGCTTACAAGGTCCCTTACCTAATTATCCATTTGATCCTTCCAACAACCCAGAAAGGGAGGGACTATTATTACTTCTCTTTTACCAAGGAGGAAATGGAGGCTTGGTAGATTAAGTCATTTGCCTTGTGTCACATCCTCAGTGCTTTGAGACCATGAAACTTGAATCCAGATCACTCCCAAATCAAGTTCAGGGATTTATCTACCATGACACTTTGCCTCTCTGCTAGGTGAGTGACCTTAGACAAATCCACCTCTTTGGGTCCATTTTTCCAATCTGTTGAACCTGAGCTAAATCTCAAGGTTAGTTGCCTCTTGTTGTTCAGTCATTTCAGGCGTTTCTGACTCTTTTTGATCCCATGTGGAGTTTTTTGGCAAAGATCCTGGAGTAGTTTGCCATTTCCTTCTCCAGCTCATTTGACAGATGAGGAAACTGAGACAAACAGGGTTAAGTGAATAGCCAAGGGACATGCAGTAAGTATATGAAGCTAGATTTGAATTCAGGTCTTCCTGACTCCAGGTCTGGTGCTCTCAGCACCTAGTTGCCCCTTGATTGTCTGTACTGGACCAGTAGAGTATCTCTCATCACTGTCTGTTGCAGAGGAGACTTCAGATGTTTCAGGGAATGAAGAATCTAGTTGACTGTATTCTCTAGCTGAGGTTCTTACCTTGGGGTCTACAAAAACTTGAAGAAACTTCAGACAGCCCATGAAATTGTACAAGAAAATAGACTTCCAGTTAAGGTGGCGGCAGAGTAAGGAGCAGCTGTTCGATCTCTCCTAACCAAAGCATACAGGACTCCTCAAGGGGAAATAAAAACGAACCCAGACGAACGAAGGAACCCCACAACAGGGCGCAGCATTGAAGGTATGCAGAATTGGGGCATCTCCACGCTATAAAGGGGTGAAACAGCTCTCACTAAAACACGAGAGGAAGAAGCCCTTCCACCACCCCCCACACCACACACCTCACACAACGCCAAGGCCAACGCACAAGAGTGAAAAAAGGACTGGGGCAACCAGTAAATCACTAGCAGCCCCAGGGCTTGTACCTGTGTGCTGCAAGATGAGGGACCCCAAGTGGCAGGGGGGCACGCATGGACTTTCCCCAGCGTCTGCATGGGTGAAGGCACTGCCTTGGGCCGGCACAAAAATCTCTAACGCAGGGACTTTCCCAAGCGTCTGCCTGGGTGAAGGCATCTCCCCAGGTGCGAATAAAGATCTCCAGCCCACAGACTTTCCCTAGATTCTGCGTGGGTGAAGACAGTGCCCTAAGTGAGAATAAAGATCTCTAATGCAGAGACTTTCCCTAGCATCTGTGTGGGTGAAGGCAGTGCCCTAAGCTTGAATAAAGATCTCCAGCCCAGGCTTGGACCTCCAGTGAGGACCCGGAGCAGACTGGAGCACGGCTATGGAAGCAGCCCCTGAGACTGCTGAAGGAGCCTCGGGCAGAGGGGCAGACTAGGGACTACCAGGAGACCTGACTCTGAGAACAAGGAGACCGGAGCTCCTGGGAGCTTAGAAAGTGCAGGCAGACCCTGAGTGTGAAGACAAAGCTGAAAAGGGGCAGGGCTAAGGATGGCAACCGTAGAACTCCAGAAGAAGAAAAAGATTATCAAGAAGAACTCTGTAACACTCGACAACTTTTACACAGAGAAAATCCAGACAACAGAGGAGGACAAACAAGTAATCATATCCAAACCTTACCAAAAAAATGAAAGCTGGTCACAAGCTATTGAAGAGTTCAAAAATGAGATGTTGAAGAAGATGGAAGAGATCTGGCAAGAAAATAACAGCTTAAAAGGCAGAATTTTGCAATTGGAAAGTGAGGCTCAGAAATCAAATGAACTGATAAGCAAATTGAACACCAGAAATGACCAGATGGAAAAAGAAAACCAAAAGATTATAGCCGAAAACCAGTTCCTAAAGGCTAGAATTGAGCAATTAGAAGCTAATGATCTCTCAAGACAACAAGAACAAATAAAACAAAGTCAAAAGACTGAAAAAATAGAAGGAAATATGAAATATCTCAATGAGAGAGTGACAGACCAAGAAAACCAGTCGAGAAGAGACAATTTGAGAATCATTGGTCTTCCAGAAAAGGCAGAAATTAATAGAAACTTGAACTCCATACTTAAAGAAATTATTCAGCAAAATTGCCCTGAAGTTCTACAACAAGAGGGCAATATAGACATTGAAAAGATCCATAGATCACCCTCTACACTGGACACAGAAAAGTCAACACCAAGGAATATAATAGCCAAATTCAAGAGCTTTCAAGTAAAAGAAAAAAATCTTACAAGAAGCCAGAAAGAGACAATTCAAATATCAAGGAGCACCAATCAGGATCACACAGGATCTGGCAGCCTCCACGCTAAAAGACTGCAAGGCTTGGAATATGATATTTAGAAAGGCAAGAGAGCTGGGCCTTCAGCCACGGATCAAATACCCATCAAAACTGACTATATACTTCCAGGGGAAAGTATGGGCATTCAACAAAATTGAAGATTTCCAAGTTTTTGCACAAAAGAGACCAGGACTAAATGGAAAGTTTGATACCCAACTACAAAAATCAAGAGAAATATGAAAAGGTAAATAAGAAACAGAGGGAAAAGAAAGAAAACTTATAATCTTTTAAACTTGACTCTTTAAGGGCTTAAATAAGATCTAATTATCTGTATTATTAGGTGGAGAAATGCTATGTATAATTCTCTGTAGTGAACTCTATTCACTATTATAATATTCACTATTATAGCAACCAGAAGAATAATTCATAGGGAGAGGATAGGATACTAAATGGTCTAAGATGACATGGGGGGTGACAAAGAGGGGGGAATAGTAGGGGACACTAAGAAAAATCTGAGTAAATAAGAAAAATAGGATGTTCTATTACACACAAAGAGGGCATGGGAAGGGGAGGAGATAAATACTATTATAAGAAGGAGAGGAAGAGAGCATTAAGAGGGAATAATCAAACCTTACTCTCAGGGTAATCAACCCGGAGAGGGAAGAGTAGCTTTATTATCCATTCGGATAAAAAACTCTATCTAACCCTACTGAGAAAGTCAGAAGGGACAAACCAAAGGGAGCAGGGGAGTGGGGAGGTAAAAAAGGGAGGGGAGAAGAAGGGAGAGGGAATTCATTAGGCCTTTAAAAACAAAAATAGGGGAATAACAAGGGAGGAGGCAGAAAGGGAAGTCAATCAAGGGAGGGGATAAGGGATACTGGCTCAAAGCAAACCACTGGTTTAAAAGAAAATAGTGTAAGAAGCAGGGGTGGGTTTAGGGGAGGATACAAAAATGTCAGTGAATGCACAACTGATAATTGTAACTCTGAATGTGAATGGGATGAACTCGCTCATAAAACAGAAGCAAACAGCAGAGTGGATCAGAAACCAAAATCCTACCATATGTTGTCTACAAGAAACATATATGAGGTGGGTAGACACACACAAGTTTAAGGTTAAGGGCTTGAGCAAAAATCTTTTGGGCGGAGGTTCCGGGTTAAGATGGCGGCAGAGTAAGAAGCAGCTCTTAACCTCTCCTGACCTAAACACACAAAACTCCTCAAGGGGACATAAAAACAAGTCCAGACGAATGGAGGAACCCCACAACAGGGCACAGCGTGGAAAATAGAATATTCTATTACACACAAAGAGGGCATGGGAGGGAGAGGGGACAAATACTATTATAAGAAGGAGAGGAAGAGAGCATAAAGAGGTAATAATCAAACCTTACTCTCAGTGTAATCAACCCAGAGAGGGAAGAGTAGCTATACTATCCATTGGGAAATAAAACTCTTATCTAACCCTTCTGAGAAAGTTAGAAGGGATAAACCAAGGGGAGCAGGGGAGTGGGGAGGTCAAAAAAAGGG
>NC_058133.1:227469246-227498437 GCF_016433145.1 Gracilinanus agilis | reverse complement strand
GGAGGAAGGAAGGAAGGAAGGAAGGAAGGAAGGAAGGAAGGAAGGAAGGAAGGAAGGAAGGAAGGAAGGGAGGAAGAGAGGAAGGGAGAAAGAAAGAGAGAAATGGAGGAAGGGAGAAAGAGAGAAAGAGAGAGAAAGAGAGGAAGAGAGGAAGGGAGAGAGAAAGAGAAAAAGGGAGGAAGGGAGGAAGGGAGAAAGAAAGATCTCCTTAGCATCCTCCATGTGGAGATTGCATCAGTCAAGCAAAGTAAAAGGGTCTGCATATGTGCCAGAGCCCCATTACATATGTAAAGTACTTTGCAAACCATAAAGCTCTTTATAAATATGAGCTATTATTATCACTAGGGGATGAGGGTTGAGATTGAGAGACGAGAACTGAGCAAGGAAAATAGCAAGAACCTTCAGATGCCACCTAGGTCGTTCCCTTTCTTCAAAAAGAAATCTCGACCACCTGTAGAGATACTCAAGATGTAGCCCCATTGCCTCTTGTTCACAAGCTAAAATTGTAGAGGATAAAAAGGGATCCAGAAGGAAGGAAGGGCTAAGAGAGCCATTTTTGTGTGTGGAATGGTGTGTGTGTGTGTGTGTGTGTGTGTGTGTGTGTGTGTGTGTGTGTACCAGCTATTCCCATGATCCATCCAAGCCCTGCCCATATCTCCCCAATCCCCCCACCCCAGTTCCTACAGAGGTGACATACACATAGTGCCAGGCTCAGCTTTGGGTAGGGAACATGCATGATGAATGGTGGCATATAGGTGGTACCCCATCCCAAGAAAGGTCTACCCTTTCTTGGAATAAACCAGTGTCAACTCACCCCCTCAAATGTGAGGAGGGAAGGAGAAAAGCTAAGAAGAGAGGCAACCAAGAAGCAGCCAGAAGAGGCCCAACATGGAGCCAATTCCTATTCAAGGTATATATGAGAGTGGGGGAGGAGAGAAAACATTTCCCTTTGCTTTCTTGCCAGGTGGCTGACACTGTAAGGATGGAACTCCCCCTGCCGGCCAGCTGGTTACAGCTGAGGCTCAAGTTGACTCCTCTCAAGGAGTTCTAAGGGCAGAAACTGTCTCAAGATTGGTGATCCTCCTCACCTCATTTCTTGGAAAGGCTGTCCAAAGGTAGCCCGGTGATATTACGGAAATGCCAACTCATAGCAAGGGCAGGGAGTGGGAGCTGTAAATCAGGGAGTAGCTGAAGCCAGGTGGAACCAGGGAGGGACAATTATTAAATTTTGAGCATTTACACCTTGGAAACTGGCAAACACTACAAATCATTTATCGCTTTGCTGGTTGTCTAGACTTAAGAAAAGGGAAGGAAAAAAATGTTAATAATGCAGTTTAATCTTAAAAGTGTTTCATGCATTTTTAGAGGGGCCAGATGTAGTCTATCTGCTGTAGTCACACAAATCGGAGAGACCAGAGCATAGGGAAGGAAGGGAGCTAGTCTGGAAGGCAGAAATAAACTAGAAAGGGTTGGGAAGTCTATGGCAGATCAAAGGAAGATGGAGGGTCTGCACTCTAGGCTATAGGTAGTTTGGTCAAAATGATCTACTGACCCCTGAAGCCTCAGTCAGGGGTCATGAAAAGAACCTGGACATGGAATCAGAAGTCTTTGTTTAGGAAAGTCCTATTCTTTAAAAAAATAAAAAATAAAAAGCCCTTACTTTCTGTCTTAGTAACAACTCTAAGACAAAAGGGCAAAGTCATGGCAAACAGGGCTAAGTAATATCACACAGCTAGGAAATATCTGAGGCTAGATTTGAACCCAGGAACTCTTGACTCCAGGCCTGGTGCTCTGTCCACTGAGCCACCAACTGCCCCCAAAAGTCCTATTTCTAATACTTCTGACAGCTTTCTGACTGGGTAGCCTGTTTCCTGATTCAGGGTAATAACAAAAACTTTAGACTTCCTCAGAGGGTTATGGTTAAAGAGGTGAACAAACAATTGTTTGTTTTATATTCTTTCAACAAACAAATTTGAGTCTTTCCTAGTTACAAGATACTGGACAAGGTGCTAGGAAACATATAAAGATAAATCAGATGATGTCCCTTTACCCAAGGAGTTCATAATCCAGTTAAGTCAAAAGAAATTCTAGGGGTGGAAGAGGTTGAGAAACTGGCAGGCCAGGACACTTGAAGAGGGTAGAAAAGATGGTGAGTCTGATTCTGAACTTACTGGAGAGAAAGGAGAGAAAGTTCATAGGTCCTAGCAACAAGGATATATGATCAAGATGGAATGAACTTTTTTTTATTTGGAAATTTTTATTTAATTAATTGATTTAGAGTATTTTCCCATCGTTACATGATTCATATTCTTTCCCTCCCCTCGTCCCACCCTCCTCCCGTAGCCAACAAGCAATTCCACTGGGTTTTACATGTGTCATTGATCAAGACCTATTTCATATTATTAATTAGGGTGATCGTTTAGAGTCTATATCCTCAATCATATCCCCATCGACCCATGTGATCAAGCAGTTTTTTTTTCCCCCTGTGTTTCTACTCCCACAGTTCTTTCTCTGGATGTGAAGTGTTCTTTGTCATAAGTCCCTCAGAATTGTCCTGGATCATTGCATTGCTGCCATTACATTCGATTTGCCACAGTGTATCAGTCTCTGTGTTATGTTCTCCTGGTTCTACTCCTTTCACTCTGCATCAATTCTGGAAGGTCGTTCCAGTTCACATGGAATTCCTCCAGTTCATTATGGAATGAACTTTTAAGAAGTGCTTGCTTGAAAGATGATAGCAGAAGAAGTGTCTAAAAATGAGAGTGGTGTAGCAAGTCTTATCCCCAGCCCCATGTGTTAGGAAGTGAGTGAGGTGCCAAGAGATGTTAATATTTTTAAGAGAAAACTGGGTTTCAGTGAGAATCAGAAAATGAAAGGAATATGAAGGAAATTTGCTAACAACAGAAGAATATTCCAGAGGACATGATACAAAGGAAAGGCAGATTTATTTTGACACTCTTAACCAGAGATGTCCTGAAGCCGCATCAAACCAGTGTGAATATTTACACCTCAGATTCAATAAATATTATAAATCAGGACTTTATTATTTTTTAATTGCACAGACTTTGGAGAGTGCATTAATAAAATGTAATAATGCAGATTAAACTTTTTATAAAGAGAAAGGAAAAGCAGAGGAAGGGGCAAGGCTCCTTTGTTGAGGGAAAAACAGGAGGCAGCATATGCCAGACAGGTCAAACTATCACTTCCTCTCAAATCAGAATAGAGAATGATCCAGAACCCTGGGCTCAAGACCCCTGGGAATAGCTTTCCAGAACTGTCTCCAACCTCCACAACTGCTACCAAGAGCCCTGGAAATAGCAACGTATTCACTTTCTCTCTCTCTCTCTCTCTCTCTCTCTCCCCCTCTCCCTACCCCAGTCTTTTCTCCGTACACTAAGAAAACAACACTTTAGTGATGTGACCAGGCAATTTTTTCTTTTGCAGTTCCTGCTATTACTGAAGACATGGGGAAAACATTTTTCACCAATAGTCTTGTCGTTGTCAACTGGTTCAACAATTAGGACCCAATAAAGATTTATTCATGGAAATTATTAATGATTTATTATAATAAGGAATAGGAATGATAAGAAATATTGATTATAAGAAGGAAAAACAAGGAAGATACATCACCATTTGTTTTGCCATTGCACTCTAAGAACCACAGGGCTTTTCCATTTGACTTTCATCTGAGGTCTCCTATATGCGTTATATTCCAGAATGTGAGTACCTTGAAGATATGGACTTTGCCTAATTATCACCATTCCCAGTTCTTAGCATGCAGTAAGCACTTTATTAATAATGTTTTTCTATTCATTCTAAAGTTGTCAAAGTGCTTCACGGACATTGGTTCATTTGAGTCTCATAACAGCCCTTGGAAGTTTGGAGTCACTGAATGACTTGCTCAAGGTCACACAGCTAAATAAGTGTCAGAGCCAGTATTTGAACCAGGGTCTTCTTGACCTCTCAAATCCATCATTCTCTGCATCCAAACAGAACTAAGAGAGGGCTGGAGCTGAGTGAGTGACAATCGTGTCCTGCCTTTGCTGTGGATCCTGGGTATTCCACATGGTGGCAGTGCTTGGGCCAGGCAGGCTGCCCTTGGTAAAAGATGGCATGGTAACAGGAAAGCTAGGTTAAAGAGTGACTAGCTAAGGCAGCTAGTACTCTCAAGGATTACAGGATTCCTCCACTGGTCCACCTACAGCAATATTTGTGACATTGCTTATCCCCAGCTCTCTTCTGCTCTGCATTGCAGTAGGTAAGGGATGAGGACAAACACACCCCCTAACCCCAGAAAAAATCTTAAGTATTCTCCTCTGTGGTACTGTAAGTAACCCCAAATGCCCTGGGAAAGCAGAGGAGTGAGAGATCACTTCTGGCCAAGGGGGATAAAGAGCATTTTCACAAATGAGGTGACCTTTGAGATGGGCCTACAAGAGGCAGGGAAGAGTTTTGTCAAGAGGAAGAGATGGAAAAATAAATTCTAGGTGGAGGGATCAGCATGAACAAAGGCAAGGCATTGGGGAATCAAAGGAGCTTGTCCTGGGAATCTCCATTCCAGTTGTTGTCCAGTTTGGCTGGAATGAAGGGCATCTTAGATTAAAAACAGAGCCCTAACCAGCATGAAACAAAAAGGACTTTGAGAACACTGACATGGGAGGAGAGAGGACCTTCCCACAAGACAGTCACCTTCCTCACTTCAAGGTTCTCCACCAGCTTGTGTGCTTGTGGCCCATTGCTATGGAGCATCTCTCCTAGACTACATTCCTTTCCAACCTGCAATGGGAACAAGGGCCAGACCACTCCTTTGCCCCAAGGAATGCATGTGAAATCAAACTATCTAGTGTGCAGCACTCCACAACTATTTTTCTGATGTTTAGCAGCAGGAAATATCACTCCAGGTGAAATAATTTCTAGTTATAGTTTTAGAGCAGGATTGTCAAGACAACTGAGAAGATGGACTGAAGCCAATAACTAAAGGGCAATGAATGCCAGGAAGAGTTGTAGAGACAAAGGTGCATTCTTCAGGAGTAAGGCTAGTTGGTCTGATGAATGCAAGAATTAAGGGATTAAATTACATCGTCAGTTCATATTTCTAAGTTGGCAGGTATGTGACCCACTGGATAGAGTGCTGGATAGGCCTGGAGTCAGGAAGACTTGAGTTCAAACCCAACTTTAGACACTTATTGATGAACTCTGGCAAGTCACTTAACCTCTATTTGCCTCAGTTTCCTCAATCATAAAATGAGAATGATAGCATTTATTTATTGTTTTTGTCTATTGCCTAATCTTAAGAAAGTATTGGAGAACATGTTAATAATGCAAGAAGCTGGATCTTATGATTTCAGAAAAAGTATGTTGAAAATTATTACATGTAATTAGGAAAATAAAGTATCTTTGAATAAAGAAAAAAAGGCATTTAAAAAATAATGCAAGGGTTTGGTCTTACTAAGGGGAAAGTTCATCTCATAGCCCTCATTTTCTCAATAAAGTATGAAGTGAGATCCTCCACTGAGCAGGGTTTGGATAGGATTGGTGTGGAGGAAGGAGTGAAAATAAGGTCTAGAACTCTAGAGAGAATCAAATTAGAGAGGAGTACAACGATTGTCTTGCTGCTGTGAGGGCCCAATCAGCACAGAGGATGACTTTCTCCAGCTCTGTTCAGCACTTGACTAGAAAAAAAAGATAGTGAGGAGCAGCTTGGTAGCACAGTGGCTAGATCACCAGGCCTGGAGTTTAAATGATCTGGCCTCAAATCTGACTTCAGACATTTCCTGTCTAACTTTGGGCAAATCACTTAATCCCAGTTGCCTAATCCTTGCCACCCTTCTGTCTTAAAATTGATTCTAAAGGGGGCAGCTGGGTAGCTCAGTGGATTGAGAGCCAGGCCTAGAGACAGGAGGTCCTAGGTTCAAATCCGGCCTCAGACACTTCCCAGCTGTGTGACCCTGGGCAAGTCACTTGACCCCCATTGCCTACCCTTACCAATCTTCCACCTATAAGTCAATACACAGAAGTTAAGGGTTTAAAATTTAAAAAAAAAAATTGATTCTAAGGAGGTAAGTATTGGAAGAAGAAAAAAAAAAGATAGTAAGAGAAACCAGAGTTGGGGTTTCAAACCCAGGGAAGCAAAGGATTCAAAAGCAGAGGACAGTGTTAAATTGGAATGGTTAACAGGGAATAGAGGAAAGTGAAGCCAAAAAAGGATGATGGTCTGGAAAAGAAATGAGGAATAACAGGATTGGAAATCATAATGAGGACAAAAAATAGAGTTAGGAGTGAGGCATAGGGAAAGATGGAATGAATGGGTGAAGGCAAGATCAAGGGCACTGCCATTCCTTGTGTTTAGCTGAGGTGGAGGAAAGGAGTGGGTTCTAAATATTAAGTAGGTTATGATCCTAGGAGGTCAAGGTATTTGAGGGAACGTTGACATGTAGAAAGGCAGTGTTTGGGATGAAGAAAGACCATGTGCCTGGGTCTGAACTCCTAGAATAAGGGAGATTTGGAAGCAGGTAACAGCCACCAAGATGTTTGAAGGAAGTTTGAAGTCAGGGGTCTTCTACCTGAGAGGAGGGAAGAGATGTCTGCAGTACAGAAGGCTAGATGGGCGGATGAGGAGCAATGCATCAAGAAACCAAGTTTAAGGCCATATTAGACACTGAGTTGTGTTCTCCTGAACTGGAGTAGTGGACAAAGAGCTGGACTTGCAGCCAGGAGGAACTTAGTTCAAAGCCAGTCTTAGGTATTTACTGTGTGACCCTAGTCAAGTCACTTAACCTCTATCTGCCTCAGTTTCCTCAACTGTAAAATTGGGGGGTGGGGAATAACACTTCATTGAGGATAAAGTGAGATATTTGTAAAGTGCTTTGTGAACCTTAAAATGCTATATAAATACTAGCAATTATTTTTCATAGTGGGTCTGTGGAAAGTTGGAAATAATAGATAGGGTATGAGAAAGGGAAAGGAAGCATGACTAGGAAACAGCTTATGTGAAAGAAAGATCTGGGAGTTTTAATGGACTACAAACTTAATCTACAGTGTGACATTGCAGCCCCAAAAGGCTAATATGATCTTAAGTTAAAAGATACGCTAACAGAGACACGCTGTCCAGAACAAGGGAGGTGATAAGTCCTGTTATGCTCTGTTCTTGTTATATAATACCTGGAACCATCTACCTAGCCTGGGTACCATCTTTTTCAGTTTTTAAGAGAAAAGAGGCTATCTAGACTTGGTGAATAGGGTCTTGTGTCACCAAGTTTAAGAAAGGTGAGGATTGAGGCACTTAAAGAGATTGTTGTTTTGGTACATTGGTACATTTGGTAATTTTGGAGGCAGCCCTTACAGTTGTGTGATGGAGTAAGAAGTAAGAGGAACAGAGGGCAATGAAGGTAAGCAGTTTCTTCAGGAAATTTAGTGGAGAAACAGAGACAAGATGACGGGTAGCTTTAAGAGATGGTAGATAGAAGGAGGATTAAGCATAGGAAACACTTGGATATGTTCATAGGCAGCAGTGAATAATCCAGTAGGTATGGAGAGATTGAAGATGGAGGGTGAGGGTGGTAACAGCATCCATTTGCTGGAGAATATTGGAGGGAAAGAAATCACAGGCTCATGGAGAGGGCCTTGGAGAGGGCAGAGGTTACTTTTAAATTAGACTGGAATAAAGAAATAGTTGAGAATGATACCAAGGGGTTGTGAGGTGAGATGGACAGAAATAATAGCTTAGTGTTTCACTGTCCTCTGTACACACTGCTGTGGCTCTTGGTCATTTTTTGTATGATAATTCCCTATATATCATGATATATTTAATGCAAAGATTTTTTTCTTCCAATCAACCACTTCCTTTCTTATCTTAGTTTTGTTCATTTATTCATGTCAATACACAGGAAAATTAGTCTCATTTACTTTTTTTTTTTAATCTTCTGTCTTAGAACCAATAACAAATATTGGTTCCAAGGCAGAAAAGCAGTAAAGGCTAAGCAATTGGGGTTAAGTGACTTGTCTAGGGTCACACAGCTAAGGAAATATCTGAGGCCAAATTTGAATCCAAGACCTCCTATCTCTAGGCCTGACTCTATCCACTGAATCACCTAGCTACCCCAGTCTCATTACTTTGTAATTATCTGTTCTGGTCAGGCTTATCTACTTGACTCACAATACTTGCTGCCAAATGGTTCAGGATCTCTCTTAAAATCAAATCCAGTGTTCGCATCCATAAAATTGGGACCTCCAGCTCTGCCTCTTTACTACTTTTTGGCCTCAGACAAGCCATTTGCCCTCTATGGTTCAGCTTAGAATATAAGCTCTTTAAGGTCAGGGGCTATTTGGGCTTTTTCTTTGTACCCACAGCATTTAGTTCAGTGCCTGGCACATTGTAAACTTGACTGTCTCATGAGGGTGGGGAGGAAGTGGTCAGAGTACTCCAGGGCAAGATTTCCTTCAAGGTGCATTGATGCAATCACAGAAGGTAAGGGGCAGCTAACAGAGACAAGGTATTTTGGTCTTAAATGAAATGTGAAGTGTCTACACAAATTGTTTCTGTGGTCTGTAAAAATGTTCTTCTGTCAAATTTGATGGCATGAAGATGGCTATGCCATTGTCCTAAGAACTGACCACACAGCCCCTTGCAGACCTAAAAAGCAAAACAGGTTTGTTAGGAGTTGGGGGGAGGGAGGGCTGGGAAAGGTGCTGGATGTAGGAGGAAGCTGAGAAATGTGAGCCCTGGCAGGAGAGAAGAGAGCCAGCCATGGAAGAATCCAACTCTTGGTAGGATCAGGGGACAATTTCTGTGAGCCCATTAGCAATGAGCAGACTCAGAGGAATGAGATGCCCCAGGCAGAGAAAAAGCAAATCATGTCCTAAAGGATCTGAAGCATGATTTTCCACAGTCACATGTGTTTTCCCATTAGTGTACTCTGTGTGTGTCTACTAGTCCTACTGTCCCTGCAGAGCTGTTGGGAGAATTTGCCCCAGGTTAATGGTAGGAATGGTTTGTTACTATTGTTCTTAAGATGTTATCTCAGTAAAGGCGTGTTTTGAGCTAATTGTGTCTATTAAGAAGTAAATGCATGGGTGAAGCCTGGAGCTAGTCTGGACACAGAGTAATTAAAAAAACCACAACAAATCTTCACCTCCTATCTTAGAATCAATACCCAAGGCAGAAGGAGCAGCAAGAACTAGGCAACTGGGGTTAATGACTTTCCCAGGTTCACACAGCTAGAAAGTATCTGAGGTCACATTTGAACCCAGGACCTCTCATCCCTAGGGCTGGCTTCCTATCCACTAAGCCACTTAGCTGCTCTCCCCAGAGTCCTTTCAATGTGGGGGTGGTGCATTCCCCCCCACTTCCTACCTTTGAGGGTTCAAGAGTAGGCACTATGTACACAAATTCTAAAGCTGCTTCCAGCTTTAAGTCTAGGAATCTCCAACCTAACAAGATTGTTAGGAGGAAAACATTTTGTAAAATTTAGGGCTTGATACCCTAAAGTCGTAAGATTGTATCTTGATCACAGAAGAGTCCTCAGAAGTTATCTAGTCAAAACCCCTCAATTTAGAGATGAAGAGGTGCAGAGAGGTTGTGTCTTACTCAAAGTCGGGCAGTAGTATCAGAAACAGGTATCAAATCCAAATTTCTTGACTTCAAATCTAGTATACTTTCTACTCTTCCTTACATAGCTCCTCATATAAACAGAAACCTATACATTATGCATATAGGTTACAGGCAGAACACCTACACACACACACACACACACACACACACCCTATCTACACGAACATAAAATCATCCCAAACATTTCTAATGGCAAATGCACTGGAATCAGATTATCCATTGATTGGGGAAGTTCAACAGATTATGATATATAAATATAATGAATTAATGAGCCACAAGGAATGACAAATATGAATAATGCAAGAAATATAAGAAGCAGCTTTGGTTAGTAGATAGCTCAACTGGGAGTCAGGAAGACTTGGATTCAAATTCTTCCTCTGACACCACAGGATGAGGTAACCTCTCAGTGCCCCCAGAAAACTCTAGAACCGTCAATCCTGCTGTTTACCTAGACCAGGCAAGTTAAATGAGCCCCCTGAACCTTAGTTTCCTCATCTGTAAAATGAGGGGGTAGGACTCTACGACCTCCAAAATTCCTTCCAGACCAAACAATCCCAAATTGCCAATGAATTGATCTACATCAGTGAAAAGTTACAATATTAGGAGGTCTGGATAAGAAAACAGAAACGAGAAAGCACATGAAATGATGAAAAAGCAGAACCAAACAATCTATGTATCCTGGCTCTGTAAATGAAGACGAGATGCTTGTAAGAGACATGGAAACCAGGACACTTGTTCCTGTCCTTCCATTGGCAATCATTTGGGGGTGCTGCCAACTTCTTTAGCTTATTTACTTTTGAATATTTGTATTTGTGCATGAAAGTTAAACTAATAAGGCTTCTCTTTTGGTGGGGAGGAAAGGAAGGGATATCTGTGAAACATAACTCAAAAGATTGTTGCCAGGATCAAACAACTCAGCCTAGAGTTCTCTGCCCTTCTGGGGGCCAACAAAGCCCCTCTGTTGGGTGGGTTTTGGGGAGAGAAGGCACTTAATGACACTACTCTTCTGAAACAGCAGTGCCCCAAGTGGACTCTGGGGCATAACTTCAAAGGGCATGTGGCCAACCAGTCAGACACAGGCAGCCCTCCTGCTGGTAGCCAGTTTCTATTATCTACCTCCTATCCCCTCGTCACCCCTTTACAACTCAACACTGCCCCACTCCACTTTCTTCACACCAATTGAGATGGGCACCCGCTTCCCCAACATTTTCAGGAAGGGAAGTGTACAGTGAGCAGGCTGCACCATCGATCTCATCATACTATCTTCCTCTCCAGCCCATCCTTTTCTCAATCTCCGTATTACTGAAGCAGGGACCACTTTCTAGTAATCTGGACATAAAGTCTTGGTGTTGGTACTCATCATCTCCATCTCCCTCACAGACCTCCTTCCCCGGCATTCACAGAGTCAGCATATATCCAGAAGTAGGTCTTGAACTTGGGTTTTCTTACTGATGAGGAGTTAAGGGGGCCTCTTAATTTCATTTGTCTCTGGACAGGGATCCAGTTAGCAAACAGCTGACAAGTAAGCTCCCCATTGCAGCCCAGCGGGAGAGTCAGGTGGTAGTGAGGACAGGACAACGAAGCTGGGAGGCAGTCTCCTTCCCTGCTCAGCGAGGCCACCTCATTCCCACCTATGTTCCCCTTCTTGGCTTGGGGAAAATTACTACCTGAACCTTGTGATGTGTGGCTGCATCCTGGGGAAGCTCCCCCTCTTCTCAAACCAAAGATGTTCAGCAATTACCAGGGACCAGGTGATCACCTTATGGAACTTGCTCTGGTTGCAATGCAATGCTTCAGATTATTCACACATCATATTGTCTTCCCCCTCATCTCAGCAGTGTTGAGTATTTCATTAGCAGTGCAGTTTGCTGATGGGCATAGTGTGATGTTCTCCCAGTCGATAAGAATGTGCTGCTACAGCTAACAAGAGAGCAGAGCCCATTTGTAAGGACAGAGAACACTTTACATACAGGAGGCACCAGCAAATTATATCCTAGCCAGCTCCATGTAGCTTGTCTCTCCTCAGGCTCTTGAGCTCCGAGATCTGCCTGGCAGTTGGCTGAAATCCAATTAGGTTAGCCCTGCAGGGTGATTGCAAAAACCCAGAGACCTAGATTTGTCAGCTCCGGGATTCAAAACTGCCTGAATTGGCAAATGGAGAAACATTATGAAGAGACCAAAGGCAGTGGGGTGGATAAGTCTCACAGACAGATCCAACAACCGCCCCCCAAATTTTAATCTTTTCAGATGTGGGATGGCCAAGGACCCTGGAGGTTGTTTGTCACCTGCCCCATTTAAGGAACCCATAATGCTTTGGGTTCTGGGTTCCTTCTGAGGTTCTTCCTGGTTGCTCCTCTTTCTACAGCTGTTTTCTTGACCTGGGTCCACAAACTTGCTTTTTAAACTTTTTATAGTCATATTTCAATATGATTGGTTTCCTTTATAACTTTATGTATTTTATTTTGTACATTAAAAAAAATGATTCTGAAAAGGTTTCCCCACAATCCCAACAAAAAAAGTTAAAAACATCTAAAATTTCTGATATGGCCAAACAGAAGGGATTAAGTGTGTGAGTCAACATGAGGAAGTCCTCAAGGAAAAGCCTGACCCAAATCCAGAGTGGAAATGGGTTGACTTAGAAAGTTCAAGCTCCTTGTGGTCCTAACCTCTTGGAAGCAAGATAGTCCCTCCATGGTTCAGATTAAAACCAGCCAATGCTGGCAGCTGAGCCTATGCAAAAATGAGGAGGGCTCTTTCCTCTAGTGGGAAGTCCTGCTCTGCCAGCTGCAGTCTCCAAAGCAAACATGTGGAATAAAGAAATCATCAGGAGAACCAAGCTATTCTGTAATTTCATCTGAGTCAGAATGACAACTCTAGTCTCCCTCCAATTGGCCCAGTTCCCTTCTTCCCCTTCCCCCCATAATGCTAAATCACCAGGTAGATGCCTGGGGATGGTGAATATCTATTTAACGACTCCCCCAAAACATTTTTTGGGCAGAGAAAGCTTTGGATAGAGAGCATGACAGGGCTGGAGAGGGGAGGCATTGGTAAGAAGGAGCACCCAGCAGCCAGGGTGAGACAGAGATGAGAAAAACTTCTCACCCCAGTTCAAGCTGTGGTACCAGGCCCTTCTAAGTCGGGAACAGACTGCCCTCAAACCTTTTCTGTCCCCACTAGCATTCTCAAGAGTTGTGGGGTGCAGGGGAAGCATGTAACATTAATCTGGTGGGGCCCCAGGGACTAGATACTTTGGGAGGCAAGTTGCTCAACACTAAGATTTATGTTTATGGGTATGAAATGCACAATACAATGAGGGCACTGGAGTGATCACTTCCTCTGCCTAGGCTTTATCCCTAAGTGCTAGAAGCCTCCCTAATGGCCCCCAGGGCCACTGAAAACAGAGCAAAGGGGCTCAATTATTCATGCAGAGTGGTAAGTTTTCAGGCAGCCAGTCACACAGAACTCAAGGGGAAGCCTAAGAGAAAAGGAGGGAGGGTAGAAAGTAGAAATTAAGGTTGAGCAGCCAAATACCAAATATTGGAGTAAGGGGAAGGGAGAGGGAAGAGAAGAACAAAGTGGAAAGGCAAGGAAGATCTGAAGAAACTCAATGGAAAAGAATCATTCTTATGACAGACCATAGGTTAACAGCCACAGTAATTTTCTTGTTACAGACAGCACTTTAAACAGGAAGGAAATGAATCCAACTGAAACCACCACTAGAGAAAGATGCAAAAAATGTAGGTAAGGTAATACACTGTTTTTTTTCCCCTTCCATTTCCCCCCTTCTATTTTAAGTAATTAATTTAAAAAAACCACCCCACACTGCACCTAGGACTCTGAAGGTGAGTGGGGCCAGGGGAAATAGTAGGCAGGTACTCTGCCTGAAGCTTATAGTAAGTAAATACAGGGGAGGCAGAGGAGACTGGCCAAAGACTGGTCATTCACTTGGCCAGAGCACTGCCTATAGGAGACTCCCAGAAAAATGACTGAGTTCTAGAGACCTAGATTTCTATATCACTAAATGTGGAGTTATTTAGTATTCTGGCCACCGTTACAGGGGACTGTGAACATGGGTTGAAATGACAGGTTCTTTTCCACTGTGAAACACAAAGCCACTGCTGAACTATGAACATCAGAAGCTAAACTAGCACTCACGAGCAACACACAATATACATCACCTATTGTCATCATGCCACGGGTACAAGGATCAAGAACCATTCATGCATGGGGCAGTTATCCTAAGAATGACAGAAACACTCACTGCTCTTCAGCCTCAATTACCCAAAGGGGAAGCAAATGAGCAGGGAATGGGAGATGTGAGTGGGAATGAGGATGAGTTCTGCTCTAGGCAGGGTAAGAGGTTCCTGTTCTGAAGCAGTTAGCTGACTCTCTGGTGCTGTATAATATCAAAAATGTTAAAAACAAATCCACCCCTAGAAACCTTTCTCTGGCATGAAAGGGCCCTTATCAGGCTTAGATGTCCCCATCCTGGGGGAGAGGAGGGTCAGAAGATTTCCACAGTCTATCCCTGCACACTGCTTATTTCTCAATGGAGAGTATATCTTCAATCCCAACCTTAGGGATCATGTGGAAAATTTTCTAGCAGTCAAGAGGTAAAATGTCAGAGCTGTTTAACAGAAGAACCTGTAACAGGAAAGAAAAAAAAAATTAAACTTACATACACATACTTCTGTGGAACTGAGCCTAGGTTCCTGAGGTTATGCCAATAAATGCTATTCTGGCAGAGTGAATTCTCAGGAAGGTCCTACTAAGCCTGGTGATGGACTATTTGCCTGCTGGTGGAAGTCTGGTTCATTTAATTTGCAGAGGCTTATCACCAGAAGGCCACCACCAGGAGACCTTTTTTTTTTTTTTTTGGCCAGAGCAACTCATGAAGCCATATACTAAGGCATAGAGAAATTGGGATTTAAGTCAATGGAAGGATGAAATTATAGCTCATTTGGACTTAATATTTAACTATACACATATTTCCTAAAGTGAGTCCCCTTCCCATCATGAGCACATATACACAGACATAAATAGCTTTCCTAGTATCTTCAAAATGATTCAATTACTTTTCAGGTATGCAAAGGAAGGTACATAAGTATTATGAAAGAATGGTACACCTATACTGTATATTCTATTAGGGAGGAACCTGAACTAGAGACATGTTGTTTTCAATGGATTACATCTAGGAAAAGTAGCAAGTCCATCTTACAAACTTGCCAATATAATGCCAGGCCTTAAAGAGTAGATAATAAATGGAAAATTACTTTAAAAAATGAGGTAACTTCATGAGGACTTCCCTAGAGGAAGCCAGGATGGGGTTGGAGCTCTTTTCCCTCAGAAGAGGGAGCCTCTAATGTAAGGCCCTACCTGTGCCAGGGGTCACAGCAGGATGAGGCTCGGGTTGCGCAGCTGCTTGTATACTTGTAGGAGTTTCTCTGCAGCGGCACTGGCACTGGCATCATCTTCAACACACAGGCGATCTCTCAGTGCCTGAACCTCCTTAAGTAGCATCTACCAGGGGAATAAAGAAAGTAGGGTGGAGAGAAATGTTAAAATGCTAAGAAAATCACTTATCAATGCAATAACTAACTAGCCATGATGCCAGAAGATTCACAATTAAACATGATGCTCATCTCCTGAGAGATAGGACACACCTCAAGGGGAAGACTCAGACAAATGTTTTCCTGAACATAGTCAGTGAAGGAATTCGTTATACTTCACTCTACATATCTGTCACAAGGGTTTTATTTTTCTTTCTTTTTCAAACTCAAGTGAATTAATATATGTAATTTTCTGCAAAAGTTTTGCAAATCTTAAAGCATTATGTAAATGCTAGCTGTCAGTGAGGTAGTTGGGATAAAGTGAGAAACTTGGAATCAGAAACTTATTACCTGAGTTCAAATCCAGCCTCAGATACTTACTGTGTGATCCTGGGTAAGTCACTTAAAATTCTCTGGGCCCAGTTTCCTCATCTATAAAATGAGGATAATAAAAGCACCTATCTCCCAGGGTTGTTGTAAAGATAAAATAAAGTATTTATAAAGTGCTTTGCAAACCTTAAAGTACCATATGAATTATTTATAATTTGAAATATTAATAATTTATAATACATAAATAATTACATATTTATTTCTCCCAAAGAGGAGTGGTAGGGAGAGAAAGCAGATTTTCATTAACTGAAGACAAAAATTAAGTTAAAAAAAAAATAACTTGTACTATATTGTAAGAAATGATGAGTATGGGCACCATGGCTGAGCAGTGGACAGAGAGCCAGACCTAAGAAATGGATTAAAATCTGGCCTCAGATGCTTTCTAACTGTGTGGCCCTGTGCAAGTCACTTAACCCCCATTGCCTAGCCCTTACTACTCTTCTGCCTTGGAACCAATACTCAGTATTGATTCTAAGATAGAAGGTAAGAGTTTTAATAAAAAAAAAAAGGAATGATGAGCACGAAGAATTTAGAGATGCATAGGGAGATGAACCAATTAAAAGTGAAGAATATAGAATCAAGAAAATAATAGGCAAGGACTAACAAAGTACTGTTACATACAAAATATAGACAGAATGGATATCTCAGAAGGTGGGGACTGAGAAAGGCCTACTCAAGAAGGTAGAATTTGAGTGGAGTCTTGAAGGAAACCATAGAAGCCAAGAGGAAGTGAAGAGGAAGAATATCCCAGGAAGGGGGGAGTGGGAGAAGCAGTCAGTACAAAGGTTTGAATGAAATAGGCATATGTGGTATTATACTTGAGGACTAGCAGGCAGGCCAGTATACATGAAGGGGAGGCAGGAAGAGACCAGGGAGGAAGAGCTTCAAGTACCTTCATATTTGATTCTGGCAGTAATAATCACGAAGAGCTTGTTTCTGGGTTGTTTTTTGGGGGGTAGGGTGGGACTAGGCAGCAATATGGTCAGACCAGCACTTCATGAACATTACTTTAAGAAAATAAAACAAAACCTTATCTGATAGATGCTAAATATCAGTTCTAAGAAGAGCAGAAAGGTCTAGACAACTAGGGTTAAGTGACTTGCCCAGGGTCACACAGCTAGGAGATGTCTGAGGCTAGAATTGAATAAAGGTCCTCTCAACTCCAGGCCTTCGATCACTTTGACAGCTCTAGGAAAGATAGAAAGTAGGGGAGAGACTTGAGGTCGAAAGACCAATGGGACTATTGTAATAGACCAGGTAAAAAGTGATAAGGGCCTTTATATGAGTGGAGAAGAGATATATATATGATGGATGTAAAAGCAGAAATGAAAAAATCTGAGAGCAGACTGGATGTGGGAGTTGAATACAAGTGAGGAGTTGAGGCTGACATTGTGGTTTCAAGACAGAGTGACCAATAGGACCGTGGTATCCTCAACATTAATAGGTTTGGGGAGTTTGGGAAGAGGAACATGTTTGAGAGTAAAGGTAATGAATTCTGTTTTGGACATATGGACTTTATGAGATAATTATAAAAACCAAGCTTGACCCTAGGGAAGAGCTGAGAAAATACATTTCCCTCTTTCCCTTCCAGAGACTATGGTCACTAGACTACTGGTTAGTTTTGTTGAATTGTTTTTCTCCCCCTTTCTTTAATTCTCCACTACAAGGAACAGCTTGCTACAGGGTGAGGGGAAAGAATATATTTAGAAATTGAAATGAAGGTGATGTGAAAACAAAAGATATCAATGATTTTTAAAGTAATTGTTGGTTCCTGAAAGGAAAGGGCTAGCTGCCTTTCGAAAATGTTACCATGGAGAGTTCTCCCATCTCAAAGAAAAGCAGGAGAATCAGAATGCATCCACAGCACATCATTTTACTAAAATCCTAACAGCAAGAGCTACAAAATCACCAAATCCTGTCAGGGCTTGCTCAAAGTTCCAAAATATCTGGCTAAACTGGAATGTGAACACAAGTCACCTTACTCCCAAATCACCGTTTCCCACTACAATATGCTACTTCTTTTGCTTGAAAACCCTCCATCCCCCATGGCCACCCATTTCACTTTCAGAGAACTCTAACTGGTAGGAAGTTTTTAATTTGATGAAACCTAAATTGACCCTTTGTGACTTCTACCCAAGCTACTTGTTTTATTTATTGGGATCAAGAACAAGTCTAATCCCTTCCCATCCTGAGTGCCAATTCTTCAAATAGAGGTCTTATTTATCCCAAATCTTCTCTTCTCTAGTCTAAACAATCCCAGTGTCTTCAAAGGATCTTCATATAAAGGCATCTTTACCTGGTTACCTTTCTCTGGATACTCTGCAGATTATCACAGAATTTTGAGAGCTAGGCACAAAGAGAACCCCAACTCTACCATGCCTGACAAGTCTTCAGCCAGCCTCTGTTCAGAGACCTCCAAAGAGGGGAGCCCTTAGTTCCTGAGGCAGCTCATGCCATTTCAGGACAGGTTTAACTGTTAAGAAAAATTTTCCCAACATCAAGTTTAATTGTCCCTTTGCAACTTCTATTCATTGCTCTAGATCAGGGGTCAGCAACGTATGGCTCTTTCTGCAGGAGCCATAAAGTCAATTTTTTTTCAGATGCTGTTACAGGAGCGCGCACTGTGAGCACTGTACGGCTCTCATGAAATTACATTTTAAAAAATGTGGCATTTATGGCTCTCATGGCCAAAAAGGTTGCCAACCCCTGCTCTAGATTCTAACCTCTGTGGCAAAACAGGAAAAATCTAATACATCTTCCATGGGCAGCCTTCCAAACACATAAAGTCATCAATCATGTCTGATCCCTCACATGTCCCACCTCTACCTCCACTTCCAGAATCTCCTCTAGTTTCTTCAAATGATCCTGATATGGCATTGGCACAAGTGACTTTACCATCCTATTTGCTATCATCTGGTCAATCTCCAGCTTTATCAAAGTCTTCTCCAACCATGGTTCCCAGAACTGACCAAATGCTCTGATCTGACATCAAAGTACAGTGGGACCTCCACCTCCTCATTCTTGGAAGCTATGTCTCTGAATTTAGTCCAAGATGGTATATTTTTGGTTGCCATCATCACACTGCTGACTCATCTCAATGTCATCCCTAAATGTGGTACCCAGAAACAAACATCTTTCCCATCTCCACCCTCTCACGTGAGAAACATGCCTCTTATTTCATGGGAAAAAACGAGGCCATTCATTGAGATCTCCCTCTTCTAACCACCTCCTCATCTCACATCATACAAATGCCTTTTGCCATTATTTCCTCCTTCACTCCTATCTCACATGAAGAAGTGGCCAAGGAAAACCCCCTCTATATGCACAAGTGACAGCATTCCATCTTGTTTTCTCCAACAGATTGCTATATCATCCCCACTCTCTCATTTATTCTCAATCCCCTCCCTGTCTACTGGCACTTTTCTTACTACCTACAAACATGCCCACATCTCCCCTGGCCTCAAAAACCCCCCCCTTGATCTATCCTCTCCACTAGCTATCATTCCGTATTTCTTTTCCTTTTTGTGGCAAAACTCCTTGAAAAGACTGTCTATACACAATGCCTCCAATTCCTTTCTCCTCACTCTTCTTAACCCTCTATAGCAGGAGTCGGCAACCTTTTTGGCCGTGAGAGCCATAAATGCCACATTTTTTAAAATGTAATTTCATGAGAGCCGTACAGTGCTCATAGTGCGTGCTCCTATAACAGCGCCTGAAAAAAAATTGACTTTATGGCTACTGCAGAAAGAGCCATATCTGGTCCTCAAAAGAGCCAGATATGGCTCGAGAGCCATACGTTGCCAACTCCTGCTCTATAGTATAGTCTTTAACTTAATCATTCATTTGAAACTGCTCTCTCTAATAATCTCTTAATTGCTGTATCTAATGGCCTTTTTTCATCTTCTTCCTTTATGGCCTCCTCACTGCAGACTCTAATATTGTTATTTACCCTCTTTCCCTTGATCTCTTCTAAGTTGGATTTTTTTTTTAAACCCTTACCTTCTGTCTTAGAATGAATACTGTATATTGGTTCTAAGGCAGAAGAGCAGTAAGAGCTAGGTAATGGAAGTTAAGTGATTTGCCCAGGGTCATGCAGCTAGCAAGTATCTGAAGTCAGATTTGAAACTAGGATCTCCCATCTCTAGGCCTGGTTCTCAATCCACTGAGCCATCTAGAGGGACTGAGAATAAATAACTTTGGGTATGTCCCAGGGCTCTGTCCTAAGCCCCTTCTCTTTTCCCTCTATTCCATTTCACTTGGTGATCTTATCAGCTCCTCATGGATTCAATTATCATCTCTACACAGATTTTCCTAACCTCCACTCACATTTCCAACTGTCTATTAGATAATCTATATCACTCTGATATCCAAAACTTAACTCACTTTCCTTTTCCTAACTTCCCTATTACTGTTGAGGGCACTGCCATCCTTTTAGTCAGTCAGGCACAAAACCTAGATGTCATCCTTAACTCCTCACTCTCATCCCCTATATCCAGCTTGGTGCCAAGTCCTGTCAGCTTTACCTTGGGCCTTTTCTAGTATATGCTCCCTTTTCATCTCTGACACTGCCACCAACGTGGTGCAGACCCTCGTCATCTCCCACTTAAACTACTAAAGCTTGCAGGTTGGCCTCCCTGCCTCATGTTTCTTCCCACTCCATTTTCCACTCAGCTGTCAGATTAATCTCCTCAGTGCAGATCTAACCATGTCATCCCCATTATTCAATAACCCCAGTGGCTCCCTATCACTCCAGGCATCTTATATCTTACACCTTCTTACCATGTACTCTTTGATCTAGTGATGCTGAGTTCCTTGCTATCCTTGAACAAGATACTCCATCTTCAGACTGAATATTTTTTTTATTTTGAATATTTTCCCATAGTTACATGTTTCATGTTCTTTCCCTCTCCCCCAAACCTCCCCATATTGGTTCTAAGGCAGAAGAGCAGTAAGAGCTAGGTAATGGAAGTTAAGTGATTTGCCCAGGGTCATGCAGCTAGCTACCCCTGTAGCCGATGTACAATTCCACTGGGTTTTACATATATCATTGATTAAAACCTAATTCCATATTATTGATAGTTGGACTAGAGTTATTGTTTAGCCAGACTCTGAATATTTTGACTGGCTATCCCTAGACCTGGAATCCTCTCCCTCCTCATCCCTACTTCCAGTCTACCCTGGCTTCCTCTAAGTCCCAGCTAATACTATCTTCTGTGAGAAGCTTTTCCTGATCCTCATCTGGTACATAGCAGCCCCTTAACAAATATTTACTGATTGACTAATCAGGGTAGAGTAGAGCAGGTCTATCACCTTCCTAGATATAGTCTATGAACTAAAAACTTTAAATTTAATAGGAATAGTGATCCAAGCACAATAATAAATGTTTTTAAAAAACACATATACAACTAGCAATAGCAGGACAAAGGTTGAACAAGTAAGAAGAGTTCTTTATATTCTGCAAAACACTTTTTGTATAAACCCTAGCTGTTTTTATTAGGAGTAGAGTGATTAGAAGGGCATAGGCTACCTGGAAAGGCTTCATGGAAAAGATAAGCCTCAAGTACAGTTTGAAAGGAGAAGAGAGAAGGAAAATTTTGGGAATGTAACATTCTCCCAATGTATCAGAAGCATTAGTATATAGCAGGAACAAGAGTTATGTTTGTCTTTAGAGCCAAGCAGAACAAGCCTAATGGAAGAAGAGACAGAGCACAAAAGCAAAAACACCAGATAAGAGAAAGCCTGATACTCATTATCAGTAGGGCAAAGCACTTGTGAGTGGTTTTCCAAGTACTGGTGATACGTTTACACATTCACCTGGTTGTTCTTGTTACCACTTGGAAAAAGGCTAGCTAAAGGTAAAGGCTGCAGTTTCTCAGTGAAACCAAATGTCCCAGACTAGAAATGAAGCCCATGATCACTGAATCTCACAGCCCAAAAGACCTCAAGACCATCTATTCCAATGATAGCAAACCTATGGCATGGGTGGCAAAGAGTGCTCTCTGTAGGCACTCAGCCACCCTCCCTTCCCAACCCCCGCCTGCAAAGTTCATTACTTCAAAGGCAGAGGGACTCTGGCAGAGCTGCTCCCCCTCCCCCCTGCCCCATGACTTTTTTTTCACATTCCCCCACCCTCTGTCCAGCAGTCAATGGGAGGGCACAGGGGGTAAGAGCAGTAGAGTGCTTGGGCCACTCCCCTCCTCCTCTTCACCTGTGCTAAAGACTTTTTTTTCCACTTTGCCCACCCGTCTGCCCAGCAGACCAATGAGAGCACTTCCTCCCTCCCCTGTGTTTGAAGGTGGGGGCAGAGCATTCCCAATATGGAGTGGGGCAGGCACAATACTTGGTCTGGGGGGGGGGGTGGGGTTGGGGCTGGGCATTCCATCTCTAAAAGGTTCACTATGATTGATCTACTCCAACACATCCCTGAAGAAAAATCTTTCATACAACATAATGAATGGTCTTCCAGTCTTTGCCTGAGGTAAAGGGGGTACCCCACTACTTCCCAAAGCAATTTATTCTACTTTTAGACAATTAATTATTAGGGAGTCTTTTTTCATATATCAAGCCTGAATCTGACTTTCTGTAATTTCTGCCCATTGCTCCTAGTTCTCTATCCTTTGGAGCTAAGTAGAAAGTCTAATTCTTCTAGCCTGTGACACCTCTTCAAATACTTGAACATAGTCTTCTCTTATCCAGGATATTCATCCCTAGTTTCTTTTAATTGTTCCTTATATATAGCATGTCCTCAAGCCCCTTTATAATCCTGGTTACCCTCTTCTGGACATTTCCCAACTTATTAATATGGTACCCAGAAAAGTAATTCATTTGAATGCAATTACTTGAATTCATCATGAGCAATGAGGTAATTTCCTATTATGTCTTTAACTCAGTTTATCAACTCCATTAGCCATTTTATTCTTTTCCTTCTAGTTCAAGGATTATTCTTCTTGGTAGATAAAACAGAAACAAAATAAAGGTTAAGTAGCTCTGACTTTCCTTCACTGTCTACCATTACCTCTCATTTACCCAAGCAGTAGGTCCATTTCTTCTTTGATTCCTCTTTTCCCCCACTTTTCAATATCTTTAGCTTTTTTGAATATCCTCAGCATTCTGGGCTTTAGCACTCCTGATGTTATTCTTCTAAGATCATGTCACTTTTTGCATTCCTCCTGTTACCTGTTCTCATTGATATTATGTCCATATGCAATTAGCTAACTTGCCCCTTCCAATTTTGGTCACACCCTAAACTATGTAGAAAAAATAATCTGGAATATTAGGCTCCACCTGGCATGAAAGTGTGAGCCTGATTCATTTAGTGGCTAGACATCAACCAGACTTCAACTCCAGGAGCAGAGCAGCCTGCCCCACTGGGATAAGCATTAACATTGAGCAGTTCTTGGAATAAAGGTAGGCAACATCTGTGGCACCATAAAGGGATAGCTATGAACCCTTCCTCCCTTCTAGTTATGTGCTTATATAATGAATACGTATCTAAGATCACCTGCTGACATTCCTATCTAAACAGAAACATTTATTAAAGTGACATAGACAAGAATGCAATGTACATCCCAAATTATCCCTTCACCCCTAGGCCAGTTAGAGCCTAGTACAGTGACACAATGTTAGGTTTTCTAGAGGAGAGGATACAGGTTGTCACTCACCTCATGATTGGCATGGATCTGTCGAAGATACTGCACTCGGAGATCAGGTGGGTTAGAACCCTGAGCAGCCTGGTCCATGATCATTACCTACATAAGAGAGAGCAAAGTAGAGGAGGAAATTAAAAAACAAAACAGATTTAAAAAACAGTAGTCAAGTTCTATTATCCTTTCCTAGGGCAGCCTGCAGAAATCTTTCAAAGAGTTTTGCTATTTTTTTCTAAAAGAGCTATAAAGCTGCTTGCTTAGGCACCTTGACCATTTCCTTTCCTGTTCTTAGCTTGTGCTAGCCTTTACCTATCCTCTGATAGTCAACAACCATGTTTACTTCTCCATCAGCTGTCCTGATGTATACCTAAAATCTCTGGGGATGGTGTGTTTCTTCCAGGAGGGACTGCAATTCATTTCAGGCATCTGTCTCATCCCCTTCTTAGAATGAAGAAATGAACCCTGTTCAAACTCATCTCTTCACTGGCTCTCCATGGATGTGAGCCTGACATTTTTCCTTTTATCTTCTGCAATCTTCTTTTAGATCTTCATCTTTACAGCCTCCCTCCCCACTTTTACACTCTATTAATTCCATTCTGTTATCTTCCCAAGCCTCTGTAGTGCCTGCTGTTTTATGCCTCTCTCAGGCCTCTCTCCTGCTCACTCTTCACTGCTTTCTCTACTTTCCTGTTCATTCACATGAACTATTTTCCCTGTTCCTTGTGTGGTTAGGACTCTTGCTGCTGCCCTTACATAGAAACCTAGAGGGCAATGGTTATTGACAATGAAACAGATTTCATTGTGTCTTTTCTCATCTACTAATCTTCCCATCTCCCCCATTTCCCCCCAGAAACTTCTGCTCCACCATGCTCATCTTCTTCATCCCTTCTCTTTTTCTCCTATTCTCATCTTTGGGCCTAATTATAAATTTAGTTGTTCAGACATTTCCCATCTAAGCAATAATAATCCCATGATCTTCCAGGTAAGGACACTAGTGAGACCTGCTCTTGCCTTCAATCCCCTGAAGTTATCTCATGCTGAAGCCTCCAATGAAGTGTCCCATTTATTCACTCCACTTGGTCTAGTTTATGGTTGCAGTATTTAAAAAACAAACAAAAGGCTTCTTGCTTTCTGAAAGTCTCACCACAAAACCCCAATCTGCTTACTTAACTATGATGTGAGTCCAAAGAGATCTAGGGAGACTCATCAGGGGCTCATCAGCTGGGACTATAGCTGGATGAGCAGAAGACATATGAGACACTGCTACCCAAATCAATTTAGGCACTTCAAGAACCATCTTCCATTTCTCTATACTCCATTTTCTATGTGTATGAGTGTAAATGTGTGTAAATCAGGTAGAGAGAGAGAGAGAGAGAGCAGAAGGGAGATAGGGAGGGAGAGGGAGAGAGAGGAAGAAGGGGAGAGGGAGGGAGGGAGAGAGAAATAGAGAGAGAAAAAGAAAGAGAGAGAGAGAACACTTTCAAACAAAATAACACATATGGCATTCAATTCAATTTCAACAAGCATATATTAAATATTTACTAAGGGCAAAGCAGTATGTTCAGCCTTGGAGATAAAGATTTTAAGAAAAAGAGAAAACAATAACTATACTACAAATCAGAAGAATGTAAGCGCATATAAGAGGTCAGAGAGGAATGAGAGGATGGGGGAAGAGTAAGATTTTCTCTCACCTCCACCAGGTACCACCTTCTACATAACACCTTTCTTGGTCCCCCCCCCCCAAGTACTAATGTTCTTCTACCAAAATTACCTTATATTTAACTTGATATTTAATTGTATTTAGTCAGCCAATTGATAAATATTTATTAAGCACCAACTATGTGCCAGGCATTCTGTTAAGCACTAGAGATACAAAGAAAGACAAAAGAGTCTTTGCCCTCAAGGAATTCACAAACTAATGGAAGACACAACATGCAAACAACTGTACAAACAAGCTATATCCAGGAAAAATAAGAAATAATCAACAGAGGGAGGCATTAGCATTAAGGGGACTCAGAAAAGGCTTTGCATGGAAAGTGGGATTTTCGTTGGGACTTGGTAGCCAGGGAAGCCAAGAGGTAAAAGAGAATTCCAGGCATAGGAGGCAGCTAGTAAAAACGCCCAGTATTGGGGAAATTAATGTCACATGATCAGAATATAGGGGCATTATGGATTTGGTATAAGGTATACTAGAACCAATGGAGTTTTTTCTCATATTTATTCTATATAAATTTATACAAATACTTGTTGTCTTCCCCACTAAAATATAAGTTCCTTGTGAATAGGGATTGCTTCATTCTTGTGTTTGAATTCCCAAGGCCTAGCATAGTGCTTGGCACATAATGAGTACTTAAATGTTTATTGTTTGATTGATTCTGAGGTGGGGCTAGTGAGAGGGATCACAGAGGAGGTGGCACCTGAGCTAAATCTTGAAGGGAAGAATGTCAACAGGCAGATGTAGAGGCAGTATATTTCAGGCATGAGGCAACCACACTGGCATGGAGAAGAGAGCTCAAAAGCTAGTAGCCCTATTTTTCTGGAACAGAGCACATAAATAACAGGAGTGCAAAATAAAATTACAATGGTATGTTGAAGCCAGATTGTAGAGGGCCTTAAATGACTTAATGAATGAAATAGCATTTATTAAATGCTAACTACAAGCCAAGTCCTGTACTAAGCACTGGGAAAACAAATACAAAAACAAAGAGAGTCCCTTACCTCAACAAACTTACATTTTAATATAGCTGATAAGGATTTTGTATTTTTTCCTATAGGTCAGTTGTCTCCAAAATGGGTTATATGCCCCACAAAGGGTATACAAGAAGATCCACTGGGGTGCAAGTACAGGAAGAAAATCTTAGAACTTCTTTTTATATTTTTTTATATTAAAAAAAGAAAAAAATTAGGTTTCACTATTATTTAATATATAAGCTGCTGCTGCTGCCCTTACTATTTGATCCATATGTGAAATGGTCAAGAAGGAGATATGGAACATGAAGTATCCTGAAAGAGAAGTCTGAGTTCCACACAATTGACAATGCCACTCTCATTCATTTCTCCCCTTTTGGCAAATTTCAAAATATTACATTTTGTGTCAGCCTCCTTAAGTGGATTTACAGATTATGTTATCTGCTTTTAATTAAACTAATTCTCAAAATGGTCAAGTGGCTTAAAAAGATTCCTGCAAAGAAACCATGGACTGACAATAATACTAATAATGCAGCACAAGTGAACAAAAAGAAAATGGCAGGGATGATGCATCTACCCTTCACATGAGTATTTTGTTAGCTACATTATATGCATAAACAGTAACAAACTAATTAGATCTGACATGAACTAGGTAAAAAAAATCTGAAATTGTCAAGATTAGCTGAACATGGGGGGCAGCTGGTTAGCTCAGTGGATTGAGCCATGCCTAGAGACAGGAGGTCCTAGGTTCAAATCTGGCCTCAGACACTTCCCAGATGTGTGACCCTGGGCAAGTCACTTGACCCCCATTGCCTACCCTTACCAATCTTCCACCTATAAGTCAATACACAGAAGTTAAGGGTTTAAAATAAATAAAAAAAAAAAAGATTAGCTGAACATGGATTTTTGTTTATTATGGTTAACAATATAATAGAGATATTAGCTAATGAAAATAAGAAGCCACCATGATTAGCAAAGCATTTAAAAAATAAATTTTTGTTGCTGAAAACTAGGCATGTCACCTATAAGAACTCTTCATATGTAACCCTTATGTAACTTGGAAACGGAATTTTCTAACCTCTAAAAATCTTCCAAAGAATTTCAGTGGATTTTGAACCCATTTGCTAAAAATGTAAAAAGGCAACACTTTCCAATTAGTTTATAAGAACAACTGAATGGCTGCAGGGAAGATGAAAATTTACCAACCAAGTTATCAGAAAAACCTTTGCTTAATTGGTGGATAGTACTCAAATCTAAGCCATCATGATTTAGCAAGTACAGCCACTGATGCACTTTTTCCATTTGGATCTATATGTCTTTGTGATGTATCTTTGTCAGCTGTGACAGCCTGTAAGACTGAACATCAAAGTAAAATGGACTTAGAAGTAGTCCCTGGAATTTCTACAGCACAAAGCCAAGATTTATTTTTCAAATGAAGCATATTAAATAATAATGCCTGAAAAATGTTAACAACTTTTTAGAGGCAAAAAATTCTGTACCGTTAATAAAATGAAAATATTTTATCTTTGTGTCTATTTTTGCATACATTTGGCAATGCACAGAATCTCTTATTATGTGTAGCATATAATTTATAAACAAATATTTATTACTGGAGGTGTATACTCAGAAACTTTTTAATGATAATGACACAAAATCCCTTTGAAGATCACTGATAATGGCCTTAGGGAAATTGCTGAAGATTTCTGAATATAGGAATGAAGTGACCATCCCAGTGTATTAGGGAGAGGAAATCACCTTGCCAAACCCATGAACTACAGATTAGAAAAGGAAAAAACTCAAGTCAAGGAAACCAGTCAGAAATTGAGAACAAAATTCCAGGTAAAGTTGTGTTGGTTTGAATTATGGTGGTGGTAGTGAGTAAAAGGGGAAATAGATGTGAGAGATGTTTCAAAGGAAGATTGAGAGGACTAGGCAATTGCCTGGATATGAAGGAAGGAAGTCAAAGATAACTCTGAGATGTTGAACTCACACTGATTCAGTAGTAAATAATATATTTGTTGAACTGGACATGGCTGATATAGCTTCTCTTCTATCATTGCCATCAGCAAAACACATTTTAGATCCTAAACCAATTAAAACAAACCTTATCCAGACTTTGTCATTCTTTTTCATGCAAACAGTTCTAGAATGGAGCTATGAGACTTATCACTTTGCCTAACACTTTTCAGGTGCTCTCTGCTCCTTTTTTTTAAAGACACCTTCCCAGTCTGGTCAGTTGCCCCTTGCTATATGGAGAAGTCCTGCTCTGAGATCCAAAAATGTAGAATTATGGGTCCCAGTTTACAAGACTTCTGAGTTATGGTACCAGTTAAGGGCCAAGGACAGGAATTTCCTGAAGCACTGAGTTTTGTGAGTGAGAAACTACAAACCACCTGAACTACTGGACCACATCATAGGCAGTCTCTTTCTACATCCCTGAACCCTAACTCAAGTCATAGTGCAACTTGTTCCCTGATCTTAATGCTCTACTGATTTTTCACTTTCCTATACCATTTAAATATGCTCAACAGATCCCAAATGAAACAAAAAATATTTCTTCAGCAGGACAGTTTTCTAGTGTAATGGGGGGGGGGCCAGGGAGGAAAGCATCAGATTTCAATTCTACTATTACATATACTATATGCATCTACTATATGCATAATTTTAGTCAAATCATTTCTTCAGTTTCCTCATCTATAAAATGAAAAGTTTTTAAGGTTATAATAATGTAATAATGTACTTAAAGTGCTCTGTAAACCTTAGGGCCATATATCACTGTCACTTACTAATTCCTTTAAAAAATTTTTTTCAATGAAGTTGAGATAGAAGCAGTCCCAAGACAAGCCACTATTCCATTATTTTTTCATAGTGAATCTTCTACAGACTTGTGTAGGAGGAAAAAATAACTGCCCTTTTAGTTTAAAAAGAATATTGGGATATAAGCTCATCCTCTTATAGGCTCACTGAAAGCAATTCTGGTGCACATTTCTGACACTCCAGTAGCAGATAAGACAACAGGTCCTATCCTGTTGACAACCTGATTAAATGTGTTTTTGATTTCTGCTAGGGCAGCTAGATAGCACAGTGGATAGAGTACTGGAAGATTCATTTTCCTGCATTCAAATCTGGCCTCAGATACTTATTAGCTATGTGACCTTGGGCAAGTTACTTAACCCTCATTGCCTAGCCCTTACCACTCTTCTGCCTCGTACTGATTCCAAGATGAAAGGTAAGGGCTTAAAAAAATAAATAAATAAATAAATATGTATATGTATATGTATATGTACGTATGTGTGTGTGTGTGTATG
>NC_058133.1:227433931-227468853 GCF_016433145.1 Gracilinanus agilis | reverse complement strand
TATATATATATATATATATATCATTGAGTACTGGAATTCTGTATTTGTATAGAAATTTGTCATCTAGTCAGTCCATTAAAGACAGCAAGCTTCTGATGTATAATTCTAGCTAATTGGATATATCTTGCTAGGTAAGGATTCCATAATATGAAGGAACTGTCTAAATGTATTTTTACCTTCTCAACTGCCCTATTCCCACTTTTAAAAAACTCTTACAACAAATATGCATACTCAAGCAAAACAAATTTTTATAATTCCATGTCCCATGGTCCATATTGCAACCTAAGTCCATCACCTTTCAGGCAAGAGGCAGATAGAATGTTTCATCATTTGTTCTAGATATAATTTCTACAATCTTTTATTAAGTACAGATCGTCAATGGCCTCAGCCGTCAGCTTTCCCTCTTCAGATTTAAGTAGTCTCTCAATTTCATCTCTTATTTCATCTATTGTAGTAATGATGAATTATTTTTTATTATCTTCACACAAATCAGCAGTATGTTGTCTAGTTAAGCTTCCAATTCTGTAATGCTATTCTGCACTGGTACATAATAAAAGTATTCATATCTCTAGTCCACTTTATGCACATTTAACATTTGCCTGCTTTCATAGTCAGTACCAGCTGCATTAAAGCATTTCAAACAGGTGGATATTGGTATTTCTGGTTTGTTCTGACATATTTTGCCATCTTGTAATTTCAGAACATGAAGGAACACAACTGCTTCTACTGCCCTTCATGCCAAGAGGATCATCATGATTTTGAGTAATGCCAGCCTGGCAACCCTATGTCTATTTCTTAGATTCACAGATACAGTTTTATCACACTGTTTGGGTGTAAATCCAATCAGAGGTATATACCAGGATCTAACTGGACAGAATTTCCGGGTTCCTGTCATGCCTTCGCAGCTATTATAGAAGTCTCAGGATACTCTGAGTATTTCACCCTGGCTAACATCCCTTTATATTGCTGTAGCAACTTGTCCCCCATCCATGACACAAATGATAGGGTGGACTTTGAGGGAAGTTAAATGACTTGCCAAAGGTAACTGTGTCAGAGGCAGAATTTGAACCCAGGTCACTTGACTCCAGGCCAATGCTCTTTCTCTTATATTATACTGGCTCCATATTATTATTATTTTAAATTGTATGATCCAAAGAGATTTTGGAAATGGTAAATCAAGGAAACTTCTCATAAACCAAAGATTATTCAATAGACATTAGGAATGTTAATACCCACTTCAGAAATAGTCTCTGCATATCAGAAAACCATCAATCCATTTTAAAATAAAAATATACAAACCTAAGAATGTGTTTTATCAAGCCTATATTGTTGTTGCTATGGCTGTTGTAACTTATTGTTATTATATAGGGTGTGTTTTTTTTTCTGTTTGCAAGGGCAAGTCACATTTTAGGAAAGTCTTTTCCTAAATATGAGAGATTTTTGTATAGTCGATTATAAGGCTTCTTGTTTTGTTGTATAAAATTAGTACTTTTTTCATCATTGTCAAAAAATAAAAATAAATAAAAATAAAAATATACAAACCACTGGATTTCTCCTTTCTATTCTGCTTCAAACCAATTTTCTGAGTCAATTACCCCAGCACACCCAATGGCATATTATATACTAAAGATCAGGTGTTCATTGCATGTCTGGGATAGGAGCTGGGGGTCTTGGATGAGGAAGCAGCAAAAATTGGGAACTTAAATTCTAATTATGGTAGGTGAACTACAGAACCTTCTTGTGTATTTAGTATGACTAATACTACTTAATTCTTTTATCTGAAAGCCATAAGGAATTATACACCATTCTCAACACCCATATGACCCTACAGAGGTAGCTCAAGGACAAACACCAGGAAAGAATGGCATCTGAAAGGAAAGAGGCCTGAATGCTTGCTGTGAGAGATGGCTGTTTCCATGGTAAACAAGAGCACCAGATTCCTTTTGGCTACAGAGAAACTTAGCACTGTTTCAGATACAATTAGAAGAATAGACAAGACTGAGATAGATTTTCCTGCAACATCCTGGGATGGTAGCAACTAAACTGAATACACAGGGACCCCATAAAGCTATTTAAAACCACTCCTGCTCCTTTCTGTTTGGGGCTATGCTGGTGGGGCTCTCAGCAGAATGCCTCATAGATTAATGGGTCTTGCTGCCTCACTGATGAGTTTTTAAATACCTGGATGCGTCTGATCACTGCATGATGCACCCTGCACATGTTAGCCAGAGAGGGGCTCTCCATCTGGATTTCCACAGCCTGGATGGGCCCTGCAGGGCATAGCTCAGTCACAGCCACCTGCAACAAAGAAGAGATCCTTACTGCAAACTTTGCATATCATTGAATTTCATTAAAGGGGATGAAGGGACTCTACTTAGGCCTTCTTTAAAACCTCTAATGTAGTGATTCCCTCTCTCATTGAGGTTATCTCTAATGAAATCTTTTGGCATGAGCCAAAAGCCATGTACATGGCAGGAGTCCCCATATCACCTAGCTTAACATCACCATGCTACTTATTTGCTAGAAGCTAGCAGTGCTTGAACATAAAGGATAATCACTGTGGCATAGGCTACTTAGTACTACCAACATTAGTTCTAAGCCTGACAGACCAGCTACCTGTCAGAAATCAATGCTAGTTATTTTCTAAATAGATCTTTCCAGTGGGGTCCAACAATATAGGATGAGTTTGATAATGTGGAACACTTATCCCCTTAAAATCAAAACCTGCTAAAATCACTCCAGGGTCTTAAGCCAGATTTATCTCCAACAGAAGAATTTGAGGTGACTGGTTTAATCATGCCTCCATGGAAATCATAAGTCTCCAACATTGTCAGTCCACTGCCACCAAAAGCATGTTAATGAGACAGACCTATATCCCAACACTGAACAACAGGCGCATGGCTGCACTGATGGATTTAATCCAGAAGGCTGAGTCTTGGGCTGTACTAAAACTGTCAGTAATCACATTGTTGGTATTAGTGTTTTCAGGCATGAAAGGCTGAAAGAAAGTTGTATCTTCTGATTGGCCAGTCACCTCTCCAGGAAGTTTTATCCAACCTTGTTAAGAATGCAGTAGAAGTAGCCATGACTTTCCTTTTGTACTTTCAAGAAGGGGATACAATCCAGCAAAACTGAGGAAACAGAGAGAGCCAGGGAAGTATGGTTTGTTCTTTGTAATTAGCACACAGGACAGGCCAAGGTCCAGGCCAGAGATTTTTAATTAGGATTTTGTTCCTTCTGAGACCATTAGCTCCTTCTACCGGATCTTATGGGAAATGCATGTTGCTGGACATCCAAGTGACCAATGATCCTGACTGGACTATTATCATTAGTTGTTTTTTTTAAGTTCCCAATACCACAACAGCACCTAGAAGTTACACTGCTTTTGGTCCAGTCTGAAGAATTTACTTTATTCTGAAACAATCTAGGGATCCCAGGAGATCTCTTCAGTCTCTTGACTGAACCAGTTGAGGCAGGCCTCTGAGGTCTCCCTGATAAAATCGATATTTCAAAACCACCAGTCTCCTAGAAGTTCTCTAGACCTGAGTTCAGACAAGATGGCTCGATCTCATAATCTGCCCTTCTCTCAAAGAAGGGTAAAGAGCCCAGAGAAAGAATACAAATACCCTTTGCTCTCTTGTCTTGCTGTATACAGCACTGCTAGTTGAGAAGGAATGAAGAAAGCAAGGTAGAATGGTTGTACAAAAGCACCGTCAGACTTTTAATTCTGCAAGGACATGTGCTAGATGTTCCCAAGAGAAAGCTATTAGACCTACATCACATTTTAGCTTTTGGCTGGCATCAGAAGGAGAGTAAAAAACAAACGATTTATTCTCAAAGGATAATCTATAAAAGCCTTCTGGGAAGTCTAAGGGTTTGCCTCTCCTAATAAAAAAGAGGCCTACATTTTTTTTTCTGGCATTAATAGTTTACTTATGATAATTAATTTAAAAAGGTATTGTGTCATTCGTGAAAAGCACTGTTATTCTGCCAGTGAGTTATTTCATGTTGGCAAATGAAAGTAGGTGAAGTGAAGAACTCACATCAAAGTGGTCCATGCACTAAAGAAGTATGTTGTGATTCTCAAACTATTTGTAACTACAAGGCTTAGCACCATGCCTCACATACAATTCAAGACATGAGCTACTGACCCTGGGCCCTACCTAGAGCTTCTCCCCAGCTGTTCCATGATTTGACTGAGAGATTGTGAAGAGAAATTAGGGTGGTACAGGGTAAGGGTGGGGGCTGGGAAAGGTTTCCCTGCAGAAACAGGTGAGCTAACCCATTCCTTGCCTCTCGGACGAGGAGGTGGATGTCATTTCCGTCTGGGGCCATCCCCTGGACTTCTGTCAGCACTTGTGTCTTCACTATGTCCACTATGGAATTCTCAGCCAATAGCCACTGGAGAGTAGCACAACACAGGGGGACTTCTGGAAAGGCAGAAAAAAAATAGCTATCACTTTAGAGAAGAATACATATATTCCCCATTGCTTTAGTGGCCAATATCTACCAAAGATAGCTTACCAAGTCAAAACCTACTGTCCTATTAGTCATGCTAAGAGAGTCTACTTGGAGAAATTTTAGAAGTTTAAAAACCTTCCTTCAAAATGGAAGACAGAGTACTTAAACAGCCTAATATACTTTCTTAGAAAGTGTTTTAAAATTGGGAGTGTTCAGGATGGGAGAAAGAAGGCATAGAGTTCTGTCTTTGAAAAGGATTTAGATATAATACTCTGAAGCAGCCCAACCCTTAATCACACCAGCAGAGCAGCAACTGCTGCAATAAAGAATGATGGGAGGCAGTTAGGTGGCTCAGTGGATAGAGAGCCAGACCTAGGTCCTGGGTTCAAATCTGGCCTCAACACAGCCTAGTGGTGACCCTGGGCAAATTACTTTATCCCAATAGCCTTACCACTCTTCTGCTTTGGATTCTAAAACAGAAAGTAAGGATTTTTTTAAAAATAAAGAATGATGGAGTGGGAAGAAAAGATGACAGACTGAATGGATATAATTTTCCTAGGCTTTGAAGTTCTTTCAGGGTTAGGGAGAGAGCTATCAGTCACTATTACCCACCTGAACAATACTCCTTCAGGGCAGTTTTGAGCAGCTCAGATGATACCTTGACTGAGGCCACTGATGGTGGAAGGTATTTGGCTCTAAGGAAATCTGGTCCTATTGGCTCGATGTTTTTCATATGTTCAGGCTCTACTTGTCCCCTGGAGGCTTCTAAAAAGGTTTTCACAGGATCATTGGTAGGGCTGGGAAGGCCTGGAACTTGCACTTCAGCCACCACAAGGCTAGGGAAACGAAGGCACTGTAGCATGTCCACAGTGTATTCACCCAGGGGCAGGAAGATACCATCCCGGTCAGGCAGGATATCAGGGGGGCAGTCATCAAAAAAGGGGGCATCCAGAGAATCTGAAGAGGTTAAAGCACTGCCCAGAATCTCTTTCAAGCTGTAAAATAGTGCACAGGATATGGTCACAGGTAGGTCTAGTTTGCCATTTTCGTTGGAACCAAGTGGTAATGTCACTTCTCTTTTACTGCCAGGAGTGAGCTGATCAACTGGAATGGTATAAGTGATGGCAGAGCCAACAGAGTCCACTTCTAAGGCACAGGAACTAGTAAACACCTGAATGCAAAAGGTCCAACCCTGGTCTAGATTGTAGTCACTACTATTCTCAAGCAAACAAGTGGCTGTCAGCACATCCTGAAGTTGAAAGCGGCTCCAGGCAGTAGTAGTGGTACAACTAATGGGCTTTGGTCCTTCCCGATTGGACAGCAGGGCACAGCTCACATTCATGGCTTCATTGAGGCACGTCAGGGCACGGTTCCGCTGATCAACTGCCTTCTTCAGGAAAGACACTCTGTAGAAAAAAAATAATTTGTTACACAAAGTCTTTCTAATCAATTTACCAAAAAAAAGCTCTCAACTCCAATAAGATGCCCCTTCTCCTAAACCAAGGATAGTCCAAGTCCCCATACAAAACATAATTGAAAACAACCACCAGAGAGCCTGGTGTTTTTGCTCTGACTATTCAGAGCCTACTGCCAGATTTGCTGAGTTCAAATTTTACACACACCCCCACCACCACCCCCATATACAGCCAGTTAACTAGCAACTCTGATGTTAATTAACACCTTCAATGGAGATGAAATTATGTTTCATCCTCCACCCAGATGTTCACCAAAATGTTCCCAATTGGCCCATGTTACTTTTTGAAGCTATACAAGTAGCAACACTGAAAGTAGTGGGAAGGAAGTTCAGAAACAGACAGACAAGCAGGGCAGTATTGGAACTACCATGTTATATTTGAATCATATTAAAAAACTCAAGTGTATGTAGTAGGGGGAAAAAAAACAAATTGTACGTAACAGAAGTTCAATTTCATATAGAGTACAAATTTCTTTTTTTGCTTTTCTTTGTAGACAGAAATATTCACATTTGTTGATACTCTAAGTTCATAATAAAAAAAAAAGAAAAGGTTTTGGGTTTTTTTTTTTTTTAAAGAAAGTAATGAGAAGCTATGGAAATAATTCAAAACAATTGCATCTGTGGTTTGGATAGTCTAATACCCTGGCAAAACTAGGAAGGGAGATATGCAAACAGTCACAGATAAGTGAATTCATCTAAAGCATATATTCCTTTAGCAAGTCACCTCCAAACCAGGATGAAAGAATTGATAGGAAAAACTAGCTAAGTGTAAGTGTTCTCTTCTCCCCTACATCTAAGGATGTGTGGCTGTTATCTATGAAAGAGAGAAGGATTCTTTTGTCTTCCAGAGATAGTCTGGCTTCCCAACTACTCAAACTACAAATTTATGCAGCATTTTGTCCAGGCAAGGGCCAAGCTCAGTATTCTAAACACTAAGCCAGAGGCAAAACCAATGTGCATTAAACAAGCCAAAATGATGAATATGAGTCCTAGGATACATTTTAATAGACCAACATTCATATCTGCATCGGTATCTAAGGAGACAGAATGTTTACCTCTCAGAGACATTGCCAATTCCAGAGAGTAATTCCTTAATTTTTTGACCCACTTTTCCTGTGTTCATCCTTACTGGCCGAGAATCCTCAGAACCCAGATCCAGGCTGCAGGTCATTAGTCGGCCCTTGGCAGACAGGGCCAATAGTTCTGCTTCACCTGACATATGACATGCACATGGTTAGGACCTGATAAGCAGACAGGAGGCAACATCTCAAGACACCCAAAACCCTTGACCACCAAGATACATGCTAGCCAAATACCAGTAAGTTGAAGTGGCTAGGTGGCTAGGTGGCTCAGTGAATTAAGAGCCAGGACTAGAAAGAAAAGGTCCTGGGTTCACATGTAGTCTCAAACACTTTCTAGCTATGTTATCCTGGGCAAGTCACTTAACCCCCACTGCCTAGCCCTTACCACTCTTCTGCCTGTAAAACAATATATAGTATTGATTCTAGGACAGAAGGAAAGGTTTTGGGGGTGGGGAGGGGGAGACGAATAAGTTAATATTAAAGTAAAGCCATTCTTCTGGGACAGATAAGGGTATCTTGCCTAGAGAAAGGAAGAAACATTTCCCACCCCCGGGCAGAATGCTAGATATATGCTAGGTATATGTTTCTGTTATGCAAACAATCCTTGCTGAAATAAAATCCAGAGAAATTTCTAGAAATTGTAGATGCACCCTCCCACAAAAAGTTAAAGTCACTCTAGCAGAGGAAAGACAATAAGGATGTTAATCCTGCTACAATGCACAGAAAAAACAGGTAAGAGAAGTCACAAGGAAAACAATAAACACATACAACACAATATAGTGACACATAAGACAGGCTATAGAGAACAATGTTGCAGCATTTCCAAAGAGAAATAGAGAAAACACAGCAGGGAGTCCTGCTGAGGGCCTTTCATCAGCCTTTGTAGTCAGGGGCAGGTGACTTTCTGAAAGCTGCTCTGTTCTTTAGCACAGTTCTGCTTCCTTTTCAATCGCTTTTACTGTCCATCAGGGATGCTTTGGGGCAAATAAGATCTTGTTCCTTCTGAAGAAATTGCTGGTCCCCTGGCCCTCTTTCTACTTCCAGCCCTAAATCTCATTTGATGGTTGGGGTATAAGACACAGGAATGCCAAGGAAGACAGCCGCCAAAGAAGGTCAAAGGGAACAGGCAACTTTTGATTGAGACTTCTTAAAGAAGTCAATAGGAAGACATTTTCAAATAGATTATTTTTTTCTGAGTTTTCCAGAAGTATCCCTCTGTATACTTAAGCTTTCAGTTCATAAATTACATTTTGCACATTTCCTCAAGCAAACAATATTATAGTGAGGCTGTTTTTGCTGTCACTATCTTTAGCAGCCTTATTTTTCATTGTTAAAAAGGTAAAAAGATATACTAACAGATTACAAATATATGTATCTTTGCTAGTTTAGTATTCTCTTCTCTGGTCATTCATTTTCCTCTCCCTGTAGCGGAGACAATTTTGGCTTTTACCTCTAAAGGAATATTCTTCATATAAAATGCTTTCCAGGGGGCAGCTGGGTAGCTCAGTGGATTGAGAGCCAGGCCTAGAGACGGGAGGTCCTAGGTTCAAATCCAGCCTCAGACACTTCCCACTGTGTGAGTGACCCTGGGCAAGTCACTTGATCCCCATTGCCTACCCTTACCACTCTTTCACCTATAAGTCAATACACAGAAGTTAAGGGTTTAAAATAATAAAAAAAAAATGCTTTCCAGGGTGGAATTTATTAGCATACTCATGAGGTACCTTAATGAAAATGTAGCAATGGAAATGATCCCTCTATTCCCTTCTCCCCTCATATTAGGAAAACATAGTTCAAACCTTCTCTGGCTTTGTCTAGTGGAAAAAATACCCATAAAGCTGGAAGCCCTCATTTCCACAGTCTCTACTTCAGAATGACTTACTGGAAGGTCATTTGATGACTAGACCAGTTGCTTCTCCAAATCTCAAAAAAAAACCTAAAAGCTTCAATTAGGCCAAATTGAATTTAACCTAAACTATTCATTGCATGACAATCTGGTGAGTAGCCTGTCAAGTGGCCAAAAGTCAGAATCAGACAAAGACAAGCCCCTTCTCCTACAATAAAAAGGAGAATTAAGACACAGAAAAGCATTTTGCAGAAGTTAGTTAACATTATTCAAACTCTATACTTAATGCAACCAAACTTTTCTTGAACCTTATAAGTCAGCACTGTTAACAAAAGTGAGTTAACAACAAAGCACGTGAAAGATGGATCTACTAACAACTTCACTGAGGAGATAGTAAAATTGTAGGTTAGGGCCCAAGATTTTTGGATTATCTTTAAATAGTTGCCAGTACCTTTAGGTGCCCTAGAAGATACAGAAAGGGTCACAACACTACAGATACTTAAACTGGCTGGAGACAGAACTGGCGGTAGGACCCCCTGGGCATTATCTATCTTCTCAGGTTCTGAGGGATTGCTGTTACAAGCAAGGTCAACCACAGAGAGATCAGAATGGGTGCTGTAATACATGCGGCTTCCCACACCACAGGCAGCGCAAAGGATAGGTCCTCTAATGTAGTATTCTCTGAGTTCTGGCACTAAATTTCCTCCTTCTTCTCGACTGGACTTAATGGCAATCATTTTGCCATAGTGACCAACAGCTACCATACAGTCACAGCTTGTATCTTCATTTAGTGGTTTCTCATCCATGTCTTCTAGGATTCTTGGTTCTGTTTGCAGAGCTCCAATGAAGACCACAGGCTCTTCTAAGTGATGAAGTATCTTGACTGGAGTTTCTGGGCCACCAAGAGCCACTTCAGGAGACAACAGGGCCTTCAAAGGTACACAGCACAACTGACCATCTGGAAAACCACAAAGGATCATGGGAGACTCCAGAAGGGCAGCATCTGCTCCAAAAAGCAAACCAAAGAGGGTCTCCTCTAGCACAAAACCTCCAGAACTATGCCAAGGTATGTGAGGAACACTGGTCCCTGGAGGGGATGCACAGCACAGGACTGGGAGAAAGCGAGAGGCTAGGGGTTTTCCATTGCTCCCTGATGGCAAGATGCAGGTAGAGAACTCCACTTCACTGAACTGGCTCCCTGGCCTGGGGTCCTCATCGGAGCCTTGGGGCTGCTCAAACAGTCTCATCTTCCATTTGGATGGGCCCTGAGCCAGGGTGATGATGATGTCATTCAGCACCGTGAAAGCACACAGAGTAGCATCAGGGAAGACACAGGAGTCTGAGTCCACAGGAAATACACTTGAAGGGAAATCACCTTCTTTGTCCTCACCATCAGCCTGGTTCATCAACCTTCAAGCAAACAGGGAAAAGCTTTCAGTCAAGACAAAGGCCTGGAGTGTGCAGCCTGCACACTTTCTTAACAAGCTAGGAGGAAAGGGCAGTGCTTGGAAATGTCATATCAATCACATCTAGGTGTGGAACTCTTTATGAAGGGAACCCTTCTGAATGGGTCTTTTGGGTGAAACAGTGGCAATACAGCAACCCTTTCTGAAAGCACAACAGCCCCTTGCAGCAGCTCTGTCAAATGAGTTTCTCATTTCTCCTTGAAATCAGAGGATCTATGGGCTCATGAATGGCCATGTTAATGTGGGTGGGCAAATGTTCCAGAAACTGAATTTACAGCTAACCTTTGATGTCAATGACAGTTTACCTATTTATTTTTTTAAACCCTTAACTTCTGTGATTTGGCTCCTAGGTGGAAGAGTGGTAAGGGTGGGCAATAGGGGTCAAGTGACTTGCCCAGGGTCACACAGCTGGGAAGTGTCTGAGGCCACATTTGAACCTAGGACCTCCCGTCCCTAGGCCTGACTCTCAATCCACTGAGCTACCCAGCTACCCCCTTACCAATTTATTAAGAAGAAATAGACCCTGAAGCTAGGTGGTTCAGTGGATTCAGAGCCAGACCTGGAGATGGAAGGTCCTGGGTTCAAATTTGTCCTCAGACACTTCCAGATTGTGCAATCCTAGGCAAATCACTTAACCCCCATTGACTAGCCCTTACCATTCTTCTTCCTTGGAATCAATACACAGTACTGATTCTAAGACGGAGGGTAAGGGTTTAAAAAAAAAAAAAGAAAGAAAAGAAATGGCTCCTTGCTACTTTTTCTCTCATGATAATCAACTAATCAAAACATGTACCCACAAAGAAAATGTTGAATTAAATTAGCCATAAAAAAATTCTAGGTATTTCCATTCTCCCACACTGATTCCTCAAAAAATATGTTATCCTATAAATGGCAGATTGGTAAATGGCCCATCTTCTTCTCAAACAACAATTCAGATATTGAAGATTCAATTTTTTTAAAAAAAGTCAATGGTTTTTGCCTTCCTATGTCAGGGCCTCCGTTCTCACAACAAGACTTACCAGACTACAAAAGCTGCAAGTAACCATTTCTGAATCACATACCCCATTTTGCTGAAGACATATTGCACAGTATCAGACATATCAGATCAATTCCAGAGAAGTAAAGGAACCATCAGGCCAAAGACAGAGAAGTCTGATGCCAGCCATGAAGCTGTATGCCTTCTCCAGCCTCTAATGACCTAAATGACACTTCCTAAACTTCTTGGGTAGAACAAAGGTACTTTGGAAAACCAAAAGAGCTTCCCCTGTCACAGGTGGCCCAGAAGGTGGGAGTGGGAAAAGTTCTACATAAATATGTATAGATAGTCAGATGGGCAGAGGCTGAAAACACTTGAGATTTGGACTGGTGCCCAAGAATAAGTTTTCCTGAGAGTGCCCAATGGAGTTCTTATTCTGAGCCATAGCTTGAGGGAAGGCAGAATATTTGCAAAAGGATGGAATTAAAGAGGTTGGAGCAGAGAGGATCTAATATGGAGTCCACTGGTAATCTGCTACCTCTAGTCATGTTTCTCTAAGTTAGAGAGGGCAAATCAATCACTATCTCAGTTAGGTGAATGATAACCATGTGTCATTTCAAACATGCTAAAAGGTGTGTATCAGAAAATCAACCTCTACTTCTGCTAGTAAATTCTCTGGCTAGGTCAGAAACCATTACAACTCCTGGGATACACCTGTACCTCACCTGCTTTGAGGGTCCAATGACAAACAGTAAATGCCATTTCGAGCACACAGGACATAGAGCTCCTTACGTAAGGTGAGAAGCTCCAGATGCCAGACTTGATCAGGAAACCTATACACAGCCTGGAGGTGAAGAGAATGAGCCATTAGACAATGTATAGCACAAATAACCAGACTTAAAACTCTTGAATGGTCTTTCAGTCCCATAAAAAAAAATCTAGCTTTTTAATTTTGAAGTTCAGTACAACTCCCTCCTGTTATCCTCTAAGGCAAGAGATTAGGTTAAGTCATTCTTCTAACATAGTGTTTGATAAGACAAAGATTCCCTCCTCCACAAAAAAACAACCTATTTTGAATTTTTTCTCTTTGAAAGAGTTATGAGCAACAATGTTTAAAGTCAAACATGCCACAGATATTTGTGCAAGAACATCAAATATGCATCCAATGCAACTCTGGGGGCCATATGAGTGAGGAGTACAACTGGTCACCAGGGACAGAAGGAGTTCAGATAACTTTGTGATTCACTAGGAGAAAGATATGAATCCAGCAATGACCAGGAAAGCCGAAACTTTACCCCTATTTCCCAAAGCCACTGAAAGGCAGCAAGGTACAATAGAAAAGAGCATCAGATTTGAGTAAGAAGATGTAGGTTCAAATCCTGCATCAGACATTGACTAGTTAATGAGCCTGGGCAAAACACTTAACCTCACTGGGCCTCAATTTCTTCATCTGTAAAATGGGTGGGTTAGTTTTTATGGATTCAGATTCCCTCCATCTCTAAATCTAAGTCTCTATAAAGAGCCCTGGAGATGCATGAGAACATTGGCGATACTTACATTTAGCAGTTTTCCTTCTTGGTTGTAGATATAGACGAATTCACTCCCATTGGAGAGGTAGATTTCTGACTCATAGCACAGTACCCGAGGTTTGCCTGCAGCCAGACCCCCAACTGGGCAGCAAAACCCAGCCAGATAATCCACTCTTTGGTTGTCCTCTGCCATCCTCCTGCCATGCAGCTGCCTGGTGCTAACCTAGGGAATGAAGGGAAAGAACAAGCATGGGACATGAGGCAGCGGTGGCAGTTGTCTCCTATCTTTGCTGTGGCTGCTGGTGCAAGTGCTCAGGGGCTGGGCTTTGTTCAGGCATCGCCTGACACAGAAAGCCAGCTTTTCCTATTGAGGCAGAAGCTAGGGCTAGAGAGGTTGAGGAAGAAGGGGAAAGGAAAAGAGAAGAGGGGGAGTGGAGAAAATAGGGGATGAATAAAGGGAGTGAGATGAGGGAGAATCAAGGGAACAGGACTGATAAAGGAATGAGGGGATGAATAGGGGGATTCAAGAATGGCTAGGGGTGGGTATGGTGGTTGAAGAAAATGGGATAAATGAGTGAGGGGAGAAGGAGGGGGTTAAGGAATAAGACGGGGATTTGAGAAGGAGGATTAGGGAATGAAGAGAGAGAGATGGAGATGAGAAGGGGAATGGAAGGAAGGGATAAAGGAATAGGGTTGGGATAGGGGTGAGGAAAAAGGATTAGGGAATCAAGAGAGAGGAATGGGGATGGGAAGATAAGGATTAGAAGAAGGAAGAATGGGGCGAGGAAGGTAATAAAGGAGAAAGCAAAGAATGGGAGGTCAGAACGGGGTGGAGAATGAAGAGGGGGATAACGGAATGAGGAGTGAAGGACAGGGGAGGAAGGAGGAGGGGAAGCATTACGGAATGTGGGAAGGAGGGATAAAAGAATCGGCAGAGAAGGATAGAGATAGAAAGGTGAAGAGAAAGGGATAGGAATGAGAAGAGGGAATGAGGGGAAAGTTGAAAAGAATGAAGAGGATGAAAGGAGAAGAAAGAGGGATGAGGATGGCAGAATTAGGCAATGAAAGTAGAAGGATGGGGGCAAGGGAATAGGTATGAAAGAAGAGAAAGGTTTGAGGGAATGAGGGGTCAAGGGGATTGGAATGGGAATGAGGGATGAAATGGGACAAGGGGGCAAGGAAGTTGTGATAACAGGGGATGAAGGAAAAGGGGCAGGAAATGAAGAGGGAGGTTTAGGGGTTTAGAAGGGTGAGGAAGAGGAATGAGAATGGGGGGATGAAGGGCAAGGGAATACCGGAGAAATGTGATAAGAACAGGGGGTGAAGAGAAAGGAATTTAGGATCTGAAAACTGGAAATGGAAGAGGGAATGGGGATGAAGAGATTTAGGGGATGAGAAAGGGAAGAAGAAGGGGATCAGGGGACGATAAGGACGAGAGATGGGAATGGGGGGATGAGGGGAGAGGAGATGAAGGGGGAGGTCCAGAGCTGAAAGGAGAGGGAGGATGAAGCTGGGACTCGGGGGCGGAGGAGAACAGCAGGCGCGGCTGGCTGGAGGTCCTGCACTCCCAGGCAGAAGGGCTGCGCTCCAGGTGCCCCCCACCCCCACCCCCGGCGAGGCTGGCCCGGGAGGCAGCCCGCCTCGTGCCTCGCGCCTCCCGCCCTGCGCTCCCCCGCCCCTCTGCCTAGCGCTCCCCCGCGCCACCTTCTCCGCCCGCCCGCCGCTGGCCGGGCTCGAGGTAGCAGCTGGGGACATTACCTGAGGAGGAGGAAGAAGAGGAGCGGGCAGGGCCGCGCAGGCGGACCGGGGCGGCTGGGAGGAGGGAAGGGGAAGGAGGGAAAGGATGGGGAGAAGGGAGGCGCCTCTTTACGACAAGAATCTTTTTTCGCGGGAGTTAGAGCGGGCCGTAAAGCGCTGGGGGCGGGGTGGGGGCGGGGCCATAGCCACAGCAGGTGGGAGGAACAGGCCCCGCCCCTTCCCTGGAGTTCCCCTCCCCCCCCCTGCCGAGCTTCTAAAAGCTGTACACAGCTGGACTGACTGAAGTCGTGCAATTAGACCTCTGCTTTTTACCCCAAAGTCACATAGCTAGATTGGGACTATATGAACTTAGCTCAGAATTGAAAAGGTACCTCAGAGGACCTGGATTCAAATCTGTTTACCATTTGTATGACTCTTGGCAAGGCTTTTCTTGGCCTCAGTTTCATCATTTGCAAAATGAGGGAATTGGCATAGAGGCCCCCAGAGAACCCTTCCAGCTCTGGACGATTCAGCAACATTAATTGTTTAATTAATTCACAGATCTATCTGAGGAGATAAAAAGTTTAGATTGGATTCTGCCCTGGCCTAGTGGTGTCAGAAGACTGGGTTTTAAATTCCATCCTTTGATAATAAACTGGAGGAATTCCATGTGAACTGGAAAGACTGCCAGGAATTGAGGCAGAGTGAAAGGAGCAGAGCCAGAAGAACATTGTACACAGAGACTGATACACTGTGGTAAAATCGAATGTAATGGACTTCTGTACTAGCAGCAATGCAATGACCCAGGACAATTCTGAGTACTTATGGAAAAGAATGCTACCCACATTCAGAGGAAGAACTACAGGAGTGGAAACAGAAGAAAAACAACTACTTGAACACATGGGTTGAGGCAGACATGATTGGGGATGCAGACTGGCAACAACCACACCAATGCAACTATCAATATTATGGAAATAGGTCTTGATAGATGACATATGTTAAAATCAGTGGAAATGGGAATTGGCTATGGGGGAGGAGGGTGAAGGGGGGTGAAGGGGAAAGCAAAAACATGAATCATGTAACCATGGAAATTTTTTCTAAAAAATAAAAAAATTTAAAAAAAAATAAATTCCATCCTTTGCCTTAGACAGTCTCATTAAGGGGATAAATCAAAGGGACAACACTGGGCCTGAAATCAGGAAAACCTGAATTCAAATATGACACTAGCTTTGTGATCCTAAGCAAGTCACTTAACCCTATTTGCCTCAGTTTTCCCATCTATAAAATGAGCTGGAGAAGGAAACAGCAAACCACTACAGTATCTTTGCCAAGAAAACCCCAAATGGAATTATAGAGTCAGACACATCTAAGCAACAAAGACACAAATACAAGTGACCACCATAGGAGATAGTGTCAGTGCAGCTAGATGATCACAGTGGATAGAGCATCAGACCTGGAGTGAAGAGGATCTGATTTCAAATTTGGCCTCAAATACTTCCTAGCTGCTTGTTTCTGGGCAAGTCACTTAATCCTGTTTGCTTTGTCCTTTAACCTTTGTCCTTCTGTTGTTACTAGAATAGATGGTAAGGGTTTAAAAAAGAAATACAAGGCAGTGTCTTCCACAATGGGCTTGGTGATATTACTGCCCAAGGGCTAGCCAAAATAAATTCCAAGAAATTTATCACTGTAGTCAAAGGATATGAGCAAACAGCTCTCAAAATAAGAACTGTAAAATATTCACAACCACATAAAAGAACAACCCTGAGGTTTTACCTTATACCCTGCAAACTGGCAAACCAAAAAATGGCAATAGTCAAATGTTGGAGGTGTTGTAGAATGATAGGTTCACTAATATATTGTTGGTGGAGCTGTTAAACAGCAAACCAATTTGGAATTATGCAAATAAAGTGATTAAAATGTTCATACTCTTTGAACCAGAGACTCTATTAATGAGTTTATACCCCCAAGGAAGCCATAAAACAGAAAATTATTTATATCATCTACCCTACAAAATCTATATATCAACATTTTTTGTGATAGCTAAAAATTGTAAACAAGGTAAATGCTCATCATTTAGGGAAGGATTAAACAAATTGTGATACATGTATGTAATGGAATATTACTCTAAGAAAAGATATGTGTGGTTGAATATAGAAAAGCATGGAAAGTTCTGTATGAACTGATGCAGAGTAAATTAAAAGCAGAACCAAGAAAATAATATTCATAGAAACTATAACAAGGTAAATACGAAGAACAACTACATACCAAAAAGTCAAAAGGAAATGTAACTGGGAAAATAGGTCACTCAGTGGATTGAGTGTCAGGCTCAGAGATGAGAGGTCTAGGCTCAGACACTTCCTAGCTGTGTGATTCTGGGCAAATCATTTATCCCCCATTGCCTGACCCTTACCACTCTTCTGTCTTGGAACCAATATATGATATTGATTACCTTCCGGTAAGGGTTTAAAAAAATGGAGAATGGCAAAAGTTCCAAGGGACATAGGAAGGATTTTAAAAGGTAGAGAGGAGAGTGGCAGAGATACCAAATATAGATAATGAAGCCTGTAAATGTAAAGGTAGGAGAGCTCAGGGACAATTTATGGAGGTGGTAAGTAGTCTGCCTTGGACTAGAAACTGAGTCTCCTGATTTTTAGGCAATGAAATGCCTTTTCCACTTGGAGTATCTTGAGCCCCATCTTTCTCAGGAGTCAGTGAAGTATGTTGAGAGAAATCTGACTTCCGTGTCTTTCTTGTCTAACTGGGATATTGCTTGGAGTTGTGGAAAGTCTAGAAATAGGAATGTACCCAAACCTCCCAGGTTGTCAATCACCAGGTCTTGGTAATGTGGGAGCAAAGAGAAAGGGCTCCCCAACCCTTAGAGCTTAGCTGGGGAGTTGTCATTCTATTTCTTGCCTTACCGGTAGAGGTGAAATAAAAGGACATTCAAGAGCTTACTCAGGGTCAGTCAGGGACAAGCTAACCTGATATGGAATATTTATTGAGTCAGGAGTCAAACACGATGCCCAGAGCATTAGGGATTAACAGGAGAGGAGCATAAGAGGTAGGGGGACAGGGGACAAAGAGAGAGGTTGGAGGCTAAGAGGAATGAAATAGGGAGGAGAGCTGAGGGACTGGGGCAAGCAGGAGGGTCCTGCATACCAGGGGAAAAGGGCTGAGCTATGAACATGGTAAGTACTTAAAAAAAAAAAAAAAAAAAAAAAAAGCTCTTACTTTCTGTATTAGTATCAATTCTAAGACAGAAGAATGGCAACTAAAATAAAGGTAAGGTTTTTTTTTTTTTAAATGTTCATTGATGGGGAAAAAAACAATATTTGCCCTAAAAATGACAGAACAAAAATGACTAGCAGGAAGTTGATACTCAGGAAGGAGATGATAAGAGAGTGATTGACTGCCCTTGAATTAAAGTCACTTGACCCATAGGAACTATAAATCTGGGTAATGAAAGAACATGGAACAGCCGAGTGGCTCTGTGGACTACTGGGCCTGGAGTAAAATCTGGCCTCCAGACATTTACTAGCTATTTGACCATGGACAAGTCACTTAACTTTGTTTGCCTCAGTTTCTTCATCTGTCAAATGAGCTGAGACAGGCTCCAAATGAGGTTACAAAGGAAGAGTCAAACAGGACTGAAACAACTGAACAACAATAAAATAATGGGCAGAAGTGACTGCTAAACCACTGTCAGTGACATTTGAAAGACAATGGGAAAGATAGCACAAGAATGAAGAATGGCCAATGTAAACTCAAAAAATAAAAAAAAAGAGAACAGATTCTGCAGAACTGTAGACCAATGAGATTGACTGAATCCTGGAAAAATTTTAGGATGGGTCATTAAAAAGCGGTTGGCAAACATGTAGCAAGGGAAGCTATGATTACAAAGAGCCAGTTTGATTTCATGAATAAGTCATGTACTTCAAGAATAGTCTATGCCAGACTAACCTGATTTCCTTGTTTCATACATTTTTCTAAACCAGTTGATGAATGGAAAGAAGTGGTTTGCCTAGATGTAGCAAAGCTTGTAATAAAGTATTTCATGCTATACTTGTGGAGAAATTGAAAAGATGTGGGCCAGTTGATAATGTCATTAGGTCGATTAAGAAGTGGTTGGAAAGTCCAATTAAAAAAAAAATAAGTGGGGCAGCTAGCTGGCTGTGTGGATTGAGAACCTGGCCTGGAGATGGGAGGTCCTGGGTGAACATCTGACCTCAGACACTTCCTAGCTGTGTGACCCTGGGCAAGCCATTTAACCCCTCATTGTCTAGCCCTTATTGTTCTTCTAGCTTGGTATTGATTCCAAGATGGAAGGTAAGGGAAATGGCAAAATTAGGGCATTAATGCATTATTGGTGGAGTTGTGAACTGATCCAACCCTCCTGGAGGGCAACAGGCCATAAAATCGAGCATATCTTTGATCCTATAATACCACTACTAGGTGGTATTTTTTTGGGATACTCTATATCCCAAAGAGAGCATAAAAAAGGGGAAAGAACCTATTCATACAAAAATGTTTATAGCAACTCTTTTTGTGGTGGCAAAGAATTGGAAATTGAGGGAATATCCATCAACTGGGGAATAGCTGAATAAATTGTGGTACATGTTAGTGATTGAATACTACTGTGCTATAAGAAATGATAAGCAAGTTGGTGATGAAATACTATTGTGCTCAAAGGAATAAAGAACTGGAGGAATTCCATGTGAACTGGAATGACCTCTAGGAATTGATGCAGAGTGAAAGGAGCAGATCCAGGAGAACATTGTACACAGAGAATGATACACTGTGGTACAATTGAACATAATGGACTTCTCTACTAGCAGCAATGCAAGGATCCAGAGCAAGGCTGAGGAACTTATGAGAAAGAAAACTAGCCACATTCAGAGGAAGAACTGTGGGAGGAGAAACACAGAAGAACAACTGCTTGAACACATGGGCTGATAGGGATATTATTGGGGATGTAGACACTAAACGATAACTCTAGTCCAACTATCAATAATATGGAATTAGGTCTTGATCAATGATACATTTAAAACCCAGTGGAATTGTCCATTGGCTAAGGGGGGTTGGGGAGCTTGGGTGAGAGGGAAAGAACATGAAACATGTAACTATGGGAAAATATTCAAAATAAAAATTTTTTAAAGTAAAAAGATATAAAAAAGAAATGATAAGCAAGACGATTTCAGAAAAAGCTGGAAAGACCTACATGAACAAATGCCGAGGAAAAATAAGCAGAACTGAGAAAACATTGTACACAATAACAGTAATATTGTGGGATGGTCAACTGTGAAAACTTGGCTACTCTCAGCAGTGCAATGATCTGGGACAATTCCGAAGAACTGTTAGAGTCTGATAGATGTGGATCAACGCATACTATCTTTCACTTCAATGTATTTATGGTTTTATTTTGGAGTTTTGGCTTTGTCTAAGTGTGTTCTTACAACAAGGACCAATATGGAAGTGTGTTTTGTACAATAATACATGGATAAACCAGATCAAATTGCTCACCATCTATTCTCTCTTCCTATTTTATCTAAATCCCCCAAACCCTTAATCTACTCTAAATTATACACAAGAGAAATAAGTCAGGTCTCTCTCTCTCTCTTCCTTGCTGTATAGATGAACAACTTTGAATCTCCACAGCCTCTCCCACTTGTACAGCAAACCTGCTGGGACTTGCACCAATGTTTCATCCAACAATCTCCTTCACTTGTCAGGTCTTTTAGATGAATCTTTAGAAATAAAAAACACTGAGATTTTCCCAATCTCACCAAGCAGCAATTAGGACCTCCTTTCAGAACAGGGTCAGCCCAAAGAGTGAACATTTGGGTAACTGTCTCTCAAAGCACTCTGGGAAAATTCTCTCTTATTCATAAATCCATCTAAGATTCCATTCAGATTCTTCAAAGAAACCCAACTTATAACTCTCTTAGGCATCTATCAATAACTTACGCTACTTAACTCCTAATGAACTCTTAATTAATAAATAATTTTCTATACTTGATAAATGTTTGATTTTTTTCTTCATCATTCACAAGCTGTAGAATATCCAAAGGAGGGTGACCAGGATAGTGGAAAGACCTTGAACTTATGTCTTATTAGGATTGTTTGAAACAACTGGGTCTCTGGGCTCTGACAGATTAGCTTTCACCTTATCTTGACTGGAACCAGGCTTCCACAACACATCCCCTGCCTATACTTCATCCATCACCTTCCTTTCCCCAAAACCAAAACTTTGACCTCTTCCCCTAGGTCAGTGATGGGCAAACTTTTTAAAGAGGGGGCCAAAGGAAAGGAAATACTCATCTGTCAGTCTGTTTCTAAGGCAACTCTTTCAAAGTTTCATTGTATTGTATCCTACTCAGTGTATTCGTCAGATTAGGAATAATGTTGCGCAGCCAGATAGAACATTTCAGGGGGCCACATCTGGCCCACAGGCCGTAGTTTGCCCATCACTGCCCTAGGTCTGATAGTTGAGCTTTCACTTATCTTGACTGGAGTCAGGCTTCCTTGTAATCAAGTCATCTTTTGCTGGAACTCTCCTTTCCCTCTTCTAGGTTTCCTATATGTGGTTTCCTCTTCTTTACAGTACAAACTTTTTGAGGATAGAGAGGGCCATCTGGTTCGCTCTTATTTGTATCCCTAGCTCTTAGTCCAATGTATAGTAAGTACCTGATAAATGTTCTGTTAACCCATCTATTTATCTGTCTGTCTGTCCATCTATCACCTATCTATCTATCCATCTATCTGCCTGTCTATCAAACTATCTTTCTGTCTGTCCATCTGTATCTGACTGTCCATCTGTGCCTGTTTATCTGCATCTATCTATCTATCTATCTATCTATCTATCTATCTATCTATCTATCTATCTACCTGTCTGTCTGTCTGTCTATCTATCTATCCCTCTGTCTAGAAAAACTTCCTAACAGAGATGTCAAAAATTAGAATAGGCTAACTCAAAAGGCAATAGTTTTGGGGCAGCTAGATGGCTCAGTAGATTGAGAGTCAGGCCTAGGGAACAAGAGGTTCTGGGATCAAATCAGGCATCAGACACTGCCTTACTATGTTACCCTAGGCAAATTAATTAACCCTAGCCGTCTTCTGTCTTAGAACCAATTCTTAGTATTGATTCCAAGGAAAATAAGGGCTTAAAAAAAAAAAAAAAAAGGGCTGTAGGCCTCCCAGATTTGGAGGTCTTCAAGCAAAGGTTGGATAACTATCTGTCAGGTATGTTAGAGTGGAGAATTCCATGTTTAAAATTGTTCAGTTGGATTAGATGACCACTAAGGCATCTTTTCAAAACTCTCAAATTCTGTTTCTATGATGGCAATCTCAGTCTCTGAGTTTATGCAACAATTCTTCCTTCTGACAAGTTTTAACTTGGCTGTCTTGCAAGAGGCACCTAGGTCCCAAAAGACCTTGGGAGTTGTATTTCTACCCAACATGAGAAGAGAGAAAGCTAACAAAATCATGATTGAAAAACTGGATTTTCTCCCTTAAGTGTGAGTTCTAAGAGTGAGGAGAGAGGGAACAAGAACAAGAGAGGAAAGAAATGACAGGGCTTTCCTCTGTGTAAGACCAAAAATGAATGAATATTCCAAGTATTTAAACTTATAGGAGTTAATAACAACAAAAGTGAGAGAGAAAAGAGGTTCCTTCAGCTGAGTGAGCAGAGCAAAGAGCCAGAGACTCAGGAGCCTACCACACTCGAGCCAAAGCCAAAGCCCCCAAAAAGAGTCACTCTAGTGTGGGTTTCAGCAAATTTATAAACAAACCCATGCCAGGGAGCAACACCAGGACGCAAGACAAGGGAACCCCAGGAAGAGCAAAGAATGCTGGGAAATTAAGTCCCCAGGGCACAAATTTTTAAAACACACACTCTGACACATGTCAAAAAGATTGCTAGATTTGTATTAGGCTATGGGCCCCTTTGTATCTCCCCAGAATCAAGACTGGGACAGATAACGGGTAGTGATGTAGAACATTTATTTAATTAAACCTATATTTAATATTACTTTTCACAAAGTTATGCTCAACATGGTAGAATGGTTTTCTTTATTTTATTTTGTGATGTCAAGTTGCATGTAGAACAGTTGAAGTTTTCAAAATTTGCCTAGTCCTGGCTGTTTCCAATCCAACAGTGCTAAGGGTCCCATCCAGATCCTACTGCTTTAACAAGAAAGGATGTGAAAGCCCAGAAAGGGATGCCCAGATCCAAGGGCTTTTCATAATCTCTTTCATATAGCTTACATCATCAGATCAATTTCCATGGTGGCCAAGTAGACGTGAGGTCTTTCAAGAACTCGAAAGGCTTGATGGTAGTTTGTCCACAGGGCTTATCTCAAGCTCAGTCACCAGGTGGTGATAGACATTTATAACAGGAAGTCCTGGGGAGTGTCCAGCCAAGACTGAAATTGACCAAGTACAGAAGGGTAGACCCTTGAGGATAACAGAAAATGAGTTCTCCCTTTATTTTTTGAGTCTGTTTGTAAGGAAGAGAAGGGGATTAGGAAGCTTGAACAGGGCTACAATCCAGCTGTCCACAAACAGCCCTACACCTGCTCTCATGGATTTAATGACTCTCTCTAAAGTTAATGATTCTTGAATCTACTCATCTTCTCTAACCTCTCTACTGACCTCCAGGCTCACATTACCAAATGCCTTTCAGATATCTCTAATTGGATGGACAGTACACATCTTAAGCTTAACATGTTCAGAACTGAACTCATTATTTTTCCTCCTAAATTCTCCCCTCTTCCTTAAATTTCCTATTATTATCCAGAGCAACACCATTCTCCTACCATCCTCAGGCTCAAAACCCAAAAGTCATCCAGGACTCCTCATTATCTCTCATCCCCTATAACCAAGCTGTTGCCAAGGTCTATTGATTTCATCTTTGCAATATCTTTCTAATGTGCTACCTTCTCTCTTCTGACACTGCGACCACTCTGGTCTGGGTCCTCATCATCTCACCTGGATTATTGTAATAGCTGGATGGTAGGTCTGCCTGCTCCAAGTCTCTCCCCAACCCACTTCCAATTCATTTTCTATTCAGATTCTTTCTTCCTTCCTTCCTTCCTTCTTTCCTTTCTTTCTTTCTTTCTTTCTTTTTTCTTTCTTTCTTTCTTTCTTTCTTCCTTCCTTTCTTTCCTTCCTTCCTTCTTTCTTTCTTTTCTTTCTTCCTTCCTTCCTTTCTCTCTTTTTCTTCCTTTCTTTCTCTTTCTTTCTTTCTTTCTCTCTCTCTCTTTCTTTCTTCCTTCCTTCCTTTCTCACTCTTTCTTTCTTTCTTTCTTTCTTTCCTTTTAAGCCCTTATCTTCTGTCTTAGAATTGGTTTGAAGGCAGAAGAGTAGTAAAGGCTAGACAACTGGAGTTAAGTGACTTGCCCAAGTGGTTTGTTTTCCACCATTCTCAATGCATAAAATGTTGATTTGTTACCACAATAAATAAAATTTGATTTAAAAAAAAGTTTGGCCTGGGGCCACATTTGAACCTAAAACCTCCCATCTCCAATCCAGGTCCTCTATCCATTGAATCATCTAACTACCCTACCAAAGTAAATTTCCTAAAGTACAGATCTGATCATATCACTTCCCTACTCAATAGATTCCATATATCACCTCCAGTATCAAATATGAAATCTTCTGTTTGGCATTCAAAGCTCCTTCATAACCTAATTCTTCTTCAATCCAGTGACACTGGCTTCCTTGCTGTTCCACCAACACTGTTTCTCAGCTCCAGGCATTTTTACTATCTCCATGCCTAGGCTGCTCTCAAGCCTCCTCTTCTCTACTTATTGACTCCGATGGCTTCCATCAAATCCCAACTAAATCTCTTATATAGGAACCCTTTTTCAACTTCTCCTAATTCTAGTGTCTTCCCTCTTTTAACCATTTCTTTTTATCCTGTATTTATCTTGTTCATACATATTTGCTTGTTGCATTTCCCATTAGTCTGTGAGAACTGAAACTGTCTTTTGCCTCTTTGTTTCCCAGCATTTTTTTAAAGTGCCTAGTACTTTAAATTAAAGCACTTCATAAATGCCTAGTGTCTGACTTATTGAATCAAAAGTTTGTGGCCTATAAGAACTGTTGTTGCCTTTAGAGTAAAAGTTGACATGCAATTTTTAGAAAGATCTAAGGTTACCCTGAGAAGAGTACCTAACTATAGTTGAGAAAGGTGACACTTTGAAAATTTTAGTAAATTAGTATTTAACACTCTTTACAAACTGGCTTCAACCTACCTTTCTAATGTTCTTTCACATTATTTACCCTCACACAGTCTCCATTCCAGCAAAGTGGAACTACTAACTGTCCCTCTATCTCATCCTTCCTTTTCCTGCCCTTGTGATTTTGTATGGGCTAGTCCTCATGCCTTGAACACCCTTCCTTCCCATATCTGCCTATTAAAATATTCTCTTGCATCAAGGCATAACTCTGGTACCATCTCCATGAAGCCTTTCCTGACCTCCTCTCCCTGATAGTGTTCTCTGCCTCCTTAAGTTTCCTACAAAGCAGTAACTTGTTATGATGATAATAACAGATATTTTGGAGAAGCAGATAAATGTGTCAGGGCCAGTAGACCTTCAAGTCACAAACACTGATTGACAGGCTTCAGTGAGAAAGGAGGGGATTAGATACTCCTGGATCTCAAACCCCTCGCCCCTAACAGTTGCTGTTTCAGTTGGAAATGGAGACTGGCTAAGATTCTTCTGGTAAGTTTCTGTTATGGCTGAACCCCAATGATGTTCCCTTTCTTTAATTTATATTCCTCATAGGTCTGATAGAGGAATAAGTAGAAGCTAGCTATATAACTGTTGAGGTCTGAGATAAATGATCTTCTTAAAGCTGGCAGCTGACAGGATTCAAACTAGATGACCAGACTTGAGTTGTAAGTATTCCCCCAAATAATTTCCAGGCACAGATATTGAAGGTAAAGGTTATATTAAGAAGTAAAAAGGAAAACCAAAGGAATTAATGAAGGTATTTGGATAAGGAAAGGTGACCCTCATCTATTAGGTTGAAGCTGCCCTTCCCCCCAACAGGAGGGGGCGAAGGCACCTAAATTGAATTTGCTCTCTTGTTAGATAATTTATATATCTAATTCACTAAATCACTAAATAATTATTATGTTGATATAGATAAGGATTAATTCTAACAAACAGGCTAATCCCTGAGTAGAAACCACACTGGCTTATGCCACAATGGCCACTCAGGTGAACCCCCAAGTCAGAAGCAGTAAACAGTGTGTCTGCTCACTTCAACCCCCATAAAGCAACTGCCAACTCCTCTCAACTGCCCCCTCACCCAAAGTTCTCCAGGAGGGTCCCCTGGAATTCTGGGTGAGGCTGTCCTTGTATCTTTGCAGGGATTCCATGCATCCATCGCTACATAACATAACTCAGAGCTTTTTAACCTTTTTTTAGGTCATGGACCCTTTCTGCAGTTGAAGTCTATGGACCCCTTCTCAGAATGTTTTTAATGCATAAATTAAAATGCATAGGACTTACAAAGGAAACGAATTAAATTGAAAGAGAGTTTTCAAATTATTTTTAAAAGCAAGTTCATGGATTCCAATTTAAGAAGTTCTGAAAGCTGCTCATAGATGCCTCTCTTTTGCCCCTATCAAATTCTACCTTGTATTTTGAATTCAGAATATACATGGTGAATTGTGTTTAAAGACACTACTAAAAGGAGATTTTGTTTCTTGGATTTAGTCGTATTCTCCAATAAGGATTTTGTACCATTAAAGAAACTCTGTTCATATAGCCAATTTAAAAATATACAGCATTCCATCCTATTTGGTAGAATACAAGCTTCTTGAGGGCAACAATCATCCTTACTTAAGGTAGCTGGGTGGCTCAGTGGACTGAAAGCCAGGTCCAGAGATGGGAGGTCCTGGGTTCAAATCTGACCTCAGACACTTCCTAGTTATTTGACCAAAGAGGTCACTTAAGCCTAGCCCTTACTACTCTTTTGCCCTGAAACTGATAATTGATTCTAAAACAAAAGGCAATGGTTAAGAAAATAAAATAATCATCTTTTCTGAAAGCCAAAGATATGGGATCAAAAAATGGTTTCAGAATCCCATCTATAAAGTGCCATAGGACTTTTTTTTAATCATTCATTCTAACACAGTTGGATGTGAAGGCCTAGGAATCTTAAGTTGAGGGAGGAAAGGAAAAGCCAACCCCATGCTGTCCCAGCAACTCTTTTTGATGCTGCCTAGCCGAGGAATATAAAAGGAGAGGTCTAACAAGCATTCCGTGGCCCACAGGAACTGATCTTCAATGGGCTAACATAACTGAAACAGAAGTAGCACACAGCAAAGGGAAAGGAAAGGATAAGTGGGGCAGAATTTTTTTATTAGAAAAAAAAATTTTAAACTAAGATCTGCTTTCTCTCCCTTCTAACACCCACCCATTTTTAGAAAGCAAGAAAAATAAAATCTGGGGCAGAACTTTGACCAGCAGGAGAGGAGAGAAGCCTGAGGCATATTAGCAGCAGAGGCATCTTTGGGATGGAACTGCAAAGACTGTTCCTATGATAGAGAAGAGAGTAGGGTTGCTGACATGGACTCTGGGCAAGGAGAGCTTCTGAGATGGACAGTGGATGAGTGGAGGCAGAGCTGTAAGACTGACATTTGGCAAGGCAGGTTCCAGCTCTTAGCAGCAGTTTGAAGACTTAGAAGGAGTTTCACAAAATAATCAGGATGGGGACAGCTAGGTGGCTCAGCAATTAGAGATCTAGACCTAAAGATGGGAGATTCTGAGTTCAAATATAGCCTTAGACACTTCCTAGCTGTGTGACCCTGAGCAAGTTACTTAACCCCCATTACCTAGCCTTTACAGCTCTTCTGTCTTGAAATTAATACACAGCATTGATTCTAAGATGGATGGTAAAGGCTTCAAAAAACAAAACTAAAACAAAAAAAAGAACCAGGCATCTAACTTCTCAAATTTATAAGGAGCTAAATCAGTTGTACAAAAAATCAACCGATAAATGGTCAAGGGATATGAATAGGCAATTTTCAGATAAAGAAATCAAAACTATCAATAAACACATGAAAAAGTGTTCTAAATCTCTCATAATTAGAGAAATGTAAATCAAAACAACTCTGAGGTACCACCTCGTGCCTAGCAGATTGGCCAATATAACTGCAAAGGAAAATGATAAATGTTGGAGGGGATGTGGCAAAATTGAAACACTAATGCATTGCTGGTGGAGTTGTAAATTGATCCAACTATTCTGGAGGGCAATTTGGAATTATGCCCAAAAGGCTTTAAAAGACTGCCTGCCCTTTGATCCAGCTATACCACTGTTGGGTTTGTATCCTAAAGAGATAATAAGGAAAAAGACTTGTACAAAAATATTTATAGCTGTGCTATTTGTAGTGGCAAAAAATTGGAAAATAAGGGGGTGTCCATCAATTGGGGAATGGCTGAACAAATTGTGGTATCTGATAGTGATGGAATACTATGGTGCTGAAAGGAATAATGAACTGGAGGAATTCCATGTGAACTGGAAAGACCTCCAGGAATTGATGCAGAGTGAAAGGAGCAGAACCAGAACATTGTACATAGAGACTGATACACTGTGGAATAATTGAACTTTAATGGACTTCTCTAATAGCATCAATGTAATGATCCAGAACAATCCAGAGGAACTTATGAGAAAGATCGCTATCCACATCCAAAGAAAGAACTGTGTGAGTGGAAACGAAGAAGAAAATCATATGATTGATCACATGGTTTGATGGGGATATGATTGGAGATTTTGACTTTAAATGATCACTCTATTGCAAATATGAATAATAAGGAAATAGGTTTTGAACATTGATACATGTATAACCCAGTGAAATTGCTTATCAGCTTAGGGAGGGAGGAGAGAAGAGGGGAAGGAAAGAACATGAATCATGTATCCATGGAAAAATATTCTTAATTAATTAATTTAAAAAATAACCACGCAGATCAGACAAGTCTAAAGCAATAGGCTAGTGATTTGGGCTCGTTTTAATGGCAACAAGGAGGAAGCTCAGGGACTAGACGAAATACCTAGAAGCAGGAGCATCAGGAAACAGAGGCCAAGTCAGAAGGTTATAACTGGGGTGATCTCTGAGACTTTGTGAGCTGATGGTTTTTACATCCCTGGAAGTAGGGAGACAGCAAAGACCCTTTGGGGAGGGCACTCTTCTGGTTTAGCACAGCCAAGCTCTCTTGTCATTCCTTGGTGCTTCACAACCACCTTCTATCAAGACAGCAGAAGGTGATCCTGAATTTTTAGGGATGGAATAGGTCTTGGGCTGAAGATACCTTCTTGGTTTCCTAGCTCTAAAATTTTTTTAAAACTATATTTTTTAAATACTCTAAATCCTTTATAATGACAGAGGTGGAGAGGTGCAAGAAGATGTGTGGGTATTGATTGAGCCTCAGCTTAAATAAGGAGTAGAGCTTGGAGTATGAAAGTTGATAGAAAAGGACAGGAAGAGAATACATGCTAAGTGGCCCCAGCAGAACAAATTTACTGAAAAGAAATATTAGGAGAGATGGCATAATATAGAAGAAAGAAATAGAAAGAAGCTTGGGCAAATCACTGAGTCTTCCTAGATTTAAGTTTCCTCATTTATATAGATAAGAAGTTGAGTATTGTTCTGGTTTTTTGGTGTATTGTTTTTTGTTGTTTTTTTTTTTTTTTAAATTCCTGGACCTTCAGTCTTAGAATCAACACTGTGAAGCATTACTTATGTCCTTCTTATAGTGAAACCTGAGTATTTTTCAGATCCCAAAGTGGAAGGAGGCCCTTATTATATTTTAGGAAACCCATATGCTATTTGGGTCAAGAGAAAGCTGCCTGTGTTCATATTCTTTTGAAGGCATTAAAGAAACAGCAAGGATTAAACAATGAGGATTAAGTGACTTGCCTAGGGTCTTACACCTAGGAAAATGTCTGAGGTCATATTTGAACCCAGAATCTCCTGTCTCGGTCTGGATCTCCACCCACTGCTCTGAGGAGGCATTTTGATATGACAGCCAAGAGGAAAAGACTCTCCTGAGAATTGTTTCACTAGCTCCAATATTTTTGGAGTACAAATTTTCTCCTCCCTCAAGAGCAAATTTGTACTTTTTCTCCCCTGGCATTGGAAGCTATGGAGGAAATTGTTTTCCATGTGTTTATGAGAGGTTAAGAATGATTTTATGACCTAGGTTTTCCTGTTAGTTATGTTTGACTATCTTCAATTAAACCTTTTGATTTTACTCTTCTAGTGACTTGCCAGGTCTATAAATAGAACCTATACTGGATGGGGCTTGCACCCTTTAGTCCCTTCTCATGGTGAACCTGGGTATTTTACAGATCCCGGTGTGAAGGGAGTGTGTAAATAGAATTAGCTCTAGCCCATTCATTGTCAAAACTCTACTTACCCTAGGCATAGAGATGATATCATCCCCACCTCCCTTAGTGGGGAGGGGGATGAGTTACCCACACGCAACAATAAGTAACAAATCAAGAACAAGGGACTGCCCTTTGGGCAGTCCAAATCAGTGTGGAGGCTGCCATTTGTCCACTTGAATTAGAGGTGGACCCACAGGAAGTGACACTATCTCTTCAAGTATGTTGGTTACTTCCTGCTAAGGGAGTTCCCGCTTTGAACTTGGTGCTGAAGGATCTCAGGGAAGACCTCAGGTAGCTTCTACTCTGAATGGTCACGTGGGTAAGTTAGGCTGACTTCCTTGGGCCTACCTTGGCATTTCCAAACTCTACCTTTAAGTAGGCTCTAGCCTATGATTGCTAGGCCTTATGGCTTGTAGCCTCATTTATTTAGCCTTTTAACCTTCTCTCTCTGTCCAGGCCTTTGCAGGCCTGGACTAGCCTCTCCCTCTCTCTATTTCCCTACCTTTTACCTTCCTAATTGTAAATAAACTACCTTAAACCCGATCCTGACTTGGGTCTATTTTAATTATGGAATCAATCTGAATTGTTGATTCCTGGCGGCCATACTTTAAATATATATCTATAAAATATCTAAAATCTCCCTCTTACAGGAGACTCTTATTACATTTTAGGGAGTTCGTATACTATCATGTATTTGGGTCAAGAGAAAGCTACTTAATGTTCATATTCTTTTAAAGTAAATTTTTATTGATTTCTTTTGTTTTTATATCACCTACATTTCCCAATAAATGCTCAGGGGTGTGCTGGAGCCAATTCTTGCTCTATAAACTTTGCTTGAGTGCGATAGAAGACTCAGACTGAAGTCACCAACAAAATGGAGACCTGGGTAGAGGCTAATAATAATAATGATAATGTCACAGCATGAAGTGGGGCCCCGCATGTAGAGTAAGAGGCTTGTCCTTGTGTGGAGTGAAGGGAGGCAGAATAGGCATCTCTAGCCTCTTCTCTTCTGACCCTTCTCCAAAGGAGACTTTCATTCTTGACATAAGGAGAATCACAAAGTCAGGCCAGAGGCCACCATTTTGCTCTTCAGAGAGAGAAGATAACAGGCTAGAAGTATATCTATTGTTGTTGTTGTTATTGTTGTGGTTGAGTCTTTCAATCAAGTCTAACTTTTCATGACCCCATGAACTATGTCCATACAGTTTTCTTGGCATAGATGCCAAGTTTGCCATTTCCTTCTCCAATGTGTCCCCATTTTACAGACAAGGAACTGACACAGATAAGGATTAAGTGACTTACCCAGGGTCACATAGCTAATAAGTGTCTAGGCCCAGCACTCGATCACCCATAATACCATTTCTTTTTAAGCTATTATTTTCTTTTTGCATTATTTTCATTTCCCCATCATTTTTCTTTGACCTGTCTTGTTTGGTTTTTTCCATTCCTTTTTGAATTCTTCTAGCACTTGAGACCAATTTCTATTTTTCTTTGAAGTTTTGCATGTGGTCGCTTAGATCTCACCATCCTCTGTTGACTCCGTGCTTCAATCTTTGACTCTATAGAAATTTTTTAGGGTTAGATGTTTCTTTTGCTGTTTGCTCATTTTCCCAGCCTTTTTTTGTCTGTGGCCTGAGAATTCTGAAAGCTGAGGATTCTGTCTCCTCTGCTGATAGCAGGACTTGGCACTGTGAGCTATTTTGCCTTGTGATTAGGTCTTCACCACAGTGCAGGCTTGAAAGGGCCAAAGTGCTATGGACTTCTGGGCCTCACTGAGGGGTAGTTCCAAGGCCTGGTTTGTCGTTGTTGTAGTCAGGCCTATGTTGGCCTATGCCTAGACTCAGGACCTGGTGCAATAGGTGGAAGGTGGGGGGTGGTCAGCCAGCATTCCTGCATGCAGTTTTGCTTCTGGTTCCCCCTTAGCCCATGAAAATTAACTCTCTGCCTACCTTTCAAGTTATATGCAATGGGAGAGCCCCTTCACTCTGTCTTGCTGTTGGTTTTTGACTCCTATCCTTTGGAGGCGCTTTTTAAAGATTGTCAGAGTGAATTCAGCTTTTGCTGCTACTAAGCTGCCATCTTGGTTTTGTCCTCAGTGGCTACTACCTAATAACCATCTCCATAATGAACACCATAAATAATAGTTAAGAAACCCATTTATCCAAATAATGGAAAAAAAGAAATCAGAGAAGGTAAACATATATAGGAGAGTATATACCAGACAATACAGAGTAAAGGCACTTTCTCATTGGGGTCTGAAATAACTTGACTCAACCAAAAGAGAGTCCTAGATCTCACCCAAGGGGAAGTTCCCCAGGATCTCTAGCATAGCAAGCTGGATGATGGGGAGACCATTGGGTCCTCTCATGTCTTCCCAGTGTCTTTTCTTTTAGTGATCTGAAGTCAGGTTGAATCTCTTCTGTTTTTCTCCAAGTGGAAGCCAGCAGTACCTCAAGGGACTCAGTACCTAAAGAAGACTCAAAGAATCACCAGAGGATGCTTGAAGAATCTTCAAAGGAGGCTGGTCAAGATCTAAAGTCTTTCACCAACTTTGCCCTATCCAACATTCAGGCCAGGTAGGTGGCACAGTGAACAGAGTGAAGAGTAGCAGGTCTGGCATCAAAGAGGATCTGAGTTCAAATCCAATCCCAGGCATTTAATAGCTATGAGACTCTGGACAAGTAATTTAGTTTTGTTTGCCAGTTTTCTCATCTGTAAAATGAGATGGAAAAGGAAATGGGAAATCATTCTAGTATCTTTGCCAAAAAAAAAAACCCTTAATGGGGTCACAAAGAGTTAGACAGAACTAGATAAACATTCTACTCTGATCAGGACAATGATCTGCAACAATTCCACAGGATTTATGATGAAAAATGCTATTTGCCTCTAAAGAGAGAATAACTGATGAACTCTGATTGCAGACTGAAGCATTTTTTTTCCATTCTTTTTCTTGCTTTTTTTGTTCTGTTTTACATGGTTAATATAGAGATAGATATGTTTTTCATGACTTCATAAGTATAATGGGTATCACATTGCTTTGCCTTCTCAATGAGAGGAATCAAGGCTGGGGTGGAAGGAAAGAATTTGGATCTTAAATGTTTAAAAGTGAACAAACTTAAGAAAATGGAATCTTAAAAAAATGTTAGCTATTAGCTAACAGAAGATAAGAGGTTTCTTTTCCCCCTCATTTTCTTTTCATCTTTTTTCTTTCATTCTTTCATCTCTTCTTTGGGATAGGCTTGGTCATTATAATTTTACAGCATTCAGTTTTAATTGTTTTATTGTTGTTAATTATATTGTTGAAGGTTTTGTGCATATTGTTTTGCTGAATCTACATATTTTGTTCCTATGTGTATATATATATATATATATGTATATATATATATATATATACACACACACACATATATATATTGCCTTGGTATGGAGAAAGATCATGATCAAGGGTTTACTATTGTTTGATATAGCTAAAATGGAGGAATAGGAGTTGGGATAAATAGAAAAACTTGAGCAAGATACTGAACTCCTTAACAAAGGAGGAAGAATGACTTAGGGGACAATTGGTAATTGCCACTGGTTTCTGGATTGAGTAAAAAACCTGGATAGAGTGAATTTCCCTCCCCTCAAGATTTTCAGGACACCACTGTCATAAAACAATGCATACCCTTTGATCCAGTAATACCACTACCGGGTCTAAATCTCAAAGAGATTAAAAAAAAATTGGGAAAGGACCTGGTTGTACAAAAATATTTATAGCAGCTGTTTTTGTGGTGGCAAAGAATTGGAAACTAAAGGGTTGTCCCTCAATTGGAGAATGGCTAAACAAATTGTGATATATGATGATGATGGAATATTATTGTGCTGTAAAGAATGATGAACAAAATGATTTCAGAAAGAGCTGGAAAGACCTACATGGAATCGATGCAGAGTGAAATAAGTAGAACCAGGAAAACATTGTTCACAGTAACATCAGTATTGTGGAATGATCAACTGTGATAGATTTAGCTACTCTCAGCAATACAATGATCCAGAACAATTCTGTATTATGGAAAAAAAAAAGCTATCCATCTCCAGAGAAAAAACTATTGGAGTAGAAATGCAGATGAAAGCATATGATTTTTCACTTATTTATTTGGGTATATGTTTTGGGGGTTCAGTTCTATAAGATTATTCACTTATAAAAATAAATAATATGGAAATAGGTTTTGCATGATAATACATGTAGAACTCAGAATGAATTACTTGCCAGCTCCGGGAGAGGGAAGAGAAGAAGGGAGGGAGACAATTTGGACCATATAACTTCATAAAACTTATGTAGAAATTTTATATTACATGTAATTAATATAAATAAATAAAAAGGATACCACTCTTTCCTGGTTCTCCTTCTGCTATCAGACCACTTCTTCTGAGTCTTCTTTGCTGGATCCTCCTTCAGATCATGTTCTCTAACTTTAGGTATAACTGCATTGTCCTCTTCTCTGCTCTCTCTATATATCATTTCATTTGGTTTTCTCATTGGTTCCATGAATTTAATTACTATCTCTATGCTGATGACTCAGATCTATGGATCCTTCCAAAGCCTTTCCATTGACCTACAGTTTCATTCATCCAACTGCCTCTCAAATACCTAGAATTGGATGTCCAGTAGACATCTTAAACTCAATATGTATTAAACAGAATTCATTATCTTTTCCTCTCAACCCTCCCTCCACTAATTTCCCTATTACTGTCAAGGGCAACACTATCCTCCCAGTTTTATAACCTAGAGGTTATCCTCAACTTCTCCAACCCTATACCCAATCTGTCCGTTTTTCCTGTGCAATTGTTTTTTACATGTAATTGGGAGGGAGGAACATTTAACTTAATTTAAATAAATCATCTGTTTAGTGTTCAAAACCCTTCATGACCTAACCCTTTCCTGTCTTTCTAGTCTTTGCTTTATATCTTACTCT
>NC_058133.1:227401255-227430472 GCF_016433145.1 Gracilinanus agilis | reverse complement strand
AGGAAGGAAAGAAGGAAGGAAGGAAGGAAGGAAGGAAGGAAGGAAGGAAGGAAGGAAGGAAGGAAGGAAATGAAAGAAAGAGATAGGAGATAATTTCTGCAGAAACTAGGTTGGAGAGGGAGGTCCCTGGAACCAATACAGTACAGGAATCCATAGTTAACCACACTAATCAAGATTGGTAGCCCCCAGCTTTTTATGGCAATGGAAATAAATTCCAGTCGTACTGGATAGGAATAGAATATATTTCTCCCCACTTTATTCTCCCCCTGTGTTTGAAAGGGTAGAAAGAGGAAATGAATGTTCAGATAGTCATCAGATGGCCACTCATCTCCAGGGATATAACAGGGGAAATGAAATTATCAGGTACCCTATGTAGAAGGCTCATCAGCTGACTCCATGATCTGCCTGGGCCTGGTATAGTCCATGCCACTCATAGCCCCACTTATTGAATGCTGAGCTGCATGCCCTCCTTTTGGTTTTGTAATTGAGATCTGAGGTCCTTCCTTCTGCTCTCACCTTTGTAAAGAATGTGACACCAGGCCAAGTCTCTCTAGGATGTATCACATACTCTTACTTTCCCAGGTTTTTCTCCTTTGCAGAAATCCTCAAGTTCATCATCAGAAGCATTTGGGAACTTTGGGTAAAAAATGTCTGCTCAGCTCCCAGGCACTTCTGCATCCTAAGTTTCCATGGCAACACCAGAATGTGAAGAGAGAAATGCAAAAGATATTGAATTTATCACATACTTATTGTAGTGTTAAGTGAATCTTAAATTCACAAGGGAAAAGGAATAGCAATTTCTTTGTCTTTTTGGTTTTCTGGGCACTTGCTGTACACTGCATATTCTAGGACGCATAGTTTTTACTATTTTCTCCATAGTTTTCTCTCAAGCTTCATTCTGAAGATGGTTTGCCTGGAACTGAAGAATCCAGCATTAGTACCAATAGTATGTGAGAGGGGAGGACAAAGGAAAAGAGACCATGATTAAGAGATAGGAAACAGCAAAGATTTCCAATATTTTTTCCCTTGGAATAAAGAGTGGGAAGGGAAAATACTTATTCTAAAAGAGACATTAGACTTTTTTTTTTAGTCAATCAAAAAATTTCCACATTGACCATATCCAGAAAAATTTATCTCTGAGTCTTTCATCTCTCTATCAGGATGTGGGTAGTATGTTTGGTCATTAGTCTGTGGAATCCTGGTTGGTCATTACACTGCTAAGAGTTTAGCATAATACTATTGCACTATATTTAGATACCATAACTTGTTCATTCATTTCCCAATTTATAGATCCCCATTCTTTTCCATCTCAAAAAGCATTATAAACATTCTTATACATCCTTAGAGTTTGCTTTGCTTAGGACTACTTCTTTCCTTAATCCACCCTCTCTCTTAATTCCTCCTTTCTCCTTCTCCAATTTCCTTCCTGTTTTTCTTTTGAGTGAAAATTTTTTTGTACTTGATTCTCTGTGTGTCCTGTGTGTGTGATTTTCCTTCTTTTGATTAGTTCATAGATTCAAGTGCCATCCCTTTCCCCTGTTTCTATAGATACCTACTTATGTACCTCAATTATATATGAGATAATTTTCTGCATCTTTCTTTCCCTTTCCCCATCCAGTGTATTCCTTTTCTCTTCCTTTTCTACTCTTTTTAAAAGATTATCAAGACATAAAAGAATCATTCCCAAGGTTTGTCTAATTAGATTCCCTCTCTGAATCCCGAAGATAATAGGGTTCAGAGGTGATACATGCAACCTCTCCCCATTTTCAAGTGTAAGCAGTTTATTCTTATTAGTTCCTTAATTATTGTTAATTTATGCTTACCTCTTCATATTTCTCTTTATATGGTTTTGAACTTCAAAATTTCTCCACAGCTCTGGTCTTTTCATCAGGAATGCTTGGAAGTCCTTTGTTTCATTAAAGATGCATTTTTTTCTCCTATGGCATTATACTCAGTTTTGCTGAGTAAGTTATTCTTGACTACAAACCCATATCTTTTGCTTTTTGGAATATCATATTACAAGTTTTTTGCTTCTTTAGAGAAGTGGCTATTGAATTGTATCTCTTGGTGACTGGACTCCTGGGTATTTGAATAACTTCTTTCTAGCTGACTGCAGTATTTTTTTCTTTGAACAAGAACCAAAGGATTTTAGCTATGATATTCCTAAGAGTTTTCATTTTAAGATTTTTTTTTCAGGAGATGACCAGTGGATTCTATCTATTTACACTTAGCCCTTTGTTTCTAAGATATGTGGGAAATTTTCCTTTAAGATTTCTTGAAATATAAAATAACCAGGCCCTTTTTTTTTATTATTTTTTTTTTTTTGTTAAAGCATTCAGGGGCAGCTAGGTAGCTCAGTGGAGTGAGAGTCAGGCCTAGAGACAGGAGGTCCTAGGTTCAAACCCGGCCTCAGCCACTTCCCAGCTGTATGACCCTGGGCAAGTCACTTGACCCCCATTGCCCACCCTTACCAATCTTCCACCTATGAGAAAATACACCAAAGTACAAGGGTTTAAAAAAAAAAAAGCATTCAAGTAGTCCAATGATTATTAAATTTATTCTCTTTGATCTGTTTTCCAGGTTAGTTATTTTAGCTATAGATTCCTTACATTTTTTCCTATTTTTTTCAGCCTTTTGACTTTGTTTTTATATTCTTGTTGTCTCATGGAGTCTCTGATTTCTATTTGGTCTACCTAATTTTCAGGAGTCTATTGCTTGGGCAAGGTTTTGTATCTCTTCTAACAAGCTATTAGTTCCTTTTCTATTTCCTTGTTCCATGCTCTTTATTTTTCTTTTCTTTTTTTGTGCACTGAACAGGATGACTTTATTGATGGTACACAATATAAGACTCCATGTTTCTTCTCCCTACTTCAGGGGTGGCTTGGGGTAAGGACTGTGAAAAGGGCATGAAAACTCCAGTGTAGGGAAATAGGTTAAGCAAAGGCCTCCCCAGTGGAGGAACTCCTCTCTTGACTAGGGATGAAATTCCATGGCTTTCCACTTTATTCCTTGGAGGCCATGCAGACCATAAGGTCTACTACACATTTGCTATATAACCATACTCATTGTCATTCCAGTAAATTAGCTTGACAAAATCATCAATTATTTTATGATGTTTTCTTTTTTCAATTACACATAGAAACAATTTTTATAACCTTTACTTTCCATCTTAGAATCAACACAGTGCCACTTAACTGTCCCTTGTAGAAACAATTTTTGACAATTATTTTCTGACATTTTGCAATACAGATTCTCTTCCTTCCTTCCTCTTCTCCCACCTCAAGCTAATAAATTGTCTAACGTAGGATATACCAGTGCTTTCATGCAATACATGTTTCCATATTCCTCATATGGTGACTACAGATGTGTCTCATATAATATTAAAAATTCATGGAGGAAATAAAGCAAAGGATAGTATGCTTTAATCTGTAATCACATTCCAACAATTCCTTCTTTTGTTTGTAAGGGGGAAAAGGGGGCTTTGGTTGAATATATTAAAAAGTTGGTCACCAGAGGATTGAACAATTATCAATCCTTAATTAAGAATAATCTCAAGTCAAAATTGACTTTTAAGGAAGTTTACTTACAAATTAAGGAGAGAGAAAGTAAGAAAATTAGAGAGAGAATAAGATAGGATAAATGATCTAACACACTGAGTAAATTGCTCTGGCCCCTGGCTCAAACCAGGCAGATTTAACTAGTCCTTAATTGGAAAAGGTCAAGCCTTGAGCCCTGGGCTGGAGGCTCAAAGGCTCCGGAGGTGTATGAAGCAAAGCTTCAGTCACAGGGTCTCTTTGAAAGGAAAGTTCCTTAAGAGAAGTTCAGGAAGATTCAGTCTTAACACTTACCACGTGGAACAGTCTCAGTCACAAACCAGCAGAGATCCCTCAGGTCCCCTTTACAAAGCCAGAAGCCCTTGACTCACTCAACTCTCTCTTTTTAAAGGGGTTTCTTATGCGTCACTTCCTGTGCCTCCCTCCTAGTTTGCAAGTGCCTCCCTCCTAGTTTGCGTATTCAATAACAACAGACGCTTCTCTTAGGACTGCCTAGGAGGCAGTCAGTTGATTCTGATTCGTTACTCACTCTTAACACATTCGGGTTACCAACCTCCCCCACTTGGGAATCAAATGGTGGTGTTTACATTTTTGGTGATTAAATCTAAGCAAGGGCAAGGTTGATTTAATCTCATTATCACAGGCTATGGATAGCATTTTTTTTTCATCATGAATCTCTTGGAAACTTGTTTTGCTGATAATAGTTCAGTCCTTCACAGCTGATCATCATACAATAATTCTGTGACTATTTACACTATTCTCCTGGTTCTGCTCACTTCATTTTGAATCAGTTCATATAAGTCTTTCCAGGTTTGCAAAACCCTCATTGAGGGCAATACCAGCAACAGCATCAAAAGAAGAAGAGTGGGTATTGTAAGAGGGGAAATCTAGATATTTAAGGTATGGTCTCAGAAATCGATTAACTTGATTTCAAAATAAAAATAGACCCAAGTCAGGATGACTTTTGTGGTGGTTTATTTACAGTTAGGAAGGGTGAAGGTAGGGAAATTGAGAGAGAGAGAAACTCTAGCCCGGACCAGAGTTTCAGACCAAGTAGAAATTTAGAGGCCCCAGCAGAGGGGCACAGAGGTTAATTAAACTAGGCTTCTGGCCACAAGGCCTCCTCCAAGAAGAAAGGCCTCCCTAAGGCTAGAGCTTCCAGAAATGCCAAGAGAAGAGAAAGAGAGTCAGCCTAACTTACCCATGTGACAATTCAAAGGGAAGCAGTCTGATGTCTCACCAGAGATCCTTCTACACCAATTTCAAAATGCCAACTGCCTCCACAGGAGGTTACCATCATATTTAAAAGATAGCAGCTTTCGTCACTTTCTGCATCCACCTCCAATTTCAAGTGGACAAATGGCAGCTTCAACACTGTTTTGGACTGCCCAAAGGGCAGTCTCTTGTTTTTTATTTGCTCCTTACTATCATGTGTGGGTAACAGACCTTCCCCTCCCCACTTAATTCTAAATTGGGTGGGGTGGCATTATTCCAAGTGGCTAGAGTCTAAACAAATGAATGAGGGTGAGCTAATTCCATTCACACAGTATCACTTAAAATCACAGGATACCACCTGGTCTGTAGTGTAGCCCAAGATGTCCTTCAAGGTTCCCTCTGATGCTTGCTTTACTACCTTCTTAATATCATTATATTTGGCAGATTTCTCCACATTGGCAGGTCAGATTCACCTGGTCTTTGGTTTAGGCTCCAAGTCTGCTAAGGCTCAGAGCCCTAACTTGGTTCTTGCTGAGGCTCAGACAGCTGGTCTTTGTTATTTTTATAACTTCTTATAAGGATAATAGTATTAGTTTTATTGTAGAATAGGGAAAATTTGGGTTAGTCAGATCAGGAAGAATCAGCGTAGCCTGTGGAAACAGGAGAAGTGGTTTCTTTTTGGAACCAGGGAGTTTTATTTGGGTGGAGTTAGAATCCCTTAGAGTTAGAAATCCTTTTTTTAATCCTTATATTCTCAATAGTTTATTTTTATATAACAAGAGTCTCCTTAGTGTCCTGAAAAGAAGTTCACTTATGAGCTTCACTTCAATTATATAAACTGAAGATACTTTGTAAGCACAACAAGCAGAGTATCAAATCAGTTTATAATCAATAATCAATTCATTGATTATTATTTTTACAGTGCTGTTATTATTCCAATTTTACAGTCGAGGAAGCTGAGACAAACAGAGGTTAAATTACTTGCCCAAGATCATGCAGCTAAGTAAGTGTCTGAGATCCTCCCTTTTCAACTCACTGTCTCACTCTCCATAGTGGCTCTTCTAAACCTTTTCATTCCTCAAACTTCCCATGACTGCCCTTTCCCTACTCTTTCAATTGAGAATCTTGCCTCATATTTTACAAAAAATATCTTTACATTCACCATTAATTCCCTCTTCCTCAGATGCTTTCTCCCTTTATCTCCTCATTCATCCCTATCTCACATGATAAGGTGGCCTTTCTCTTTTCCAAGGTTAATCTCTCTACTTGTTCAAGTGATCTTATTCCATCCCATCTCCTCTAATAGATTATACCCTCTGTCATCCTTACTCTATTACTTATTTTCAATCTCTCCATACTGCCTATAAAATATGCCCATGTCTGCTCCATTTCCCCCAACTCTCACTTGATCCTTCCATCCCTGATAACCATGGACCTATTTCTCTTCAGTCCTTTGTATCTAAGCCTCTTGAAAAGACAGTCAGTAATAGGTGTCTCCACTTTCCTTCCTCTTACTATCTTCTTAACCCCTTACAATCCTACTGCTGACTTCATTATTCCACTGAAATTGCTCTCTTCAGAGTTACTGATGATCTCTTAATTGCCAAATTCAATGGCCTTTTCTCAGTCCTCATTCTCCTTTACTTTCCTGTAGCCTTTGACACTGTTGATCATTCTCTCCTCCTGGATATTCCCTTCTCTCTAGGTTTCTGGGATACCACTCTATCCTGGTTCTCTTCTTACCTTTTTAACTGCTTCTTCTCAGGCTTCTTTGCTGTATCTAAATCCAGACCACATCTTCTAAACATGGTATCCCACAGGGTTCTTTCTGCCCTGGCCTGTCTTCACTTCTCCCTCTATTATACTTGACTTGGTGACCTCATCAGCTCCCAGAGATTTAATTACCATCTCTATAATGACAATTCTCAAATCTATCTTTCTTTACTAATCTCTATCTACCTCTCTACTAATCACCAATCTCCCATCTTTAACTGTTTTTCATACATTTTGAGTTAGATGTCCAGTCTTAAACTCAACATATCCAAAGTGGAACTCATTATCTTTTCCCTTAAACCTATCTTCCTTCCTAATCTCCCTGTGATAGTCAAGGGCAACATCATCCTTCCAGACCCTCAGACTCACAGCATAGGAGTCATCTTGGATCCCTCCCCATCTCTATCCAATCTGTCATCCATGGACAGCCATTACACTGGTGTAGTCCCATATCATCTCACACTTGGACTATTGGCTGCTAATAGGTCTGCCTGCCTCAAGTCTAGCCCACTCCATTCAGTCACCAAAATGATTTTCCTAAAGGGTAGCCTAGACCATGTCACTCCTTGCTCAATAAATTCCTCCAGTGACTTCCTATCACCTCCAAAATCAAATTTTAAAAATGCTCTGGCTGATATTCAGAAAGTCCTTCATATTCTAGCCCTCTCCTGCCTTTCCAGACTTCTTATGCCTTACTCTCTTGACAGATATTCTTTGGTCCAGTAACACTGTTCTCCTGGATGATCCATGAACAAGACACTCCATCTCTTGGCTCTGGGCATTTTCTCTGGCTGTCCCTCATCTCCACCTACTGGCTTTCTGGCTTGCTTTAGGTTGCAGCTAATATACCACTTCTACAGGGAACCTTTCCCAATCCCTCTTAATTCTAGTGCCTTTCTTCTTATTTATTTCTTATTTATCCTGTATATAGCTTGTTTCTACAGTTGTTTGTTTGTTACCTCCCCCATTAGAATGTAGGGCAGAGATTATTTTTTGCTTCATTCTATATCCCCAGCACTTAACACAGTACCTGACATATTTTTTGGTTTTGTTCAGTCATTTCACTCATGTCCAACTCTTCATGATCCCATTTGGAGTTTTCTTGGCAAAGATACAGGAGTGGTTTGCCATTTCCTTCTCTTCAGCTCATTTCACAGATGGGGAACCTGAGGCAAAAAGGGTTAAGTGACTTGCCCAGGACCACACAACTAGTAAATATCTGAGGTCAGATTCGAACTTAGGTCTTCCTGACTCCAGGCCTGGCACTCTATCCACTAAGCAACCTAGTTGCCCTTCCTGGCACATAGTAGATACTTAATAAATTCTTATTGGCTATCTGGGTAACATCAGTTACCTCAGTAACATGAAGTAGCTGGACTAGATGACCTCTAGTGTATTTTAATGTAATGCACCAGATGCTATGATCTCATGATTCTGTAAATGTTGCAGAGAATTAATTGATGATTAGAGGAAGACAATTCCAACTTCCTAATTGTAAGAGGGAAAATTAGGTATTATAGATATATTTTTAAAAGTGTGGCCGCCAGGAATCAACAATTCAGGTTGATTCCGTAATTAAATCAGACCCAAGTGATCATCGGGTTGAGGCAAGTTTATTTACAATCAGGAAGGTAAAAGTATAAGAATAAAGAGAAAAGGGAGAGGCTAGTCCAGGCCAAAGGCCTAGACAGAGAGAGAAGGTTAAAAAGCTAAATAAATGAAGCTGTAAGCCACAAGGCCCAGCAACCAGATAGGCAGAGTTTGGAATCGGCCCAGCTAGGCCAAGGAAGTCAGCCTAACTTACCCACGTGACAATACAGAGTGTAAGCGTTCTGTGGTCTCAGGAGATCCTTCAGCATCGAGTTCAAACTGGAACTGCCTCCACAGGAAGTGAGTAACATACTTAAAGAGATAGTGTCCTTCGTCACTTCTGTGGGTCCACCTCTAATTCAAATGGACAAATGGCAGTTTCTACATTGATTTGGACTGCCCAAAGGGCAGACCCTTGTTCTAGATTTGTTACTCATTGTCACATGTGGGTAACTCGCCTCCCCTCCCCACTAAGGAAGGTGAGGATTACATCATTTCTATGCCTAGGATGGGCAGATTTTTGACTATGAATGGGCTCAAGCTAATTCCATTTACACATAATCTTTTCTGATGTTAAAAAACAAAAAGCACTACCCAATCCTTTGTTCACTTTAATGCAAAAAAAGCAGGAACAAGTAGTTGATCAGGAAATGGATTGTGGAGGAGCCAGAGTGAGTTTAAGCCTGTATCTTTGTTTAACCTACTCTTAAAAAAAATCAGTAATCTTTTTTCATCAAGGAGAACCCCAGAATCTATTACTTCATCACTGCTAAGTAGCTAGGTGGCATAGGGCCTTCAGTGAGGAAGATGGGAATTAAAATCTGATCTCAGATACTTACTATCTGTGTAATCCTGGGAAAGTAATTTCTGTCTACCTCAGTTTCCTCAACTGTAAAATGAGTCAATAATAGCACCCACATCACAAAGTTATTTGATGATCAAATGAGTTAATATTTGTTAATTGTTGGGTACTATGCCTGGTACATAGTGATGGTTAATAAGTATGTTTCTTTCCTTCCCTCCTCTCTTCTACTAAACCTATAGGTTTTCCATTTCCCTTCACACAAGATTACAAAGCCCAAGCCATATAGCTTCCTGACATGTGGGTTTATGATTATAAACAGACCCTCTCTCCTTGGTAAGGAACCTAAATAAGGATTATTCTGGAGAAAGGGAAAACTGAAAGTCTTAAGACCAGTCCTTGAATAGCTTGTAGAGTCTTGACCAAACTCAGATTGTTAATTGGCTGAAAGCTAGCTAACAAGTAGAATGGCAAAGGGCACAGTGAGCTTACACTAGGGAACAGGTGTACTATGAGATCTCACTAATCAATCAATCAATGAACATTTTATTAAGTGTTTCTGTGCAGGCACTGTACTAGATGCTGAGAATGCAAACACAGAAAATGAAACATTTTCTACGCTCAGGAGAGAGTAGTAAAGACAGTGGCATATAGGACATAAATGCAGAGTGTAATTGTGCTAAATCTGGAGGTGGTGCAATCTCCCTAAGGACAAAGAAATTACATGATGGAATTTAGCAATTATATTAGATGAGAAAGCCTGAAGGGAATATGGGAAAGCTGCAGAGAGGCAACAACCAACATCATCCAATAGGTGATAGCCCCTTCTGCAAGGAGAGCAGGACACAGAGTTTAGACTCGGAATTCTTGAATTCAATCTTTCAAGTATACTGTGAAGTTATTTTCGTGTGTGTGTGTATACATATATGTGTATATATGCACACATATATAGGTACATATGTATATATGTATACATGCACATACACACATGTCGGGAGCTATTAAGAGAAATTAGAATCTCAAGTAGATATTTTTATCTGGACCCCCTCAAAAGATCAATACAGACCGGCAGAGCCGTGTATTTATCTTTCCGCTCTATTTACGGGACGAGACAGGTGTGGGATATCTAAGATAAAAATCTGAGATTCCTCTTTTGATTCCTTTCATAATTCTCACCTTCCTTCAAAATACATTATAGTCTTATTGAAAAAGCTTTGGGCTCTCAGCACTCCAGCAGGAGGGGGGCTAACTCTGTTCCCCTTTACCAGAGAACACAGATGGCTGGTACAGCCAAGGCCGAACCCTTGGCAGGGCATTTTGCCCAAAATTAAAGTAAAATAATGAGGCTCAAAAAATTGTTTAATACCATCAAGGCCGAGAAACTGACGGGGCTTTCCAACCTAACGGAGATGTCCCAGGCTCCACTTAAAGATAACACATATAGTTGATAGTTTAGCATAGGTTTTTGTCTACGCCTGAAGGCTTCTAAGGCTTTTGTTTTGACTATAGTAAAAATCTTGCTCTCTGTAACTGTGGGAAACTTTCTTGGGCTTTTTGGGGGAAAGGGATCTTTAATTTCCTTTATAATAAAGTGGCTACTTCAGTATTTTTTGAAGTACAATGAGCTAACAAGCCGTGCTTCCAGTCTATTTCATTCTTTGCGTCCGACGACCACCCAGGCCACTCAGATTAGTCTCTGGTTATATATAGTGTATCGATCTCTATACACACATATATATATTTATTTATTGTTGGTCATGTCCAACTCTCTGTGACTCTGAGGCTTCTTGGCAAAGATATTGAAGTGGTTTGTCATTTCCTTCTTCAGTTCATTTTACAGATGAGGAAACTGAGGCCAATAAGGTTAAGTGATTTGCTCAGGGTCACACAGCTATGAAGTATATTGGAGGCCAGATCTGAACTCAGGAAGATGAGTCTTCCCTGACTCCAAGCCCAGCACTCTATCCACCTAGCTGTACCTCTCAGGTATATTGTTGTCACCTGGGAAAAATACTTGGGAAAGTCTGCTTTGTACCTTATAAAACCAGGGCTGTACAGTGCAAGTACAGAACTGCCTTTTCTGCTGACCACTTGTGTAAGTGATTCAGTGCTAAGGGGATTTGGTGCTTTCACATGAAGAAATAGCCGAGATCTTAAAAAAAAAAAAAAGTTACTCTGCCCCTTGGATTTCTTATTTCCTCTCCTTTTCCTGACTGTATGTCAGAATTATTTTCTGCTTATTCCTAGGAGGGTGGAAGGTAAGCCTATTCACTCCATCCTAGCTGCCTAACTATTGAGTTTGGGCCTGCTTCCTTGGTGTTTATTCTTTTTTTTTTTTTTTTTTTTTTTGTGAGCACATGTGTGTGGTATATTTGGGTTGAAGCACTACCTGGAATTAGAAAATTTTTGAGGGGTTTAAAAAAAAAAAGCCTTAGGTGAATGAGTATTGTTTCAAGATGGATATGTCCAGACTCGGCAACTACCTTGTTAGTTTGAGAGGTTTGGAAATGCTGGAGATTTTGTCTTTGAAGGGAATCCCTGTCAAGTACACTACTACCCTAGGAGATGACCGATGGCTGGAGAATGAACCTAATCTCTGACCTTCTTTCTATAAGATATTGATTTTGAGGGAGGGAGATAATGTGTCAGGCTGAACTAAAATATGAAATGTTCTAAAAAGTCTCAAACATTAGGTAGAGTATAATAGTGATTATTATTGTTGCTTATTTGTTCCCCTTGATACATACTGAGTGTAACAGTAGTTATATTAGTGTATATATTTTTGTCTGTTCATTTGAACTTGTAAAAATTTTTGTGTTATGCATTACTTTTATGTATAGGGAACAAATACCTGTTCTGTACCTGATCTAGAGTATACACCAAGTACTTTTCTATTCTCCCTTTTGGTAAGACCTTATACACGAGCCTGAACCAAAGATTTAAGTAACATTTCCTTCCCCTCACCTAGGTGATCAGGCTAACCCAAAACTGAACTTGATCTTCCCAAGTCCATAGGTCTAGAGTTGAGAGGAGCCCTGAAACCTCTATGACCAGCCATGGCATTTTTGGTTAGATTTGTATTATACTTTTATAGATGTAGAAGTTGCATTGCCTCTAACTTTACTATAATCTCCAGTCACTCTACCTATCTCTGCTTTCCCAGACAATCCTTGTTCTAGCTTTATTTTCCTCCCTTCAAAATGCTCTAACTTTATACTGTTCCCAACCCTTGAAGCATTTTTCTTTGTTCTATTGTAGCTCTTCCTTTTCCAATATCCCACCCCAGTATTACTCCCATCACCCACCTCAGCTCCCACTGGTGCAACAGTATACTCCCAGAAGTCACACAATGCTACTGACTGGGTCAATTGCAAATTTATGTCATCTAACTTCAATTGTATTCTCACTCCTGCATGCCTATCCTTTTCCTTTTTATTAACCAACTCCTCAAAATTTGTTTTTCAGTGGTATTCAAATCTTTGTGACCCCATTTTGGGTTTTTCTGGCAAAGACGCTGGAGTGATTTGCCATTTCCTTCTCCAGTTCATTTTATAAATGAGGAAACTGAAGCAAACAGGGTGAACCAGGGTCACCCAGCTAGTGTCTGAGGCTGGATTTGAACTCAGGAAGATGAGTCTTCAGGCCCAACACTGTGCCACATAGCTGTCCTAATTCCTCAAAAAGTCCCAAATCTTTTCTTAAGCCATTTATATTCATCCTTCCCTTTTCCCTTCCCCTCACTAGAAGGACCTCATTTCTTTCCTTAATCAAAGAAAAAAAATTGACCCCCATTCATCACAAACTCTATTGTCTCCCAAGTTCTGCACTTTAACCTTCTTTCCTCTGTTGGAGTTTCAGGGGCTACTGCCCAAGCCAATTTGTGTCTTTGATCCCATTCCCTCTTGCTGTCCCTTTGAACGTTTCTTCTTTCCTGATCTCCAATTTTTTTATGGCTCTTTTCCTGATGCTTACAAACATTACCAGATGACTCTAATTCTTCTTACTAGATAAGATATATATATATATATACATATACACACATATATATAACTTATTGTAAGATATTGTAAGATATATGTCTCTTAACTAGTTCCAACCATCCCCTCAAGCTATTGTCCTCACTTTTACTTCAAACTTCTAGAGAAGTATGTTATGCTCAACACCTCTTTTTTTTTTTTACCTTCCACTCACTTCTCCTGGCTTTGTCCCTACTGCTGAATCCCACCACTTGGCTAAAATTGCTTTCCCCAAGGTTATCAATTACTTTATTTCCAATAGCCTTTCTGTGGTTTTTATTCTTTTACATCTGCATTTGACTCTCTTGACCAATCTACTGCCTGGATTTTCATGATGTAATCCCGGTTTTCTTCCTGTCTGTTCCCAGTTTCCTTTCCAAAATGATCATCTATAATTTATCTTACATGTATGGATGTATCCAAGGACTCCATCCTGGGCTCTCCATTTTTCCTCTAGGTAATCTAGATCCATTGCACAACACGTCATCTCCTGACTTCAGGCATTTTTGTCTCACCATACCTGGAATTTTCTCTCTTCTCACTTCAATCTTTTGGTTTCTCTGGCTTCCTTTAAATTCCACTTAAAATCCCATCTTCTATAAAAAGTCTTTCCTGATCTCCCTTAATGTTAGGGCCTTCCTTCTGTTGATTATTTCTAGTTTGTCCTATATATACCTTGTTTGTACATAGTTGTTTGTATGCTGCCTCCCCATTAAAAAAAAAAAACCAAAAGCAACTTACCTTGTCTTAGAATTGATACTGGGTCTCAGTACCAAGGTTAAGACTAGGCAATTGGTGTGAAGTGACTTGCCCAAGGTCACATAGCTAGTATCTGAGGTCATATTTGAATACAGGCCCTCCTTGGCACTATCCTCTGAACCACTTAGCTACTAGCTGCTCTCACCCATGTTAGAATGTACACTCCTTGAAAACAGGTATTGACTCTTCCCCTTCATTGTATCCCCAGCACTTAGCACAGTGCCTGACACATAGTAGGCTCATTTATCAATGTTTATCGATTGGGTACAACTATCATTATTTGTGTACATGACTCCCAAATCCACATATCCAGTCTTCACCTCTTCTGAGCTTCAAGTTGTATACCTCCAACTCCTAGCTGGATATCTATGCTTGGATATCCCATGGACATCTCAGACACAACATTTCCAAGACAATTTTATCTTCCTCCTAGTCTTTCTGTCAAGGACACAACCAGAGCTTACCTGGTACATAGTAGGTACTTAATAAATGTTGCTTGATTGACCTTTCTTCAATTCACCCAAGCTTGAAAGTTCAGTCATTCTCCATTTTCACTTACTCTTTCCATCCACCAACAGTATAAAGTTATCAAGTTCTATCCACATCTCTCACATTGCTCCACGCACAATATTACTCAGGTTCAGACCCTCATCTTTGCACCCTTGGATTGTTGCAATAGCTTCCTGAGTGGTCTCACTGCGACGACATCCTCTCTCCAATCCATCCTCCACACAGCTGCTATCATGTTACTTCCCTGACCAAGAAGCTTCAGCAGCTCCCTACATCATCTAGGATAAAATAATAACTATTCTACTTGGAAAAGTTCTTCACATCTTGGTTCATCTGTTTTCCCAGAGTGTATGTTCCTACTACTCATGCATTTTAAAGTTCAGTCAAACTGGACTCCTTGCTCTTCTTTCATGTAGGCTGATCTCTGTCTAAGATAAGTCAACCTCTTCATTTCTACTTTTTTGGAACCTCTGGGGCTAGAGACTGGAAGCTCTTGGAAGGCTTTCTATCCAAGTAGTGGGGAATTAATGTTTGTTTGACTGAATTTAGAGGTCACCTTCTGATAATGTAAGTAGGAAAATGAAGATCTTATGAGGATGGGAATAATCCATTGTGCACATTATAAGCCTGGGTGCACAATGAAAGAGGTTTCGGGCGGGAGCTTGGTCTCTAAAGAAGGAAACATTTTAAAAAAGAAATACTCCATAGGGCAAATAATTTAGTCAAGATGTTGACTTCTGTGTCTCGACAATGCCAAGTGCAATGAATGTCTTGGACTTTGGAGCATTTTTCTCCGACTTTGTACCTGCTTTTTTGGAAATCCCTATAGGATCAGGAAGAACAGTTAATATAGCAAGATGAAAACACAACTGCTGCTTAACATTCCTTTTGCATATCATGTTGCCCACAGAAGAGGTTAGTTAGCCTAGGAAGGTTGCAAAATGGCAGTCAAGTTCAGGCCTTTACTAATTCAGTCATAATGGATTTATAGCTGGGGATGGTAGTGGCATGTGGTTGAAGGGAGGTGGGGTGGTATAGTACACTGAACATACATCTAACTTTTGATATTTTAACAGCTTTCCACCAGCCTGTCCCCAAATTAAACCAGCAAACATACCATTTCTTCATTCTGCTTACTGCTCAATATTACATGCAAAAAAAATTTTTGCAAGCATTTTCTACTAATTCTCCAATCAAGGATAGTGGAAAAGAAATCCTGATATATAATTAGGAGCATTAAAGGGACAAGAGGAAGAAAGTTCAATGGGGATTCCTCTAATAAAAAACGAATTTATAGCAACAAGTGGATCACAAATCCATCACTGAAACATCAGGAAATGATAGATAACACTAGAAAACAAAAAACACAATTTTGTGGTGAATTTTTTAATGCCAGGAAAGATAATTTGGGTGGGAAAGGCACTGGGTTCTACCCTTAGCAGTAAATGGAAGATGATTAATGATCAAAAGGTAGGAAAAGTCAGTTTTCTAAGGAAGAAATCCAAACAATCAACAATTTGAGAAAAGTTCCAAATCACTAATAATCAGAAAATGCAAAATAAACCAACCCATTATATTAGCAAAGGTGCCAAAAGTGGAAAATGGCATGTTGGAAGAGTTGCAGGCTAAGAGGAACATTAATGAACTGCTAGTAGATATATGTACTATCTAGCCATTCTGAAAAGCAATTTGAACTACCCCCCAAAATCACTAACTTGTACTCTTTGACCTCTGCTTAGGCCTATACTCTGAAGAGATCAAAAAGGAAAGGGACCTACATGTATAAAGTTATTTGTAGGGTTTTTCCCCCCATAGTTGTAAAGAACTGGAAACTAAAGGGGCATCTGTCAATTGGGCAACAGTTGACCAAGTCACAATAGATAAATATAATGGAATATAAGAGATGAATGACAAAAGGTTCAATTTCAGAAAAATGTGGAAACAGGAAACAATGCAAAGTGAGAAGAATCAAAAGAATTTATATAATAGTCTTATAAAGATGTGCAACTTTGAAAGATTAAAGAACTCTGATCAATTAGTGTCTAACAATTCCAGAGAACCAAATAGTAAATCATAATGAGATGATGAACTAAAGATGTAGAGTAAGAAATATATTCTTGGACACAACCAATATGGGAATTTGTCTTGCATATTTGTTATGAGAGTTTTGTTGAAAAAAGCAAAACAAACATTAAATGGAGGACAACAAAGTAGGGGCTCCAGTCAGTCATTTCAGGTACTTTTATTAGATTTCATTTACAGGGCTATAATTAAGAGAACTCCAATCCAAATCCAACAAATGCACATCTGCAAACAGGCAAAGCTGGAACACCAACACCCCCAGAGAGCTAGTTTTTAGGTATGCAAACTGTAAGAGGAGAAAAGAGGTGGGCTAAGAAAAGACCAACATCTTTCTTGTCAAAAAAGGGCTGCTGCAATTGCCTGTGTGAGCCCTTCTATCCTGAGCCCTTATCAGTCACCACCTACTGTTCTGGTGTAGACACTGCAATGGGCTACTTTGAGGGAGATGTGCTGGCTGGGACAACAAAGGGAAAATGGCCTATACTATCAGCAGAAGAAGCAAGATCAGTTCAGGCTTTCTGCATTTAGGAAGGCAAATTGTCCCTTCAGACTCATCAGTGGGGCTAGAACCATTCATTCAGTCTGGAGGAAGTGGCCAGGATTTGGTCAGGGGCCTGATTCTCCTACCAGCCCCACTGCTCTATGTATAGCTTGATCAAGCCCTCACTGGCTTTCTTTGGATAATGGCAAAAAAGTCCATTATTGAACTAAGGCAGTTAAACCAAAATGAAATTAAATCAAGAAGACAAAGAGAGTTGTGTGAATGCCAGAATTTCTCAAGAGGGGAAAAAATAATGGTTGAAAGTAAAGTGAAACAAATGCACCAAATAAAGGAGACTAGAGCAAGCAGAGAAGGAGCCTGGGCCTTTTCTTCTTGTGATCTGATCCTACATTTGTGATATTATGCCTCAGGAGCAAGGATAAGTCTCCACTTGGTTGAAAATGAAGAGAATGATTTCAGTGTGTGCACAAATGGAAGATCATGAACTAGATGCATGTCTGAAATGATCAGGATATTTACTATTCTAAATGAAAAGTCAGTTCCCAATACCATTTTCGATAGCTCTAGAATAGATTACCTTGGAGAGGTGCTCCCTTGTGCAGGATTTCATACTCTAATCTTTCTTATGCAATAGTACCACATGCCCCTGAAGGAAGTTACTAACTGGGCAAACCCTTGGCCAGGAAAGCCACTAATGCCACTAGCCAGTTCTGCCCAAATATATCAGCCAAAGCTCATACTGAGCTTTCTGACACCATCAGAAGTCAACATGCAAATTAGCAGATGCAAGCATTCTCTCTAGAACCCAAGAGGAAAAGAGGGTTCAGCATATGCAAGAAATATCATGATGTGTAAAAGTGATAGAAGCATCCTGTAGCTGTGCCCTTTTCCTTTATGCTAAATGGCTGAGGATAGTTTGCATTTGGCACCAAGACAAAATGGTAACAAGGTGCCAATTGGCTCAATATGAGGGAAATTCTAAAGAATTTCTGTGGAGGTGCTGGGTTATGATGTACCTATACTCACCAGTAGGCAGAGCCTAGGCCAGTAAATAAATGCCAGGGATCCTATTATCTTTTCTGTTCTTTCCCTGTAGCTGTCATTCTCAATTTCCTCAGCTGCCTTCTCAGGGGGCCTTGCACAGACCTCACCCTTAGCAGAACCCTAAATTCCCTCTTGGGATTACTGCAGTTGACATACCGGTGAATCAGAAGACCCAAGGCTCAGGAAGTAGAAAGAGGAAAGAAGGTGGTGGGTGGGAAAACAATACTTAATACTGTGGTTGAACTGAGCTCAGCTCTGCTAGACCCAGGGGACTACAACACTAATTAAAAATTTAAAAAGCACAACAAAACTAAAACAACCCAACTCCAGTGCTCAACTCCAGTGTTCCACTTGCCTGGATGCAGCTCATTCTTCAGTTCTCCCCCTCTAGACTTTCTGCTTTTAAAACTGTCCTTACTGTGTAGCTCGGTGGAAAGACTCAGGCACTGAGGTTTACTTCAAAGGATAGCTAACTGTGGATCAACACTTATCTACATACACCCCTACACGCCCACCCACAAACACGCATCCCAAAAGGGATTGATTAAGGTGAAAGGTTGAGAAGGGAGAAGGAAAGAGAAGTGGAAAGTAGCCTCTCACTCCCCTTTTGTGCAGTATTTTTCTCTTTAAGAATAAAAACAAATAAACTAAAAAGGCCTGTAGGCAGGAATTACAAATTGCTGTCATTATAATCAATGCAGATCTTTAAATCTCACCTCCTAGTCTGGTGAGAGGAAGAATGAGGTGAAAAGGGGGGAAAAAATCATGCAAATCAACAAGGGAAGAAGCCCCCTGTCCCAAGATACAGCTCATCTGACCCTGCTGGTTTTCATTCTAACCAGATAACTGGCCAGAAGGGGGGGGAAAAAGCAGCCACCAATGTCAGAAGGCATCAATACCCGGTAATGGAGTAGAAAACAAAGGACAGGGCAGAGGGCCAATGTGGTTTTTAAAAGGGATTAGGAGTGGAGGAAGTGGAGAGGGCAAGAGCATAAAAAAAGTGAGAAAATTGCAAAAGGAAAGGGGAAGGCAGCAGGAAAAGCAAATTATAGGTGACATAGAAGGGTGCAGTTCTTATCAAACACAAATTGCAAAACTGTAAACTGAGGTTAAATGTCTGACTTTCTTGCATTGGGGATACAGTTTTGGGATTTCCAGTTTTGAGATTAAATTCAGCCTGGCAGAAAACCCAGCCTTGGATCCCTCTATCTAGTGGGTACCCTCTGGAAAGAACAGTGCCAAGATGCTTCTGTGGGTCGCAGAGACCCATGGGTAGCCTTTTCCCCTCTTTCAGGTCTGCCCACCATTGGGGCATCATTACAGGGGAAGAATCATGAAAAATGATCCTGGCTTCTAAGAGGGCTGTAAGTCTGGTCCCCAGGTTTGCCCAGGAGGATGGTGGGGAGTGTTAGGTCCTGGGGAGGCTACACATCTCGCAGTGGTCCGTGCCTGGTTGGTTCATGAAGGTGCAGTGTTGACAAGCCCACATTGCAGAGGAGGTGGCATGTGTTGGACCCCCAATGGCACCATATTCATGCATTCCTGGAAGCTGGACACCAACTGTACCTGTGGGGAGAGGAAGAGAACAGAGAATCCACATCACCTGAGGGCAGAGAAGAAAACAGGGAAAGCATGCTAGCCCATCCAAATTCTGACCAGTTTTCATAATCGTATCAATGTTACAGATGGTAATTGCTCTCAAAGTTTAAGAAAAGATATGGCCATACTGTGTGCATGTGGAGACTGTTCCCTGACTCTTACTACAGCTGTGGTTTGTATACATTTTTTTCAACTCTATTCTACAGTCCAGGAAATGATTTTGCTTGCTTCCCCATCCTACATTAGCCAAATAGTTACCTTGAGTTGCCATCACTAGCAAGCCTCAAGGGAAGTATCCCTCAGGATGCTCACCAGGAAGAGAAACACAAAAGGTAGTTGAAGCTGTCTCAACACCAAAAATTGTTCCTTTTTCTTGTGAGGCTGCATATCTCTTCTCTTATTCACTTATTTCTAAAGACTCTCTTAGTCACCCACCTTGGATTTCAGATACATCAAACTAGCATAGACCTCTAGCATATAAGCACCATTTTATTTCTACTGTTTATTTGGCATCTGACTCATCCAATGGCCCAACACTCGTGTTTTGTGGGCTTTTCCAACAGTCTCCTCAGCCTCAATAGATGAATAGGAAACACCAGGCCTTCTGACTCCTTCGAACCAAGCTTATTTTCCAGTAATGAAACAGGTAAAGCAAGAGAAACATGTAAAGGTCTGAAGAAGGCCTGTGAAGGCTGAAATATTAAAGTTCACAAGAAACCAAGAAGTCTTCCAGAATGGCAGAAGCAGAACAAATGATCAAATAGCAACCAGGAAATCCACAGAACTAAGGAAGCATGAGCTGAGCAGCCAGAGGAGATACATAGCATCAGCTTCAAAAAGAATGACTGATACAGCAGTAGCTTGCCAGCACAGCTTCAGTGACCTTATCACATACTTATTTATCACATACTGGTGACAACCAATTCTGAGGGAACCTGGCTTGGAGGCTTGCTGGTGATGACAGTGTGTTAACAACTGGCTTGGAGAGCAGGCATTACCTTAACAAATGCAAACAGTCACTGCTGATCCTAAATCTTCACCCAGAAATTATCTCAAATCATGATTACTTTTTGCAAGAAAGATCTGTCCAGAGCTGTTATTTCCTAGCCACACATAAGAGGATATAGTTAGAATTCTTGACATGGATCCACTGCTTTTTAACCTAAAATATTAAGTAGCTGAAAGAGCTTCAGGAAATTTTGTTCCTATATAAGACAAATACCTTCATTCAAGAAACTTTATAGAAAGTTCTGAGGAATATTAGTTTAGTGTTATGAATATGAAACTAGCCCAGAAGTCTGGGGCACTGAAGGTGATTCCTGGTTCTACACTAAGACCTCCCAGGGCAACCACGCACAAACTACTTTATCAGTCTGGTTTCATAAAAATGGAAACAAGAATTTCTGTCAGGATGTTTGAAGTAATGATAATTATGATGATGATAGCTAACATTTATATATAGCACCTAGGAGGTAGGTGCTATTATTATCTCCATTTTTCAGGATTCTAAAGCAGTGATAATTTAAGAGATTTGCTCAAGGTTCTATAGTTGGTACCTGATACTGAGATTCAAATGACAAAACCAGCCATCTCTCCCCTCTCATCCCAAAAACTGTGTTTTGAGTTTTCCAAAGAAGATGAAAGGTAAGTCCAAGGTGACTAAGTTCGATGGAAATTCTGGTTTTCTAAAGGTTTCTAATTCATTAACACACAACATGAGATATCTCTCTGTGTGAAGGCCACTCTCCATATGAATGATATAGATAAATTTGGAGAACCTAACTGTAATAGTCAAAACTACTAGCCAAGAGCACTTTCTCTCTTCTCCAGTGACATAAAATTATGTGTCTGAAGTTCTTGAAGTTCATTTAGTTAGGTCACTTGATATGGATCCAGTACTTTTTAACCTAAAATAGTAGAACAGTAAGAGGTTCCTACTACATAGTCCCTACTATACTATAAATCTCCTTAAAGACAAGAACCATGCCTAACTTAACTTCTGTGACTCCCCAAAGTGGTTGGCACAGAGAAGTAATTAATAAATGTTCAATGACCAAACAATTAATGGTCCTAGATGTAAAAAGGAGGTAGGCATGGTGTCAACTAGGGGTTGAAGAATTAAGATTCCAGTCTTAATCACTATCTGTGAGCTTGGGCAATCAGCCTCTCTGAGCCTGTTTTCTCAGTTGTTTAAAAAAAAGGGGGAAGGGGGAGAATGACAGCTGTCCTGCCTACCTTATAGGGATATAATGAGGATGCAAATGAAATCATCTATGTGAAGATGCTCTGTTAACATGCATGTAATAAACATATATACATGCATATATAAAAATTAACCCAACTATTGGGCAATCTTTTAGTTGAAACATTAGAATCCCTATGCAATATCACCCCCACCTCTCCCTTTCACAGTTCTGAGTGTTAAATATATCTATAGGGGAATATGTATACCCTAGATAAAACTGGGGACTGGTATTTAGATTTCAAAAAAACAGCTTCAGATCACTTCTTAACAAGTTCTTTAAGTTATATACAAGTTATTATAAGACTAGAATAATGTAAATGGATCTCAAATAGCTATGTAATTATAGGCCAATTATGGCCCTGAAGAAATAAGAAAATACATATCCCTCTTTTCTTTGCAAAATGGAAGATAGGGAGATAGACAAGAAAAGGGCAGGAGTGTGGGTCTGAGATATTACATATACTGTCAGGCTCAATTAATACTGGGTAGTTATACTAATTAGTTTTCTCCCCTTTCTTTTCCATCTTTTATTATAAGGGTTGTTATAAGGGTTGGCTCTCTGGGTAGCAGAAGAAAAGGGGATATATTTGGAGATGAAAGTTATATAAATACAACATATTAATAATTTTTTTAAGTAGCCAGCCACATTTCAGAGAAAACTAAAAAACAAAGTCAGACTGAAGAATATGAAGACTTCTGAATATAGCTGTCTAGTTAGTTAAAAAGAGAAAACAGACCTTGCTTCCCCACCCCCACCCCCCTCCCCTCCCCACATCTCTACAAAGTGAGGAAGTAGGGATAAGGATCGTAAGTTCTCAGAACTGTTCAAACTGACACACTTTCAAATCTGTTTTTCCTTCCTTCCTGACAGCTATCCTAATTCTAGTAAACAGAATTTACTGCACATTTTCATACTTCTCACTCTGAAAATTCGACTAAAGGAGCAACTGGGGAGTGTATTGATAGCCAGGCCCAGAGATGGGAGGTCCTGAGTTCAGATCTGGCCTTAAGACACTTCCTGGCTGTGTGACCCTAGGCAAGTCACTTATCCCCCATTGTTTAGTTCTTACTGTTCTTCTGCCTTAGAACCAATACGCAGTCAGAACCCTTACCTTCCATCTTAGAAAGTATTGGTTCTAAGATGGAATGTAAGGGTCATTTAAAAAAATTAGACTAAAATTTTCTGCACACAAATCAACTCTTCCTTACTTTCTAAATCTTCCTGTTCACACTCCCCCTATGTTTGCAACAGGATGCTGTATACAAATTCAAAAACTCACTGAAACTCAATGCTGGAAGGATCTCAGATGCCATCTGATCCAATCCAAACCTGAAACCCTAAAAAAACACCTGGCAAGTGGTTATCTAGATATTTTGCTTGAAATCTTCAAGTGAAAAAAAACTCACAACCACAAGAGGTAGCCAGCTCATTGTATGCTGATAGCTCTAATTGCTGGGAAGTTATTCTTTATATCAAGCCAACTTTGTCTCTTCAGAATTTCCACTCTTTCTAATCTTGTCACCTAAGGCCAAACAGAACAAATCTAGCTCCTTTTTTCCCTGGGTCAGCTCCCTGAATATCTGAAAACAGTTATCCCTGCCCTTCCCTTTATTTTCTTTTCTTTTTTTTTTAAACCCTTACCTTCTGTCTTAGTATCAATTCTAAAACAGGAGCAACAAGGGCTAGGCAATTGGGGTTAAGTGATTTGCTGGAATCACACAGCTATGAAGCCTCTCAGGACAGATTTGAACCTAGGTCCTACCAACTCCAGGCCTGGCATTCTATTCACTGTGTGACCTAGCTGCCCCCTTATCCCTTCGTTTTCTCTTCTCCAGGCTATCCCCACTTCATAGGGCAAAAGATTGGATTCCTTCACCATAATACTTCTTCTGGAATCAAGGGACTAGGGATGAAATCCCATTTTTGACACTTTCTACCTTGTGTGACTGGGGACCATTTATGTAAGCTCCCTGGTCCAGTTTTTTTTAATCTGTAAAAAGAGGGGATTGCATCAGATGGCTCCAGAGATGGGTCTCTTCTCTAGAGCTATAATCCTCCCTCTGGACATGCAGCAGCCTATGAATGATCTTAAACATTCTTAAGCATTCAGAGCTGAACATTATTCTCTATATGGGGTCTAGAGGGCAGTGGGATCTCCATCTTCCCAGTCTGGACATGGTTATAAAGTCTGCATCTTTCAGTGCATTCTAAGATGGCTTAAGTACTCTTAATTGCCACACTGCCCTACAGATACATGTGGATCAACACTTGACTAAAGTCTGAATATCTTTTTAAGCTGAGTTGCTATCTAGACACTCTTCTTTCATCTAAACTTCAATGAGGTCCACTGGAGACCTCCCTCTCCAAACTGGCATCAAGCTAATAATGACTACTATATCCAGCCAGTTGAGAATGCACCTCATTGCACTCATTGGGCTCCCTTCGTTGCTAAGATTCCAAGGAGATTATTTTCTGGTAAACAGTCCATATAACTAAACTGCCTTGAAGATAAAAGCTAAATTGAGGTAGCTAAGTAGCATAGTGGATAGAGCACCAAGCCTGGAGTTGGGAGGACCTGAATTCAAATTTGTCCTCAGATGCTTTCTAGTTGTGTGACCCTGAGCAAGTCACTTAATTCTGATTGCTTAGCCCTTACCACTCTTCTGTTTTAAAACTAATACTAAGAAGGCTTAAAAAAAACAACACAATAATATTTTCAAATTTCTTTGTATAAGGCACTTGGGAATTTCTGAAAGCTGCAGGGGAAAAGACTATTGCTACAAAGGGGCCACAAAATTTGAAGTTGTTTCAGGTTTTCAAATTGGGATGGAACTTTGTTGGGGTTTTTTCCTACTTTTTTATTTTTATTTAGAATATTTTCCCATGGTTACATAATTCGTAACCCCCCCTTTCTTCTCCCCCCTCCCAAAGCTGACAAGCAGTTCAAAACCTATTTCCATGTTATTCATATTTGTAGTAGAGCAATTCTTTAACATCAAAACCCTAATCACATCCCCATCACCACTACATGGTCAACCAGAATGGAACTTTGGTTTCAAATTGGAATGGTTTTTTAACCAATGTAAATTTATATAAAGTACTTGTGCATAGTGATGGTCATGAAGAACATTTATCAGGAGTTGAAAGTGTCTACTTTGGACTATGATATAGTCTATCATCAGCCAAGGACATTTATTTTGTTTTTGTTTTGTTTTTAAATCTTTATTTTCTGTCTTAGTAACAACTCTAAGTCAAAAGGGCAAGGAGTAGGCAAATGAGGTTAAGGGCCACACAAGTGTCTGAGGCTAGATTTGAACCCAGGTCCTCCCGACTCTAGGCTTGGCACTTTATCCACTATGTCACCTAACTACCCCTGCCAAGGACACTTTGAAGAAGGGTATGTGTGGAGAAAGGTCTATGAGACATTCTCCTTGGCCAGAAATGCCCAAATATGGCTTCTTGCCAAGACAGTACTTATCAAAATACCAAGCTTCTGTTTGGTAAGCTATTTCTAAGAAGTTTAAAAATAAAAAAAAAAAAAAATAAGTCATGGCTGTCTTTTTTAGTTTGGACCTACACTATCACAAATACCCCCAAAACTCCACCAAGTTTGGGGTCCTAATAGAAAGAAATAAATTCTCTGAGTTTATAAGACACCAAGTGGTAGTTCTTAGAGATTGCAAGGCTTTATTTCTCCTCTTAAGTAGGGAGCATGATGGCTCCCAGAATTGAGACAGAAAGTACTGGAGCTGTGAAGTAGAATGTAGGTACTTACTGCAGAGCTGTTCAATGGTGGCCCACTGCTCAGATTTCTTCCAAGTCTGTGCTAGCTCCTCATTCCTAGTCCTCACAGCCTCCAGCAATAAGCTAATGCTGTCCTGAAAGACCCCAAAATGAGTAAGTTTAAACCTGTTTTGTAAAGTATAGACAAAAATGTAGCTAGTAGATTCCTATGCCCCTTGTTGAAAGGACAAACTTCTGAGGGAATTAAAGAAAGCCTACAGTTGCTGCACCATGAAACTCAAAAAACCAAATCCTTTGGGTTATCAATGTGTATGCTAAATCAAGCTTCTAAATACTACCTAAATAACCCCCAAATGAGGGATGCTGTGTCTGTCTTTCATGTACTGACAGGCTGTTCAAGATCATAGGCGATAAAGGATAAGATCTTTTATCCTGGGGGCTCATATTCTTAGGACAGGCGGACAAAGAGTTAGACATAGGTATATGAGCTGACTGAGTGATGTAAATGTAGCTTTCTCCTCACCCTATGTCCCCCTCTCCCCCCATTCAGCTCCTCCTTATCTTGGGGATTATGTTCTTTTCAAAACACACTTTCATGCCAAAGGCCTTCTAGGCTAACACAGAACATTTTAAAAGTTACAAAATTAAAAAGTGATGACTCAGAGGACTCTTAACAATCGAACAACCAGACAAAACATTCTTTGTCATATCTTATTCGTCTGCAAAGTATTTTTTTTGGATAGGTAAGCTGGGGAAAGGTGACTATTATCAACATTTCTACTGATATAAAAGTGCAGAGATTTTAAAAGTTCTTCACACTAATCCATTCATTCAGATAGTGAGTTTGGTCAGATTGGAAACTGAGAGGTCTAAGCACAGGACATAACTATGGAGGAAAAAGAGCAAGCTGAAAGTCAACCATATGGGTCAATTGAGCAAGACCAGTCTTTAAAGGAAGACAAATGAAGTTGCTGCCAGACAAAACGGGAGCTGTGAAGACCAGCCATGGAGCATGTACCAGAAAGTGCCTACTTGCATGGTGCAAAGGCAGAAAGGCAGCAGCAACCTACTTTACCTCTGTTTAAAACAATCTATCCTAAAGACTATAGGCAGTGTTAGTCAATAGTTTAACTCAAGGGAAACTCTAAACATGCTGTTAGCTTCCTCCTTGGCATATTCTCAAAAATGAAAGGCCACAGCTGAAAGATATCAGTTATAATGCTGATTGATCCTAATCTCCAGCTGCCCATTGTTAGTCTAACTGTTCTGTCCTGTGCCAATAGTCTCTAACCCTCAGTATGTATAAAACATGCTTTTTTCCCCTCTTTTTTTTTTTTAAATCAGAAAACATCAACTGGGCAGATGTTAACTCCTTTACTGGTAATCAGCCAAGCTCTCTATGCCAAGATAATAACACTAAAGTTTATTTTGGTGAAGAGGGGTACATAAGAGAAAAGAATTGGGGCTGTAATTTCAAATTATGTCAAGAACTTTTACTTCTGGTACTTCTAATGCAGTGGTTCCCAAACTTTTTTGGCCTACTGCCCCCTTTCCAGAAAAAATATTACTTAGCCCCCTGGAAATTAATTTTTTTTTTAAATTTTAATAGCAATTAATAGGAAAGATAAATGCACCTGTGGCCATCACCGCCTCCTTGGATCGCTGCAGCACCCACCAGGGGGCGGTAGCGCCCACTTTGGGAATCACCATTCTAATGTCTTTTGCCTTAGGACAGCATGGAATTGGTTCTGCTTAGCACATGATTAAAAAAGATAAGCTACCCTCAACCTCCAAGGGCCTGGCAAACCTATGAAGCTTTCCCAAGGAAAATTAAAAAGTCAGAAAATTCAACTTACAATCATTAAACAAACATATTCTCTTTGCAAAAAGTCACTCTACATTCTCAACGCCTGAAGCACAGAAAAGCTGGGAAACTGATTTCAGAATTAAATTCTCTTGCAGGAAACCAGAGCTACTTCTAGTATCTGCTATGGAGAATACTTAAGGGGAAGCAGCAGAGAAAAGCAACTCTTTCCCTGCTGAAATATCACTCCCATAAGACAATCTTGGGCTCTGTATGCTTACATTTCTAGCTAAGAATTTTCTCTTTGGCTTACATACCTGAAGAGGCATGACTTCATTGGTGACCAGAAAGAGGAGCAGATGGAAATCTGAGATGATGTCTAGGAAAATGGAGGAGGTATTCTGAGAAAGATATGTAGCCAAACTATGAAAATCCTGCAGTAATTGGGGAGAAAGAAAAAAATAAGATTTACTGTTTCACTGCAATTCTCCAGCTCTATATGCAGGAAAGCAATAATTTTTCTGTTTAGATTTATTTGAACAAATACAATGCTAGTACAAAGTTGCTTTTTAACTGATACTTAAAATGTAGGCTCCAAAGTGAAAGAAAAGTTTCAAGAAAGTTTCTGATCCTCTTCTGGAAAGAGAAGCTTAGGGATATGATAACACTTACTGAAGTAGTTAAGAAACTGAGCAAGTGTTAAGACAAGGCATTCGTAGAAGTTATCTTCAAGTAGCTGAGGAAAAAGGTCCTACTTTACTTTGATGTCACACACGTAAGAGGGAGATTTTAGATATTTTATAGCTATATATTTAAAGTGTAGCCGCCAAGAATCAACAATTCAGATTGATTCCGTAATTAAATTAGACCCAAGTCAGGATCGGGTTTAAGGTAGTTTATTTACAATTAGGAAGGTAAAAGGTAGGGAAATAAAGAGAGGGAGAGGATAGTCCAGGCCTGCAAAGGCCTGGACAGAGAGAGAAGGTTAAAAGGCTAAATAAATGAGACTATAAGCCACATGGCCTAGTAATCAGATAGGCTAGAGCCTACACTTAAGGTAGAGTCTGGAAAAACGCCAAGGTAGGCCAAGGAAGTCAGCCTAACTTACCCATGTGACCATTCAGAGTAGAAGCTGCCTGAGGTCTCCTCCGAGATCCTTCAGCACCAAGTTCAAAGTGGGAACTCCCATAGCAGGAAGTAACCAACATACTTGAAGAGATAGTGTCACTTCCTGTGGGTCCACCTCTAATTCAAGTGGACAAATGGCAGCCTCTGCACTGATTTGGACTGCCCAAAGGGCAGTCCCTTGTTCTTGATTTGTTACTTATTGTCACGTGTGGGTAATTCCATCCCCCTCCCCACTAAGGGAGGTGGGGATGACATCATCTCGAGTAGGTAAAGTTTTGACTATGAATGGGCTAGAGCTAATTCCATTAACACACACATGGGGGGGAAAAAATGAAACATAATGGCAAGTTCCACTTTAGGAGTGAAAAACTAACGTTTGGCTTGTTTTGACCATCTGAACCTTCTCATCTTGGACCATGGGCACATATATGCATGGGGGTGGCAGGAGATTCATCAGACTTTAAACAGGAAACCACATCTGGGAGATCACAAGTGAGAATTTTCTCTCACACTCTAAAAATCTGTTTTGGAAATATCTTTGGGGGAAAAAGACCAAGTCTATGAAGCACCTTTGGAAAACTACAGAAGTGACTGTTTTAGAAAGGAACTTTATTATGAACATACTTGATTCATATTGCTTTGTAAGATTTTTATTCACAAATCAACACTGCTAAGTGACTTTAAAAATATGTACACACTGGCAGAAGAGTTCAGTATTTGTCCTTTATTTTCACTGGTCTAGCTTGAGTGATATAAAGCAGCAAAGGTCTAGGACATCTATTCCTAACATTCAAAACATATTAAAGAATAATACCAAATGGAAAATACTGATGAAAGCTTTTTTTTTTT
>NC_058133.1:227325975-227393443 GCF_016433145.1 Gracilinanus agilis | reverse complement strand
GTTCTAAATCTCTAATAATTAGAGAAATGCAAATCAAAACAACTCTGAGGTATCACCTCACACCTAGCAGATTGGCTAAAATGAAAGAAGGGGAGAGTAATGAATGCTGGAGGGAATGTGGCAAAATTGGGACATTAATGCATTGCTGGTGGAGCTGGGAACTGATCCAACCATTCTGGCTGGCAATTTGGAGCTATGCTCAAAGGGCTATAAAAGAATGCCTGTCCTTTGATCCAGCCATACCACTGTTGGGTTTGTACCCCAAAGAGATCATAGATAAACAGACTTGTACGAAAATATTTATAGCTGCGCTTTTTGTAGTGGCAAAGAACTGGAAAAGGAGGGTATGTCCTTCAATTGGGGAATGGCTGAACAAACTGTGGTATATGCTGGTGATGGAATACTATTGTGCTAAAAGGAATAATAAACTGGAGGAGTTCCAGGTGAACTGGAAAGACCTCCAGGAACTGATGCAGAGCGAAAGGAGCAGAGCCAGAAGAACATGAGGCGGACATGATTGGGGATGTGGACTCGAAACTACCACACCAATGCAACTAACAACAATATGGAAATAGGCCCTGAACAAGGACACATGTTACAACCAGTGGAAATGTGCGTCGGCCATGGGTGGGGGGAGAGCGGGGGGTGAAGGGGAAAGTAGGGGCATAAAGTATGTAAACAGGTTAAAAATGAATATTAATAAATGTTTAAAAAAAAAAAAGCATGTGGCACAAAATGGAGGTGAACAGCAAGAGCAAGGGTGATTGATTACCTGGAAAAATACTGAATGATGGAGAGATAAGAGGTCAGGAAGAAGATGAAGAACAGCTTTAGGTGTAGTAAACAACAGGTGGAGATGAAATAAGAGGTTGTGATCAGATAAAAGAATTTCATAGTTCTTGATCATGTAAATTGAAAACTTATGGGTAATGGGAAGATCAAGGGAACTTTTCTAGGCATGCTCAGAGCTCCTTATGATTTGTGACCTAAGTTGTTGTCCATGGCATATTACAGCTTCCAACACTAACTCAAAAGACTAAATATAAAGAATAAGCACTTACATCTATGATCAGATACTCCACCGGGAGGGGGCGGGCCAGCTGAGTGATCTCATTACCAAACTTATCTATGTCCTAAAAGAAAAAAATCAAGAGGTTAAGCACTGTTGATATAGGAACACTGAATGACAGGATATTTCTCCCTCATAGTAAGCCTTGTAATCATTTCAATTATTTTATAAGCTTCTGAAATGAGAGGAAAATCTGCATATTTTCACAATTGCTCCACCTACCATCATTTCTTGGAGCATTTTAAAACAGTCATAACATGATAAAGATGTACTACCACAGTAAGACATTATTGGAAGCATGAATTTAAACATTTCCCTGATCCCTTTCCAGTGGGTAGGAGAGTCCTGTGAGCTAAGCAAAAAAGCAGACAGATTAGTGATATGTGTCTCTTCCACTCAGGGTCACTTTGTACCCTTGTTGTCTTCTACAAGCAACATTTAATTTCCATTACCTAATCATTCCATTCACACCTCTGAAAACTTTCCTTTAAAAATTTTGATGAGTGGTAATAGATAAACATACATATAGACACACACATACAAAAAAATACACAGAACTAAAAAAAAAAATCTTCTGACAATCTGTCAAAGTCTAAACTTGTTTAGCTTTGTCAGATGCTTGGAACATAAAGTTTAATTATGGGGGAAAATGGCCAGCATATGTTCATTAATCATAACATGACAATTAGATCTGATTTATGTCAAACATTCTGAGTTCAAACATACCTCAAGAAATAAATTCATAAGAAATGATGCTTTTCATTAAAGATTCTGGGGGAGGGTCATTTTTCTATCTAAATGATCACTTATTATATAAATCATTCATTGAATTATATATAAATTACATATCCATAATTTCCAATTATAGAGCCTTATATAAAAGTTTATGTTATTGAAGCTTTCCTTCTGAGGTGTGCAATGTGGCTCAAAGATATCCAACATACTAGCATCTTTCCTGGAAGATGTTCAGAGAAGGTCAATACCTCTGCCTTCTGAGGCAATCATCACTAGATACTCAAGCTAAAAGAATCCAGTTATCTGAATGGGAAGTTTATGCGAACCTCTCTCATTTAAAATTTAATTTTATGGCATGAGGCCTTTCTATATATCCATATCTACATTCTATCTTAAACTGAGTTGCTCCCCAATTTTATCTTCTATCATTTGTTACTTCCACATTCACACAGATTTGAGTTATTCTCCCACCCCCAACCCAAGCCTGATATGTGGAATACACACTCCTTCCCCATCTCAATCTTTCAGAAAATTCTTCTCTTTCTTCAAGACCCAGCTCAACTTCCAGATGAAATTTAATTCTTAACTGATGCAAAGTAAAGGGTAGAACTAGAAGAACACTGCATACAATAACAATATTACTGATAATAAGGTGTGAAAGATGAAGCTACTCTGACTAATACAATGATCCACAACAATTCCAAAGGATTCAATGATGAAAAATGCTCCAGAGAGGATTCTGAACACAGACCAAAGCACATTTATTTATTCTACACCACCACTACTTCTCTCCCCCCCACCCATTCCTGGGGCAATGTGCCTAACATAGAAATAGAAATATTTTGCCTGACTTCATATGTATATTGGGCATGGTATTTCTTGCCGTCTCAATGGGTGGGGTAGGGTAGAGAGAGGAAGAGAATTTAGAACTGAAAATAAAAAATTTACAAATAACCCACTAGGATTCAAAGGCAAGTTTCTGGAAATGTGTCGCTTCTTTTCGTTTTCTTCCCCTCATAGCTGAAATTACTTTCCTACCAATCTGGGTAAGAATCATTTATCCATTCACATGACAGGTGGCTGTCTTTATGGGTTATTTTATAGCAGTCAGGGTGGCTGGGGGCATTAGTTTTCTCAGGTTCTATTGGTTTTGACAGGAGTAATCTAAGACATGGGACCTTTTGAGTGGGATCTCAGGGCCCCAAAAGAGGCAGATTCTAGATCGATGTGATATGATAGGCAGGAATCAAATCCAATCAAACTAAATCACTATTTCCAAAAATATGCTCTTGCCCTTACAAGAAATAACCTGTAACAACATACATAATTAGCCATCTGGAAATCATCTTCAAATCTAATTAAGTTCTAATATGCAGAAACAGTTTTCCAGCACCTGTTCACTTTAATCTTTCTTCCCCTCCAGGGATTTTCATGTTAAATGCCCCCTCTTCTCTTTTGTGTATGGCATGTGATTCCCTCTCAATTTAACTACCTAAGTGAACCCTGCTTCCTGCTCCCCAAAAAATAAGGGTACTTGAATCCCCCTCTCTTCCCTGGGGAAAAACAGGTAACTTTTATTTCTCCCTCTTCCTCTGCCTCAATGCCTTTGCTAGCCAATCCGTAACCTCATGTACCATTTTAAAAGGCAATTACATTTTATGGGCCTTAACAAATGTCAGACCGAGTACACTAGGAGGGAGATGTCTTAACTCTAAGTTTGGCAACCACCAAAGTGTCAACAATTTTATCTCCACTTGTAGCAAGATACAAGGAAGAGTCAGAAATCAAAGGTCCTTATTGCTAAGCTTCCCTGGCTCTATGTGCTGCTTGGAAGCAAAGGCACCAGATGGTGGGAATCAAGGAAAAAACAGCAGAGCGAGTGTATGTGTATCTGTGTGTCTATCTGGGGGGACCAAAAGCAGCCTGTGTTGAGACAAGAGAGCAGGAAACTGCAGACTGGACAGCACCATCTTGTTTTAGAAAAGGAGAACGAGATCTTTAAGACAGGACTTCTTTTCCATTGTACTAGTAAGAAGGGGAAACAAGTGGCATTCGCAGTTTCCTCTGGAATTTCCCAGCATAGAATCCAAAAGTAAAGTAGAAGAAGAGAACATAGGACATCCTAGGAAACACTCCATGAAAGCCTTAGGGTTAGTTCTTGCTAACAGCCTAAATTCATTTAGAGCACAAAGAACAAGATCCTTGCTGCCTCTCACATTTCTAGTTTAAAAGTAAGGCTCTGTATGACATGTTAAACAAAAAAAGATCATTTTTCATGAGAAAAAAAATCATCTTAACTCAACCTGTCAGAAATTCTCTATTTGACTTGACTAATTCTGAAATTTTCTATGAAGAATAAGGTGTAAACAGGATCTTCTGTGATGACAAGTATTTGCTCAAAAATTTGCACAGCTTGAGGAAACATGTTGTGATATGCATTGCTAAAAAAGTCATAAAATATTTATTGGATAACTTTTAATGTGCCTAGCACTGAGCAAAGCATTTAACTTAAGCATAAGCTCCCTCCTTACTGTGTTTAGAAGGCAAGGTCTTCAATATGTTCTCTGCTGCTAAAAAGCATGTAACACACTTAATGCTCAATAAATATTAAAGGTTCCTAATGGTTCAATTCAAACCCCAAATTTGTAGGTTAGACTCTATCCTCATCCAGAGTATTTTCCTCACCATCCTTCCTCTATTCCAAATACAGTTAGCTAAAATTACAAATACATGCTATAGTTTCAAATCTATTAAGTCAGACTTAGCAAGCCAGAAGTTGCTGCTTAAAGAATAGGAAGCTGATACTATTAAATAAAACTAGTAAAATCAATGACACCCAGAAATCAGACTGTATTACAAGCTCCTTTATGAGGTATTCTGAAATCAGCTATTCTCCCTGACAGTCTCCCTAAATTCAATTATTCAACCAAACATCACAAAAATTTTAAACTCCTTTTACTTTAGGGAGTCTGTAGGTCTGATTTGGACAGTGAAGAGAAAATAAATGCAGAGTAGCAAGATAATAAATACAAACTTCTAATTATGTTTCCCTGAATCTGAGATTCTGATGATGCCTGGATCTTATTTTCCTGTAAACTAAGCTTATATGAAAATTAATTTTTTAGAGGAAAGCATCTGGGGAAAAAATAGCATACACTGTAACATAGCAGGAGGGGTGAGCAATACTACTAGGGCTAAGTGCTATGATGCTGAGCAATGTTAATGTTTAGCAATGACACTAAACTACTTCCCATATGTTGTGGAGACATTCTTCCCTTAGTGAAATCTGAATAAAATGAGAGGTTCATTTTTCCTTCTGAACAGGAGAATCTTTTGTTTTGTTTTGTTTTTTAATTTTAAACCCTTAACTTCTGTGTATTGACTTATAGGTGGAAGATTGGTAAGGGTAGGCAATGGGGGTCAAGTGACTTGCCCAGGGTCACACAGCTAGGAAGTGTCTGAGGCCGGATTTGAACCTAGGACCTCCTGTCTCTAGGCCTGGCTCTCAATCCACTGAGCTACCCAGCTGCCCCGGAACAGGAGAATCTTAAAGAGCACCTTCCACATGGCCTCACTTATTACAGGGGCATTGGGAACAGATCCTTTCAGCTTCACACACACAGGGCTGGTAAGGTGTCCTATTATCACAAAGGCATTATGATAAGTATGATTAGACTAATACACTGGATGCCTCAGGATTACTTTCTTTTGTATAATTTAAACCAGACTATGTATTAGGTGATGTCATAAAAACATCTCAAGTACTTCCAGGTGACAAACTGTATCCAACACTGACTGAAGAGTTTCAACATATGCTTTCAATATGTTTACCATAATCTAGAGATAAAGCATACAAAATCATATTGTTCTCCACTAAGTTACATACAGTAAAGTCAGTATATACTCTTCTTCAGTGCCTGGCACATAGTAAGTAAGCACTTAAAAGCTCATTCATTCATTCTTTCATTCATGCTAAGTCTCCAACAAATGTTGAATATTCTTCATATTTCCTGGGACCCTTAATATGAGACACATTTCTGTAGAATTCTTGGCTATCAGGATCTGAATGTTGAAGAGGCTCAGACCTGTTGCATAAACTCAATATCACTCCTAGTCAATCAAAAAAGTCATATGAAAGCAAAAGCTTGGATAGGAGCAAACTGGTTGAATTTTTTTAAAAAGGAAAACATGTTCAATGAATCAATCCACAAGCAATTATTAAGCATCTACTATGTGCCAGACACTAGGAAACAGATACAAGGGTGAAAATCCCTACTCCCAGGAAAATTTAGATGTCAGCTATTCAGCCTAGAAAGAGTGCAACCTATATTCAATATTTTCTCCAGGGTCCTCATACTAGAGTAGTATAAATTTGAAAGGGCAAGCAAAAATTACATGTAAATTATTCACAACCTAGATCTAAAAGTTTGGAATCTGGGACATAAACACCCAAAAGGACCTGTATCAAAGACACACTTATATGAGTTTCCTTTGGATAACTAAATGAATGTCAGATATGTAACCTGATTAAAAAAAAAAAAAACAACTTGAATGGGTAAGAATGCTTAGAAGAATGCTTCATGTCCAAGGTATGGTTTGGAGTCTATAGATTGTTTATTGTAATTAAAAGACCAGTCTTTTAACAAAATGTAATTCTACTGGACTTTAATAAAGAATTATAGATGTAAAAACACTGCAGGAAAACAGTCAAAATGAAACTTTCCAGAGTTTGAAATGTGACTGAAAATTTTTAAAAAAATTTTTTAAATTGTAAGGTAAGGACCTTACAATCAATACTGTGTATTGGTTCCAAGGCAAGAGTGTTAAGGGCTAGGCAATGGGGGTTAAGTGACTTGCCCAGGGTCACACAGCTAGAAAAATATCTTAGACTGACCAAATTTGAACTCAGGACCTCCCATTTCTAGACCTGGCTCTCAATCCACTGAGCCACCTAGCTGCCTCCAAGACTGAAATTTAACAGGTAATATACCTCTTGAAGCTGATACCCAACATAAGGTCCACCGTCTTACAAAAACAAAACAAAACCTACCAAATAGTATTTCTGGAATAGGCAAATGCCTTTTCTTGAAGGAACAGTCCCTTGATTATTTGTCTATTTATTTAAAGAGAGGGATTTAAATAGACTTTATTTTAACAAGTCAAAATCTTAACTGTGCTAGAACTTTATAAATTTCTGATCCCATGAGATCACCATGGAAACATTAAAAGGATATGATTAATAAACTCACTGATATAGTGGAGTAGACTCCAAACAGGGAATGCAGACTAGAGTTTATGGTTAGAAGGGGCAGATTCTGAATCACAAGATGTCAAAAGGATGGGGGATTGCTCCCCTTCATTTGCTCTTCTAATAATGTCTAGGTTAGATAAAATAAAGCCAGCTGCATGAGAACATTTAGGAAGTGGGGAGTTAAGTCAATAGTCATACCTGTTAGATTCAGATTCGGGGGGGGGGGGGGGACACAAGAGGCCTAAGAGTGGGCCTAGACATGGCTGTGGAAGGTTACGAGTGAGAGAGGGAAAGTGGGTTTGGCAAGACCCACCATGGACATGAGTGAGTGGTGAATGCATACTAGACAAAATGGACCCCTTGTATTAAGTTATCATCTCATGGCAAGGTCTCTAGCCACAAAAGTAGCAATAAAATGGCATTTTATTATAAGGATGACACTTTTACTTACTGTTGATATTGAAAGCTGTATTTTTAAAGTTAATACAAGAAAAGGCTACAAAAGTATTTGCATAACATAAATGTTTTCATGTTTTACTTTCCTCCTCCTTGCTGCCACCCCCCCCCATCAATTTTAGGTAATATTTAGACCTCCAAATCCAGTGGAACATTTGATATTACTAAAATAAAATCTTATCTTGCCACTAACAGAGAAAGCTATCAAGGGAATAGCATACATTAAAAGGAAATAGGGAAAGAAGCTTGAAATTAAGAATTTAAGAGTTCTGCAACAAAAGGCATAGAAATATTTATTTTGTCACTCTATATTCATATTAAACAATATAAAAAATACACTCAACTTGAATACGGTTGCTCAAATTAGTTCTCAGAATTCACTATTTCTTAAAGGAACCAAAGGGTACTCAAGAAGAAATCCTCCAAAGAAAACACTTTGCCCTTTTGGTTTTCAGTCCATTGACTGGAAAACTTGATTGAAATGGGCTAACAAATCTAAGTGAATAGTTGATCTTCAGGTTGTAAAAATGGGTCAAAACTACTTAACTACATGCATACCTTTTACAGGATAGGCAACATTCTTTTGAATGGTTCACCCATTCAATGACTAGCCCCTCAAACTGGATGCTAATTTAATGAGTTTTCATGTATAAATACTCCTGTCTCAAAAGGCATGAAGGTCTGTCTGTTCTATCAAGGTTGATAAGATAGCTACACAAAAGCAGCAAAGACAAAAAGCTTTTTCTCAGAGAATAAGACTTACAAAAAGGCTTATTAAGTGTTTTCCTGTAACTGATATAGAAGCCATTTCTTCCTCTGTTCTCCTCAGACTTACAGCTAGAGGCTATCAGAATGATTCAGCCACAGGGGATGAGTCTCACTGTAAGTTTCAGCTTTAATTTTTTTAAATGGGTGGGACAAGGCAGAGTCTTAAATTCTTCCAGAAGCATACAGACAACATAACTTACAAGAAAAAACATGTCTGTCACCTTTGAAGCCCTTCTTTGCTTACTAGCACTAGCTCTTCCACCTCACACTTTTAATTATTTCTCCCAGCTGTATTGTGATTGCTACCACTATTTTAGACTTCTGCATCAATACTAATTCAAAGACAATTCAAAAGTAAAACTTACAATCCCAAAAGCTTATTATTATTATTATTATTATTTAGAAAATAATCTAAAGGGAAAGTAAAGCTAATCTAAGAGCAATGAACCACTTTTCCTTAGAGCAAGATTTTTTTTACTTCCTAAAACTACTTGCACAATTTATTTCTATACAATTTAAGTTTTAACAATTCAACATCTACTTCTAATTGAGGACAAAAATAAATCTTCCCCATAAGTTATGTTTCAGAAGGCAAAAAGTATTCATTCTTGAAAACACAAAGGCTGCTCAAAAAATGAGAAACACAAAAGAATATTTAGTGGATAGACCTACTTCAGCCTACACTACCAACTTCTTAAGATTCCCCTGTTAACAGGGGAATCAATGCTATAGATCAGTGGTTTCCAAACTTTTTTGGCCTACCGCCCCCTTTCCAAAAAAAATATTACTTAGCCCCCTGGAAATTATTTTTTTTTTAAATTTTAATAGGAAAGATAAATGCACCTGTGGCCATCACTGCTTCCCTGGATTGCTGCAACACCCCCAGGGGGCAGTAGCGCCCACTTTGGGAATCACTGCTATACATGATCAAAGATGCATAAGACTGACTAAAGCTTAGTGATTCCTCAGCAAATGAGATGTGGTGCCCTAAGTGACTAAGGAGAATGTATCTGGAAAACTCAAGACCTTCTTCACCCATACTTCTCTTGATTATATGAACTTACAAGAGCCCTTCTTATACTTTAAAAACAAAACTAGCAGCTTTCCAAAGGCTCATTAACATTCAGAATAACTTACCCATTAAGTACCTAACCCAGAAAATATTTTAAATTCAGCATACTGAATTTCAGGAACACCAAGGACAACCAAATCTTCAATAAAGTTTTCATGTAGCTTATTAAAAATACAATCAACCAGGACTTGTAATGAAACATGTATCCTCACCCAAAGTTCATACACTAATAAGTCATCAAAAAAATTTGTCACAGCATGGAAATTTCCACAGAATGTTCTGTCTTGTTCATATCATTTGCTGTAAAGCAGGAATTCTTAATCTTTTTGTATTATGGACCTCTTTGGCAGCCCAGTGAAGCCTAAGGAGTTTCTCAAAATGTTTTTAAATGTAAAACAAATCATAGGATTACAAAGGAAACTAATCCTATTTAAATTAAGTTAATAGAAATAATTTTTTTTAAGTTCACAGACTCTGGATTAACAGCCCCCACTTTAGAATGAAAATTGACAGATACCAAAGTTCTAAAATGTAGGTTAATTTGTCTCATGAAATTAAGAAAGAGTACATCAGATTACATTATGACCAAGAAGGTGGTCTAAAATGGGTTAAATGGCACCCACATCTAAACAATGGGTTGGTAGTTATCAAAATCTTCATCCTTCAAGTTGTATCCAAGAAGAGGAAGATAAGAACAATACAGGAAGTAAACCAGCTACAATCACAAAGATACCATCCTTGTGGGCAGCTGGGTGGCTCAGTGGATTGAGAGTCAGGTTCAGAGATGGGAGGTCTTGGGTTGAAATCTGGTCTCAGACACTTCCTAACTGTGTGACCCTGGATAAGTCACTTAACCCCCATTGCCAGGCCCTAAATGGAAGGTAAGGGTTTAAAAAAAAACAAACAAATAAACAAAGATACCATCCTTAAACTTCATTAAGAAATAGATATCTAGAATATAAGACCAAAGGGATGTCACAGAACTTCAAAGGACCATGGGGACAGAAAAGATTGAGGCAATATAAACTTTATTTCCTTGTGATTAGCTATAATGCTCAATAGCATTTGAAGCAAAACAGAAAAAAAAAACACTCATATCACATAAACAAAATGGAATTGTTTCATATACAATGGACTCAAATCAATGCTGAATATTTTCCAATCCTGTCATTCTCCTTGAAGAGAACAGAAAAAAAATGCAAATACTATTAAGTATTATTTAGTAGCATTGTCCTACTCCCAGTTACAAGGGTACTCAACTAATTTTTATCATCCTAACAACAGATCTTTCTTTTTTACCAGTAACCACAGAAATCTAAGGACAAACTCGAGAACAGGAAAAATCAAGGACGAAGGTAAATTTCACAAATGGAACCAGAGGATGAAAATGACATATTAAAGAGTAGCAAATGGAATTCACATTACATTTTATTTCTTAAGTCTCTAAAAAAAAATCTTTTCTTTTAAGTGTCTATTTTTATTCTAGGAAGAGAACTATGGCTGCAGAGGTAGTCTCATTTTTTAAAAAATGATATCAAACATTAAATATCTAAGAAAAGAGTATATTCTGCCAACCAAATTCCCAGGTGGAAAGCATTTTAGCTATGCCAGATAATCCACTGTTTTGCTAATTGTTTAAACCTAATGATATTTTAAATAATTTTAAAATTTATACTAGAATTGAGAATTCAGGTCAAATTTTAGCTTCTTTTAGAAGATCATAATTCCTAATACTATTCTATCATATTTCATAAATATATATGCTTTGATATTTTATAAGACCTCCTATTTGGAGGAATCTTAAGAGGGGTTTAATAGTTTGGTTTTTTAACCACACCATTTTTACTGGTCAAAAGAAGCTGAAAATATGTATGAAATTCAGATCCTAGTGGATAACTACCAAAAACTGACCAAATAATTAATTCAGGATTTTTGCTGAAAAAACAACAATCAGAGAAGATTGTATAGCCAGTTGTAATCCTGAGGCTTTTATAATATCTTAGTTCATGAGGAAGATTTCTAATGGTTAATTGTGGCAGACAAATCGCTAATCACTCAATAAATAGATCTAAGTATTTCCAAATGAAGACAACTGTCCCCATTAGATAAAATTCTTGCTATAAACTTCATATTTCTTGTTACCTTATAGAACACATCAGGCACATATTGCTCACTGCTGGATTCCTTGGCATAACCCAACTCAGGTGCATCTCGACATGGCAACAAGCATTCATCCCGAACCAATGCCATGCACTGATTAGATACCTGGTAACCCTCAAAATGAACTTGGTTGTCTGGACCACCTGGAAAAGAAAGCAACCTTCAGAACAAATTCATTGCTAGCAAACATACATAAAAAAAAAACTCACTGACTGCTCTGTTCATCATCTTATTCAAAAAGGAAAGATAATCTCACAACTGAACTTAGTTCCATGTGTATTTTTGTGAAACCCTAAAGAATTTTGTATTACAACTAAAAAAAGTGTGCGTCTCCCCATCCCCAGGCACACAATACTATGTAAAGATTACTATAAACATATTTTCAGGTCAGACATAAGCTATAGTCAGTGGCACTCTCTTGTGGCCTGGGGGAACATAAGTAAACCAATCCTCTCAATCATCTACCTAATGTTGTGCTCCTTCTGGCACCAGGGTGTATACAGCTGAGAAACTACAAATGTCAGAAAAACCCATCTCTTCAAAGAATATGGGGGGAAAAAAATCACAGAATAGGAAGTATCAACTGTACCCTATGCAGAGCATAGTAGTAGTCCTATGCAGAGCAAGCTACTCTTTTGCCCCTCTCCTCAAAACAAAAACAGAACTATGGAATTTAAAATGAGGTTCAGGACATAGTAGCTTACATTTATAGTATAGTGATTTATATGCATCATCACACTGAATCCTCACCATAGCCCTATAAAGAAACATTATTTCCATTTTATAGAAGAAATGGAGCCCAGAGGAGTTAAATTATTTGCAGAAAGTCCCAATGAGAAAGGCATAAAGATGAAATTTGCACCCAGGTCTTCTGACTGCCCAGTTCAGCTCTCTTTTTTCAGTACATCATCCTGCCCAAGAGCATAAAAGCTGTTATTAAGTATACTGGAATAAGTTCAATCTCTATAACAAAAATGATTAAGAAGAGTATAAATGGGGACAGCTAGATGGCTCAGTGGATACAGAGCTGGACCTAGAGACAAAAGGTCCTGGGTTCAAATCTGGCCTCAGATACTTCCTAGCTATGTAACTTTGAGCAAATTATTTAACCCTCATCACCTAGCTCTAATTAGAGTACTGATTCTTTTTTTTTTTTTTAAACCCTTACCTTCTGTCTTGGAATCAATACTGTATATTGGTTCCAAGAAGAGTGGTAAGGGCTAAGGCAATGTGGATAAAATGACTTGCCCAGCTAGAAAGTGTCTGAGGCCAAATTTGAACCTAGGACCTCCCGTCTCTAGGCTTGGCTCTCAATCCACTGAGTCGCCCAGCTGGCCCCTATAGTACTGATTCTAAGATAGAAGGCATGGGTTTTTAAAAAAGTGGTATTTTAAAAAACCCTTAGTTCACAGGCAAACAAACCTTTTGGAAGATGGAAAGTTAACAACACAGTATTATAAAACAGGGATCTCTGTCTGCCTACTTAGGGAAAGGCATCATACAAAAACAAAAATTATCTCTTTCAGTGACAGCTCTGACCCATTCTCTCTGGATGTCCTTGGAAAACCACTCTATTTGTTTCACTTTGTTCTGTCACAGAAATAGAGGGAACTATATTTACAAGGATATGATGTGACTTGCAAGACTATCACCTTCTATAAGCCTACACTGATTTCAGTGTTATGTGTTAAACTAATTAGAGACCTAAGCCCAGACTCTCAAATGCAAGGTCTTTAGGGGAATACTTAGAGGGAAATTGTTGTCTGCATCCAAATGAATGGCAACTCCTAAAGGTCAAGGAATGTGATATGTATGTACTATTCCTAGTACAAAGTGGCTATTCAATGATTAAACCACATATAAGAATATGAGGTTTTACTTGCATGAAGAGAAGGGCAAGAATGGGATGGATTCATAGGAGGAAAAGAGAAGGAAGTCCACATGGCTAACATTTTAATCTAGGTGTCTATAACCTGAAGTAGTCTCCAATAAGTAATGGGACATTAGAGAAGACAAGAGAAAACAGAAGGCCAGAAAGAAACAGACAAACAGGACAGCTTTGGAAGTCACATAGAGAATTTATTATATACATAAAAAGAAAAAAAGTTGTATGAAACAGAAATATACAATTTCATATACAATCCCCTTTTTCTGTTCTACTCTGTGGAAATGTTCAATTTATTTGTTGTTAAATTCTGAATAAGGGAGAAAAAACATTTTTTAAGAAAGAGGAATTGGCATCAAAAGGTTTGAGTCTGAACATTCCCTTGATGGCTTTATTTAACATTAGTCATTTAAAATTCTGGAGCCTCAGTTTCCTCAAATGTAAAATAGGAATAATAGTTCTTATACTATCTATCATATAAGGATGATACTTATAGACTAAAATGTATTTGCAGAAATGTAATTTTGTTATGACCTACTATATTACTCTGTGTTCTTTCTTTTCTTTCTAAAAACCCATACTGTATATTGATTCTAAGGCAAAAGAGCAATAAAGAGGTAGGCAATTGGAGTTAAATAACAGCCAGGAAGTATCTAAGGTCATATTTGAACTCAGGACCTCCTGTGTCCAGACCTGGCTCTCTATTCCTACTGTGTTCTTTCAAGATGCTGTATCATTGAATCTACAGCTGAACTAGGTGACTAACTTCTACTCTTCCAATTTGAATTATTATCCAAGATCATTTTTAGCTCCAACTTATCCAGACAGTCTCTAAAAAAATAAAAATAAAATAAACAGCACCAAAAATAAATAAAAGAGAAGTAGATGCCAAAATGTTTTTACCAATTTATCTGTACCACCCATTGAAGAGTTACAGAAATTAAACTGAGAGCACAGAATTCTCACTCTGGCTTCAGGAGCTACTTTCTTGTTCTGTAAGATCAGTCAAATTCATTGAAAAGAGCTCTTCCACCACTGAAAGACTCAAACAGGAAATATTTTGCATATGGTCAAAGAAAGGGAAGACAAGGTAACAAATGCTAACAAACCTTATTCCTTTCAGAATCAAAGCCTCCTAATTCTATCAACCGGGGATTCATCCACTCTCATTTGGGCATTTATTAAAAGCAAAAAATAAAATCCTCATTAAATTAACGTAAAGAACAGTTTTATTTTCCTTATAATGAGAAATAGAATAATAAAATTAATTCACATCAAAGAGAAAAGTGCAGACCATCATACTATGAGCATTAACTCTCTGAGGCAGGTCCAACAGTTGCAAACTAAAGAACCTTCTCAAATCTGTACTTGTAGAATTGATGACCTCTGTCAAATGTCTATCAAGCAAATATCTAGTGACATGAGGAATGAAGTATTAAGAATACCACTCAGAGCAGGCTAGCTTATTAATAAATATATAGTAAAATGCATGTGTTTTGCAGCTTACAAAGCAGGCTGTTATGCACAACAACCCTATGAGATAGGTGATAATAGCCTTTTTACAAATGAGGAAACTAAGGCTAAAAGTGAAATGACTTGTCAAGTGCTAAGATTCAAACCAATCTCTCCTGACTGCAGGCCCAATGTGAAGGCATACAAGATTTCCAACTTAGAAGAGAGTTGTATTATAAATTGGCTTTTCAGATCTCAAGACCATTTCTACAGATAGAAAAAAAAAGTCATAAATGATTATTAGGTTCTCAGGCTAGCTCTCAAGAGTATATTTAACCTATAATGGAGTGGAACTATAATTGTGATACACTAATAAGTCCATTGGTGGAAGGGATACATGGAGGAGGAAGAAAAAGACCTTTTCCTTTCCTTTGTGGCCCAAAGCAAACTTTTTTAAAAAGCCAACTCTGGCATCCTTCCCTACCTTTCTTTACCCTTTCTCTCCTTTCTTTTCTGGCTTCTCTCCCTAGCCCCTCATTACTCTCACATCAGACAAGGTCCCTAATTTCCAAGTCCATAATAAGCCTCCTTTGAGTCTGCCATGTTTAAAGCTCTCCCATCCCTCCAAAAGGCTTTGTGCTTCAAATTTCCACTTTTCTACTCAAATTAAAATTGCCAGTCCCTCAGGGAAGCTGAACTATGCCAGGTATTAGAACAAAGACAATCTGATTGAAGTAATTCAAACAAATGTGAATGACTTCAAGTCCCTTAACCACTATGTGGTATTTGTATTTTTAAAGATATCTTTTAAAGTAAGATGTCTATCCATTGGAAAATAAACTATGGAACATGAAATATAATGGAATATTGCTGCAGTGCTATAAGAAATCTCAAATATGAAGAGTACAAGGAAAACTGGAATTGACAAAGTGAAACAAAACCAGTAAATAAATATAAGTGACAATAATGTAAACAGAAAGAACAAGAGAAGAAAATAATGAATGTTGCTTAACTCTAACGATTAACTTTGGCCCTAGAGAATAGAAGAAAAAAATGCACCTTTCCTCTTTCTCTGCAGAAATGGAGCAATAAGTATGAAACAATCCATAGATCATGGATATGTTTGATGAACTGACTATTTTCCTCTTTGGACAAAGGATGCTCTCAATCAGGAAGGAGTTAGAGATATACTTGAAAATGAAGGTGATATAAAAATAAAAGATAGCAATCAAAACTTTTAAAAATAAAAATAAAGAAAATGTTATTCACTCAAATGAATTTCTAATGAATATCATTTCAGTGGAACTGCCCAAGGCAATATGGCAACACTGGGGACCAAAAGCCATCACTTTCCTCAGCTTTCCTCTACAAACTATGGTTGTTTCTGATATGCTCCTCCCCATCTCCCACATGTGAGTCCTCAGGTGACCTCTAAGACCTTCCTGCTTTCTCATATTGGTTCTAGAGCAAGAGATGCAGTTGGGTGGAGAAGGCATGGCAAAAATAGTTGTCTGTATGGTGAGTCATAGATTTCCTCAATCTATTCGGGTTCCATATAAAAAAGAATTTAATTTAAACGAACTGAACTAGATTTTGAGTTCTGTGAAGGTAGAGATGTCTGCTTCCTCTGAAACTCCCCATGATGCCTACTACAGTAACTGCCCAGTATCCTATGGGTGCTTCATAAATATTTATTGATGATTTTGTAAATCAGGTCTCCAATCCAAAATTTAACTCCTTCCAAAACAGATGGTTTTATGTACTGCCCTTTTCTATAGTAGCATCACAAGAATCTTTGGAAGACATTTTGTGATACTCCTTAAAGGCCATCATCTTTTATAACTGTCCCATAAATGTAGATTTCTGTAAAAATGTATGGATATGGAGAAACTTACATACATACCTACATATATCTACAAACACACCCCTCCCAAAAAAATTCTTTGCTCCTGAAAAAGTTTTATGGAAATGGCATCCCAGAATGGCCACCACATTCAGGAAAAAAAAGGGGGGGAACAAGCTAGAACACAGAACAAGAGCATCAGTTTTCCCTTACTATGTGTGTTTTTTGGTGAACCACTATAAGAATGAGTGAGAATGTCTCACTGTTATTGGGGTGGTCAGACAAATTTCAGCAGCACTGGAAAACAATAAGTTACCATTCTCTCACACAGTTAGACTTCACATTCTTATTTCAAGGAGTGGGGAGAAACTGCCCAAATCCAAGGGAGATAAAAATTAATTTGCCAAAGGCAAGAATCTAATGGAGAGAGCTCAGGACCATGAGACCTAGGATGGATTCCCATGTTTGTCATTAATTGTGAAGGTGATTCTGATATGGTCATTTTCCTCTGCTGAATCTTGCTTGATAGGAAAATGGAGACTAACAACTCTCCCTCATTGGCCCATTATAAGACTGGATTAGGACCATGCTGCCAGTTAAATATAAAGAATTACTTAAGGGTATAAATACATTTAAATACACACAAACACAAAAACAGTAGAAACTGAAACACACACACACACAATAATGACAATACAATTATAAATTTGACTTTGAACCAGCTTATACCTGTAGCTACTGCAGTTACAAACTTGGATCCAAAATGACCATCTGGGGAAAGCCGACATATGTTGGGATGCTTGTTCTGGAAGTTTCCTGCAGTTATACATTCTTCTGCACTCAGAAAATATGTGTCCTAGGACAGAAGAACCCAAACGAATACATTCCTATTTCCTTTTCAACAGAACACAATATAAGGCAATGATGTCTAAGTATTAGACAAAATTCAATCTGATTCAACCACCATTTAGTAATCATCTACATGAATGGCACAATGCTAGATGAATACCTAGGCTACAAAGATAAAGAAATGCAGACAAAGCCCTCCAAGACAATTTAAGAAGGGAGAGATCACTTTTCACTGAGGGAATTGGGGAAGGAAAAAAACATCAATTACCTGTAGTGGACTTCCTCTTCTCTATTCATGTCTATTTATTTTCATCTTTTTCTTCCTTCAGAAACGTCTAGTTGATCCCTACCCAAATCTCTTGTGGCCCCTCAGTCTGAATGTGCACTTATATTCTAATGTACATTATATTTACTTGTGTCCACATCTAATTATACTGCAAGATCCTTAGGGGCACTGTCTGATTTTACTTTTATAACCCTTGCATGAAGCACAGTGTCTCACACAAAGTAGGTATTTAATGACTAGTGAATGACATTCACTGAAAATGACTACCCAGAACTGCTACTCTGAAACAGCATATATCTATCATTTCCCATGAATGCATGCAGATAAAAAGTACCTATTAAGGTAAAACTGGATCACATGCCATTATCAGAAAGAATCAATGACTCCAGCTCTAATTTATCATTAGGACTCCTTTGGAAAATAATTTAATATGAAACTCAGTGGAAGATTGTAAAAGGACTGTGTCAATTTAAAATAAATCTATTTAATTACAAAGATTTTTAGTCTTAAACTAACTAATTAAGCTAAAACAGTAAAACCTTTTCACTTTATTCTACATTTTCCTTACCTTATTTCGGCTATATCGAACAGTGCCTTTTCGAGTATCTTCTGAGACCAGGTCTGTAAATATCCAGCCAACCTTAATAAAAGAGAAAAATGTACATCTTTTTGTATGTCCCTCTGAAAAAGAAGAATCTTATTTTACCAATCCACAATGTTTTGGGGGCTTGTACCCATTTAATCCAGGAAGGCTATGAATTTTTTCAACATAAAACTCTTCTATGCAAGCTGACTTTCTGTCAGGAAACATTGGTGTATCACTAAGAATTCACCTGTGAGTAGAACTTTTCTTTGAATTATCTCTTTGGTCACCAAAGAATTCTGTCCATAGTTTCCTGAATCAGAATCTTTTCATTGGACTCAACTCTCACATTAGAAGATTTGGGTTTATTCATTTCAGTTCATCCACTCTTACTGTCAGATTCTGCCTTCATGTCTCTTCTTCACTCTCTTCATTTTGGAAATCAAATATATTCTTTTCAAAGATCCACCCTTTGCCTATGCCTACCAAGAGCTTGGGATACTGTGGAGCTGAAAGGGAAAAATGGAAGCAAGTGTCCCTCTGTTGTGGAATGATTTCTTCCCCTTCTAACAATGGAGTTAGCCACAAAGCAGAACAAATGATTACATTTCCCCTGGAGGAATAAGAAATAGACAAAGGATTGGTGTATGTCAAGGTGGTTTAGAGGGCCAATGGGACAGAAGTGTGGAAGGAGAGTTAATGATTGCAATCAAGGTACACTAACAGCAAGAGTAAGGGTCTCTTGAGCAGCTGCAGTGGGGTAAAAGAGGTTGGGCATGGAGCCTGAAAAGCTCTAGGGTGCATTTTAGGACTTGGCATAAGAAAGGAGTGGTCTGGGAATAAATGAGACTGAGAATCTGGGTAGCAATAATGGGGTGAAGTGCACTTTAGAACTTGGCATGAAAGCATGAGAGTGAGGTTGAGAAAGTGAACGGCTGCAGCATACACTGGGTATGAAGAGGGTGGACCAAGAATTTAGGCTTTGCATGGGAGTAGAGCTTGTGACCTGGATGCTAATAATCTGCACACACCTTTAGAGCAAGGAGTAATTGAAGATTAGATTCTGTTGTGCTTAAAATATCTGAATCACTGGCATCTGAGTTGCCTCATTTGTTTTAGAAGGAGCTTGCCTCAGGTGCCATGGAATCAAAAAAGACTGAGAAAAAATAACAGTATCTCATACATTTAAATAAAGCTTTACAGTTTACAAAGCACTTCCTCCAAAACAACCATGTGAAGTAGGTAGTGTAAACAGGATCATCCATATAATTATCTCAATTTTACAAAGGAGGAAACTGAGGCACAGATAATTGACAAGATCACACAGCCAGTAAGTGACTTGGTCATGATTTCAACTGTTTGCACTTTGCCATGTTGCTTTATCCTTGCCAAGAGAGAGGTTATCAAAGTTTCTATCTTCTAATGGGAAGTTAATCATGAGGTCCAATAACTCAATTAGCCTCTTCAACCAACCTGAAAGGACAACTGAAAGAGTCTCCCTCAAGAACACAGAATTTTAGTACAAAGGTTGGTACAATAGGTTTGAAATCATTTTAAGTTTTCTCCCCTAAATTCATAGGGAACCAAATTTCCATTACCAGCTAGATTGACCAAAAAATATGAAGAGTTAAAATATGACTTAACTAGATCACAAGCTCATAAGACCTAAAAAACGGAAGAGATTACTAAGGACATCAGGTCCAACCCCCTCATTTTACAGATGAAGAAACTGAGGCCCAGAAAGGTATTAGACAAACAAGATTAACAAAACCAAAGGGAAAATTCTTCTCTGTTTTCACTTTTGACTGTTCTAAGTAAAATAATAAAAGACTTGTCTTCTCACACTTCTAATTTGCAAACAGAAAATTCAATGACAACTGAAGACAAATTGGGCCTAGAACCACAGGGAAAAGAAAATGAACAATTTAGTGGGTTTTGAATCGTTGAGAGTACTAATACCTCCAAAAATATACACAAAGCCTACAGAAAAGAGAAACCAGGACAGGAAACTGTATCAGAGTAGCAATGCCAAAAGAAATACTCCAGAAAAAAACTCCTGCCAGCAAAAGAAAAGAAAGGGTCTTCCTTCTATTGCTCTTTAATGTAACCCTCAAGAAAGGTGGCTGATGACTTAAAGTACAACAGCCCTGACATTTGGATCTTTTTATGCTCAGGGAAATGTTCCCATTTCACTTTAAGGCCAAAAAACATAAAAGTTATTGGTGCCCAATAAACACAAATGAGGCTTCAAAATGTGTCAGGTCTGCAACTGACCTTGTGCAGCTGGGGAGAATTGATCCCAGATGAGGCTAAATCCCCTCCTGCCTGCCATTCACCCAATACAATACCCTAATATTACTTCCTGCAAAAACTCAGACTAGCAAATAGAAGACTCCAGTACCTTTCTTAGGCCAAGTTTGGCAGCAATCTCATCTACTACTTCAGCTTTGGGGTCTTCAAGGAGCTCCAGGCTGTTCTGTGTACCGATCTGTGGGAAAATTAGAAAGAGAATATATACTGTAGAGTAACCAGAATCATGGGTATCCTCTTCACTCTCATCCCATTCCTTCTTAGGATGCACAAAGCTGCAAATATGCTGAAAAGGAGAATTGTCCAGGCAGAAAAAGAACTCTAAGCAACCAACTGAAAATATAGCCAAATTCTCTTGAGCTTTCCCAAATCTGCAAAAGAAAGCACAAAGCTTTGCTGAGAAAGGAGGGGAAAAATTTTAAACAGAATGTCTATGTTAGTTTAAATTTAGGCTAACGATAAGTATACTGACACTAAAAATTAATGGAAAGTGTTCATCTTTTTCTCTTGAAAAAAGTAATTTTTTTCACCGTGCAGTACTGTTCCAAATAATGAGCTTGCTCAGTTCAGAAGCAACTGAAGCCAAGAGTAAGATTAAAGCCAGTGCGAGTGTTAAGACAGAAAACAAAAATAACCCGGGCAATCTTCAAAAATTATTTGTGTAGTTTATTAAAAGATAACATTTAGCTTAATGGGCATTATGACATTAAAAGGATAGTGAAAGGTAAGAGAATATAAAACATTATGTAGAAGAAGGAAAAAGAGATGACGTACAATCCAGAAGAATTCAAAAGAATTCACAAAATAAGGACCGTATTTATTATATCAGAGTAGCCAGGAGATTCAGTTCTGTAACAAATTAACTTACCCTCATGTGTTCTGTTTGAGTTTACTTATACGAAATGTAATACCTAAACATGATCAAAGAATATCAACTCTCTAATTTCCTTGTGTTCAATAAGTTTACTGAAGAACTTTAATCTTCACTTAAATGCAGTTTGTAGCTCATTAAGAATAAAATAAGTATCATACTTAGATAGAAGAGTTCCCAGTCGCAGGAATGGGAAGGCAAAATTAATCCCAAGACTGAGGCTTACTAATTGAATATATCCTTGTAAATTAGTCAAATTTTGGCAAACCAACAAAAGTACTGTTATGTTGGTCTGAATATACCCCATATGGAGATCATTAATACCTCTGGGGTACAGGTCAAATCAAGACTTTATTACAAATCTAGAGAAAAGTACTTGTTTAATGACATGTGGCAGCATGAGCTTCAACTCCTAATGAGCTCAAGGGTTGCTGAAGGTCAACTGTTCCAACATTCAGATCTCCAAATTAGAGACTTAATCATTCTATTCTATTAAGCTGGATTTGGGAAGAGTCATTTCAACTAGGCAAAAATTACAAGTAAATGTTCTGAAAACTACTATTCCTTTTAAAAGGCTGTCTTAAAAGTTTAATGAATGGTTTATGATACATATGTCTGGATGAATATTCTATAAATTTGGGATCTCTCATGTTTTTAGAAAGGCAGAATCTCATATACAATGAAAGAAAATAACCAAAGCTTATTAAGCAGGGTCTCCATTGCCACCTAGTGACTCTTTTGCAAAATGATGAATCATGAAAATTTTTTTAAAAAGACTCACAAATACGTCAAATACATTGTGGGATCTTATTTCAGCTTGAAAACAGATATATTATTAGACCAACGTGACACATACATGGCAACCAAAGACATTTCTGGTTTCAACTGGTGGCCACATACATACTGCAGTTAATAGTATACATTAACTATATTCTCTAGAAAATAATATTTCTGGATTTCCTGCTTAGGAAGTTCTGAATGATATGCTCTAAAAAAATCAGATTAAAAAGATAGGTAACATCTTAACAAGATCTGATATCCAGCATATCTTTTGCATCCACAAACAAGCTGAGGCCTAAGGAGCAAAAGGTCTGAAAACCATGTATCCTTTTCTCAACACACACACTGTACCTGTGTACAGCTGTCAAATCCTCAGCACCCCAATATTCTGACAAGCAATGAAGTCACTAGAAACAGAGCCCAATGTGCTATAGACATTTCCAGCTCCACTCCCAAGTTGAATGAATGTACATATCTTTGGACACTGTCTCTTATGAACGTGATTATTTGGTCTTAACTGAAATGGGGGGGAGGGTAAACGTACAAAAACTCAAATGAAGACTCTTGGTATAAAAATTTAGAAATGCTGACTGAAAATGGCTTCCAAACAGCCTTCAGGAATAGGAAATGCAGGTGAAATTTGATTTATTTTATAGTTCTAAAAAAAGATGACAATGAATTATCAAATCCTATAGGTTTTTGTTTGTTTGTTTGTACCTGAGGGGGTTCATAAATGGCAGCAACCTCAGCCCTAATGCCAAGAGGAATGTCTTTATGCTCTGTATATCGTCCATACAAGTACCCAAAATGCTGGTTCCCAGTCTTTCTCCAGAAGTCAAGGAAACGATCAGCAACCGTGTGATTCTCAAACATGATGTTGTCTACATGCCGATATTTCTGTGAAATAAATGGATCAGGTTCACCAGGATGACTCCATTCCGAGAGATTCATGAAAGCCATAGTACTGAATTATAATTTATTTTCCTAGATTAACCCATTCGTAACCATATTTCCTATGCATATTTTATGGAAAAGTATGACCAAAAATTAATATTAACTTTAAAATATTATTAATAAAACTAATAAATATCTGGAATGAAGATGTGCAAAAGGAAAGGATAGAAAAAAGTTTTATGTATCAGGGCTGCTTCAGGAACAGTGATGGAGCTAAAGATAATAAAACAGATCAATATACTTATTAAGTGTCTAAACCAAGATTAGCAGTAAAGGGTAAACTCTTACATGAAATCTTATGGGAATACTACCAACAAATTCATCTTAGAGCAAAGATTCTTAACCTTTTTTGTGTCACAGTCCCCTCTGGGAGTCTGGTGAAGCCTAGGGACCCTTCTCAAAATGTTTTAAAATACACAGGATTATAAAGGAAGTCAATTATATTCAAATAATCATTTTAAAAAAAATTTTTTAAGAGTTTATGGACCCCAAGTTTAGAACCTCTTTCTTAAAGGATTAGTTGTTGTTTTTTTTTAAACCCTTAACTTCTGTGTATTGGCTCCTAGGTGTTAAGAGTGGTAAGGGTGGGCAATGGGGGTCAAGTGACTTGCCCAGGGTCACACAGCTGGGAATTGTCTGAGGCCAGATTTGAACCTAGGATCTCCCATCTCTAGGCCTGACTCTCAATCCACTGAGCTACCCAGCTGCCCCAGGATTAGTTATTAAAATAGTAGCTTGAATAACTTTTTTTTTTAAACCCTTGTACTTCGGTGTATTGTCTCATAGGTGGAAGATTGGTAAGGGTGGGCAACGGGGGTCAAGTGACTTGCCCTGGGTCACACAGCTGGGAAGTGGCTGAGGCCGGGTTTGAACCTAGGACCTCCTGTCTCTAGGCCTGACTCTCACTCCACTGAGCTACCCAGCTGCCCCCGCTTGAATAACTTTTAAGGAAAATAAAATACACAGTGCTTAGGAAAGGGAAAAAAAGAAGGAAGAGGTCACTAGAAAGCCTAGTAGGGAAAGCAATGTAGGAGTATACTCTAGTTCAGGGTAAAGAATAAGCCCAGAATATTCTGATTAGCTTTACATTTGATTTTCATTCTTTACTATATCTATTCTCTAAAACTATAACCAAAACTTACTTTTGCTAAGAACTCAAGAGGCACCAACTAGGATGAGAGTGTTAAGAGTCTTATCTTAGAGGGAATCAAACTAGATGTATAGCCTGCTAGTCTTCCACATAGAGTACAGGGCAAAAACTGTTATTTTAGATATGAACAAGTTAGAAAGAACACTGTACTTACACCACACAAATAAAATGGAAAAACTACAGCCTGAGATTCTCCTCAAAAGCTGGAATTTCTCTGATATCCAATAATTTTGGAATAGTCAACAAACCAATCAATCACCAAATTCCTTTTGTGCTTATTACCTCTGCAGTAGATGCTTAAGAGACACTTTTCTGGAAGTCTTCTAACAACTCACCTGTCTGTTCAGTGTGATAGCACTTGGCTGGCACTTGGTACAAATGCCATTAGGCCATGGAAGATGTCCCTCACAACCAGATTTAATCTTGCAGCTGATATTCTCCAGGGCAACAAATTTCCCCCTAAATAAAAAGCAGCTTTAGTTAAATATCAAAATGTGGCCTGGGGAGAGCAGAGAAAGATGCAAAAGAATATGTTAAATACTTTATATCTCATGAACAGAATCCTCTCTAAGGAACTAAACATCTGGCAGGCAGGAGCAGGAAGCATGTGCTAAAAATTATTCTATTACAAATAGCTAAAATTCTAGCACATTTAAAAAATGAGCTTCTGTTCATTTGGATTCAACAGGGGAAAAAATTAGTTTTATCATAAAAACCTAATAATTTATTGCCATCACCTATATATTGTCACTGACTTCTATGATTATTTCCAAGAACATTGTTTGAAATCTACTTTTTTTTAATTAAAAATTTATTTTCCCCAAACTCTTACCTTCTGTCTTAGAAACAATATTGTGGTATTGGTAGAGGAGCAAGTAAGTGCTAGGCAGTGGAGGTTAAGTGGCTTGCCCAGGGTCACAGAGCCAGGAAGTATCTGAGGCCATATATTATCCCAGAACCTCTTGTCTCTAAGTCTGGTGTTCAATCCACTGAGTTACCTAGCTGCCCCCTCAACATTTACTTCTTTAGATATCCTATACTACCCTCTGAAAACTTTTCTGAAGCTGTTTTAATGAGTTTCATTAATTATCAACCTTTTGTGCTTTTATCCTAATACTTAGAAAATTATCCATCTTGAACATTCAAATGATCTAAGAAAAATACATAAATAACACTTGGAAAAATTATACCTTAGTTCATTTAACACAAACTTTTATTTGCTCAAACCAAAATTAGTATCAGAGACCCAGAAAGCAGGCATTATACACCTGGTTCTATCACTGACTAGTTTTTGTTGAATCTGGTCAAGTAACTTCATTACATGGTGCCAATCTTCCTAAGGGCAAAGTATTAAAAATACACAAGTGAACATGATGGTATGATTTTTATTTTCATAATCAATAATAAGCTAGCATATCAGCAACAGAGATATAAATGTACACTTTTGGACATGAAGCCCACTTCCAGATAATGTCATAATAAAGCCCTCACCTACTGCGATAATTTTTCATCATAAAGCCACTAATGGACTTAAATAAATAAATTCATGGTCCATCACATGAACTTGCCACTGCCCTTTCCTCTAAACAATAAAAGCCTTCCAAAATAAAAGTTCCACTAAGTAAATTCTTGTTCCTTCTTTTATTTTGACAATCTAAAGAGGTTTATATTCTGGTCTCCAAGAATAAGAGTGTGTGATTCTATTTTCCCTTCAAATTAGACTCAAAGAAAAAGTGTTCTAAAGATATCAATGGCTTGTCAGAGCAAAAACTACAATCAAATGGACCATATTTTCTACACTAAATGTTGCTGATTTGGGTTCAGTCACTGCCTAGTCTTGCTAAAAGACCAAGCAGAAATTCACTTGTTTGACATGGTGCCTCTCCAGCATACAAAAGAAAATTCCAGAGGCAATGTCTGAGATGGGTCAGATCAAAATGTTTTTAACTCTTTTCCTTTCTCAGCCTCTGCTTTCAAAGTTAGCTCAATTTTTGTCTAGGTTCTATTTTTATTCCCATTTTGCTGTCTAATTAATAAGGAAAAGTATTTCCAATACCCACTGCCAAAGTTCTATCATTATCACAACCAGATTTCCTCTGTAAGAACAGTAATTAAACTGGAAAAGAAACACTACAGTCAGAACAGAGGTAATAAAGGCTGAGAAACTCATGAGCCAAAATCGTCCTGAAATGGTTCTACAGCAGAATGGTTCTAGGTTGCACAAAACTCTGGTCTGTTCATCTAGTCCCTTTAGGCAGCACCCCCAAGAGCCTGATAGAGATCACTGAAATTCTCCACTAAGGCTCTCCAGTGGACATTATTTGGAGTTTTCTGAAGTACAGACATGGAAAGGGCCTTAAAGGTCATCAATACATTGTCATGTCACTGAGGCCCAGAGAGAGATTTTGTGATTCCTCCTGGGAGGCAAGGTTCAAACCCAGAGTCTTCCTGACTCCCAAATCCCATGCTGTCTCATAATGGCACAAGCCTCTTAGATACCTCCCCTGACCTTCAGAGCCACCCAGCACTGGTTAGCTAAGTGGTAATCATCTAACTTACCTCTCTCTTTTTTTTTCTTTTGAGCAAAACTAACAATTTGGGAGTTTCTTCCCATATGACAAACTAAATCAACTCATTCCTATACCTGGTGGCAATCATGAGGTGACTGCCAGCAATGCAAAAAGCCATTTCTTTCTGTTAAGACTGCAGTTACTCCAGGCTAATTGCTTACTTATCAGCCCCTCCGGTCAGTTTTCGAATGTAGGCATGGAAGGACATATGCTTCACAGGAGGTTCAAGATGGTTCAAGTAATCTTCATCAAATGGCTGCCAAAATGCAAATATTCAAGAGTCTGGTTATGCACCTGTCTGAGAACATGCTGGTTACTGAAAAACAAGCAAACTAAACTAGATTCAACTGCTCACAGAAAAATAACCTAACAGCATGTGCTCCCTCTGCAAGCTAAGCACTAGTGACATTAAAAAAAAAAAAAAAAAGTAGATGCTTTCTTTAATTTATCCTTTTATTCAAAACCCCAAAGATTTTCTCCTTGTATTTATATCTGCTCCATCAAAAAAGGCCTCAATTCAAGGAAGAAATTTACCAAAAAGTGCCTCAAGAAGTCAAGTAAGTCAATCCAGAAAATGAGGGTGGTCTTCCTATAAATTCAAGGCTCCTGGTTACCAGTCAGCATTATCATGGAAACTCTTAATCTCAACAGGGCAAATTGGTAGAAAAGATCCAAGATTCAGGGCAGAAGTAAATCAATAGAATGACAAGCATAAAAACTGACAAGCACAGCTTTGTGTCAGTTTTTTAAAAGGATTGGCTGGGGAGTCTACTGTAAATGGTGCCTCTTTATCACAGTAAAACAAATGCTTTAACCATACATAATCCACAGAGAAGGTCACTACCATAAATAAGGACTCAACCTCTTTCTGCAGCTCAAACTGGTGGGAATATGAAACCCAGGGCAATAAATACATTAAGTTCTTCAAATTGCTACTACTGACCAAGGAGAGATTTAAGGAAAAGTATGTATACAGTTATATGAAAGAGATCATCAACTAACACTAAAATATGCATGCATGTACATGTGCACATGCACACACACACACATGCGCGCACACACACACACACACACACACACACACACACACACACACACACATTCTCCCTCTCAAAAAAAATAAATTTCTTACCTCGAGAGGAACACAGTGCACACATTTTCCTAAGGGACCATGTCGGCAACTAGAAAGATGATAAACCAAAAAAATGAGCATAAATTAGATTGTTTTTCTGCTTCTGCCTACTAATATTTTACCAATTGAAAAAATATATATAACTTAATACATGATTATATAGAAAGTTTTAGATTAAGAATGCCTTTTTTCTGCTTTTCTAATTTATTAAAGATTTTTTTATCTTTTTAAAAATCACTTAAATTTCCTCTATATCTTTTTCTACTCTGGAAAAGTCATTCCTTAAAACAAAAAATTTTTTGAAAAAATAAATTCAAAGACAAAAATTCAGCAAAAAATCATGCTGGAAAAAAAAAATCAGACATTACAAACAACATTCTATACCAGTCTCTTACTACACAATTTTCTATTGATAACATGTTAAAGTTTAAAAAAAAAAGCCATATGCACAATTTCCAATTTGAAAAGATTTCCATATAAAGTTAACTGACTTTATTTCTTCCAAAAAACTACATTCAAGGTCTTTTGAAAAGATTTCCAATGAAGTTACAGGTAATAAAAGAAAAGCTCGTATTGGCTTCCTAGAAGGAAACCCAAATGGAGGACGAGTGCTGCTAATGGTTACAGCTGAGACTTGGATTAAAGCCAACTACAGCTGAGTACCACTTGTGGTTCTTTAAGAAATAAAAGTTGCTAATGCAGCATTTGAAATCCCAATGCTTCAATGTCAATACATCATACTGACAAAGTTATACAGTTAAAAAGAGTCATTACTACAGAGACTATTTTCTCTCAGAGATGTGCTCATATCTCTGAGCATAAACCAAGAGATTTCTGCTTGATCTCTTAAAAACAAAGACCCACCAAAAAAAAAACTCCTAAATATGTGTGAGTACATATACATTTTACATAATCATGTGATTTATATAAATATTCAAAGAATAAGTGATTTCTTGGGCAAGGAAAAACTAAGAGTGGAAGGCCCATCCTACTTATATGCTATTAAAAATCTGCTTGCTACAAATCTAAAGTATAGTTATAATTTTATGGCAAAAAATTCAGTTCTGCCCATTTCAAACTTTTCAAGCCTCATTTTGTTGCCTCAATGATTCAATGTAAGTTTTAAGAGATTGGAACTTAAGAATAATCATTCTTAAGGATTGACTTATAGCTGCTTCTTTTCCATGGTCATTTTTTCAAACTTTACAAATTTCTTCTGAAAATGCAGGTTAGAGAAATTTTGAGTCTCTGAGAGAAAACTAACCAGATGACTTGAGATGAGTTTATCTGAGAACTGATTTAGAAATTACTCCTCAAATTCAATACTTGATTTTTTTCATTAGACACTTATTAGATCCAGACTTATGCTTCATGTCTAATTTTATTGGTTATTGGCCCATATTGAACATGTGTGTGTACATACATACACACACAAGACACACACACACACATATAATCCCTATAATTCCCTCTATCATTTGTCTTGATTAAGATTGCTTAAATAAAAGAAATGAACTATTTGATCACACTCAACACTTACAGTTGTGGGTCTCGATTCCTGTAAATCTTCCCATCCTGCTTGCTAAGATATTGATCAATCTCATCTTCTACCACATTAGGAGCTCCCCAAGCACGTAATGCTTGTGTGGAAGAAGTTTCCATGTCAGATGAGGGTCCTGCAAGGCTCGAGGGAAACAGGAACAACAAATCCCCATGTCTATTCAAATAAAAAACATTAAATGCATGCTTTTATCAATAGTGGTTTAGTGAACTGTGTACAAGATCAAATGAATATGTAGAGGCCCCTAACATAAACAAATGATTTTATCAACTGTTATAATAAATGTTCAGTTTTCATTATGCTAGCATCCTCTTGTTTTATATGTTCCTTACCATAAAAAAGTAGCACTTTGTCATCTCTAATTGTGCTCCATTCCAAAAAAAAAAAATAGACAAATTTTCTATTATTTTCAATGTAAACAATTCTCTAGCACAGATTTGTATACCGCTGACCCCAAAAAAGACCTATTAACACTCTAAAGTCAAAGTGCTATAATCTTGGTACTAGATAAAAATTATCTTTGCTCAAACACTTTATTTTAATCATCCTAGGAGCTCCTGAGCCTCAAAGTTCTTTAGGTCTATAGAGATGAGGTAGTATGAAACTAGTATGAAACTGAGAAGACAAGCCATTTCTGCAAAGTATTCACTTTACCATCTACTTACCAATTATACTTGGCTTATATGTGTTTAGAACCAAAAACTTCATGGATTTGGGTTCAGAGGACTCTGGTTTGGATTATGTTTCTGCTGTCTGCCTATGTGACCTTGTGCAATCTAAATACAATGACTTTTCTACAAAATGAGATAATACCTACAGGATGGACCTGCTTTATAGTGCTGTTATAAGGGTCAAATGATGCAATGTAAGTAAAACATTTGGTAAACTTTAAGTCGGTTTACTATTATTATTTTCACTATTATTATTATTACTATTATTATTATTATTATTATTGTTATAGTATTATTAATTCTCATCTCCTTTGCTCTACCATAGATTATTATTTTTTCTATTCTCTCCAATATCATAATGCCAGAACAGGATAAAAGATGATCTACCTTCTGAAAGATGGTTCTTAAGATACTACCAGGAGCACAAACATTTCTAATAATAGAAATACATATATTGGCTCTCCATCACCTCCAGGATCTTATATAAAATTGTCTGTCTGACATTTAAAGCCCTCCACAATCTGGCCTCTTCTTGTCTTTCCCATGAACTCCACAATCCAGACACTGGCCACCTGGCTGTTCCTCACCTCCAAGTGTCACTGCACTAGCTATCTATCATGCTGAAAATGTTCTCTTCACCTCTAACTTTGAAATGCCCTGGCTTCCTTCAAGACTTAGTTCAAATCCCACACTCTTCAAAAGGCCTTTCCTGGGCCTCCCACTGCTAGTGTTTTCCTTCAGATTACCTTTCATCTATTTTGTACATATCTTGTTTGTACATAGTTGTTTGCCTGTTGTCCCTCTCGATAGAGTTTGAGTACCTTGAGGGCAGCATTTTCACTTTATTTTGTATATGTGGCATATAATAAATGCTTAACAAATGCTTGTTGAGTTAACTGATATATTAATTCCAGGAAACACATAGGCAAATATTATGAGGGAGCAACTAGTTCCATTAGAATAGGCTTAAGCAAGTAAATAAAGCCAGGGCAGCTAGGTGACTCTGTGGATAGATCCAGACCTGGAGTCATTAGCATCTGAATTCAAATTTGACCTCAGATACTGCCTAGCCATGTGACCCTGGACAAGTCACTTAACCCTAATTGCCTAGCCCTTACCAGACTTCTGCCTTGGAAAGGATACTTAACAAAAATTCTAAGATAGAAGGTAAAGAGTTTTTTTTGTTTCATTTTATTTTTTAATTTAAAATGTGTGTGTGTGTGTGTGTGTGTGTGTGTGTGTGTGTGTGTGTGTGTGTGTGTGTGTGTGTGTGTGTGTGTCCCCCAGTAAGAAACTGATGCTCAGGAAAATTAGTGCCACTAAGACTCTTATCTTGGATTACTGCTAACTATACAATTTGCACTCTAACAACTGGCCAAACAGCAGATTCTTGCAATGTTATAATGAAGTTTCCTGATAAATTAATAACATGAAAAAAGACATTGGTCAGAGTAATGTTATATGTAAGATCAATCAAAAAACGCTTATTAAGTGCCAGGAACTGTACTAAGCTCTAGAGATGTCTACAATTTACACTAAACTTATGTGTTTCTCATACTAAGTTTAGTACTTTAAAAGCCTTATAAAGATCTTAATGCTCATTAAAGAACATCTGCTTCTTGAGAGACTAGACCCATATTTTGTTTGCTGAGTAGCAACACCAAACATACACCCGAGAGCCACAGAATTAATGCCATGGAGTGCTCTTCGGAGGAAATCCCTGGAGTCCCATAGTGCTGTGAAACTGTACTAATAATTTAAGGGTCCTGCAGACTGCAAACGTGATTAGGGAACACCCAGAAAACTTAAGAGAGCAACAGTGAAATTTAAGAGGGAGTTTTTAGGTATTTATAGATATATATTTAAAGTGTGGCCGCCAGCAATCAAAATATTCAGATTGATTCCATAATTAAATAGACCCAAGTCAGGATCGGGTTTAAGGTAGTTTATTTACAATTAGGAAGGTAAAAGGTAGGGAAATAGAGAGAGGGAGAGGCTAGTCCAGGCCTGCAGAGGCCTGGACGGAGAGAGAAGGTTAAAAGGCTAATAACCTAAGTTACCCATGTGACAATTCAGAGTGGAAGCAGCCTGAGGTCTCAGCCAAGATGCTTCAGCACCAAGTTCAAAGCGGGAACTGCCTCACCAGGAAGTAACCAACATACTTGAAGAGAGAGTGTCTCTCCTCACTTCCTGTGGGTCCACCTCTAATTCAAGTGGACAAATGGCAGCCTCTACACTGATTTGGACTGCCCAAAGGGCAGTCCCTTGTTCTTAATTTGTTACTTATTGTCACGTGTAGGTAACTCATCTCCCCTCCCCACTAAGGGAGGTAGGGATGATATCATCTCTATGCCTAGGGTAAGTAGAGTTTTGACTATGAATGGGCTAGAGCTAATTCTATTTACACAGAAATAAAAGAGGGGGAGAGAAGAGCAGGAGTCCCCATTAGCACTGGTGCCTGGCTATAAAGAGAAGCAACAAATTCAAGAGGATTCTGCCATCTGAGAATAAAAACAGTAACCTGTGGGGAAACCATATCTTTGGCATTCATGTACAATGGAGATCTTCAGGTATAAAGTTAATTGACTTGATTTCTTCCCAAAGAACTATGTTCAAGGTCTTTTGTTCTTAAGAAGCTGAATGTGCAGCTTATCCAATCTCAGTACACTTAAGCTACAAATCTTTCCCTCAATGACATACTTCTCAGAATACTGCAAGTCAATCAAATCTAGCTCAAGAATAACTGCAGACTCAGTTTGACTGCTTAACACCTTGCAAGAAATATGACAGCCCATATATTGGTCTGTAAATAGGAAATCATCTAGACTACTTTGGCGAGATAAGTTACAAATGAATCTAGCTCACGCAGACAACACTGGCCACATAAAATTCTCCCCATTGAGTACTTACTTAATTTTTAACAGGTTAAGAGATTTGTTTGGTGATGCTGTTATCTCTCCTGTCTTGTTTCTATTGATGTAAACTGAGAAACCATTATTCTGGAAGCCAAACTCCTTTGCAACCTAAAACAAATCCAAAACAACAAAGGTATAAACATATATATATGTATAAATACACACACACACACCACATGAGAACACACCCAGATTTTCTAAATTCTTAGGTTCAGAAAATACTGCATTTATTGGGATCATTGATCATTATTTTGCTAACTTTTGAGTAATTAAAAAAAAATTCCCTCTGAAATACGGGTGGCACTTTCTACATATATGCTGCTCACTCCAAAATCAATTAGAGAAAAGAAACTAAGTTTGAAAGAAGCCTATCTCCTGTACAAGCATGCAGATTGTCAAAGAAAATATGGTAAAATAATAACAATTAAATTAATGAAAATATAAAGGAATAGATAAAATCACAATTTGATTCAATATTTATAAAGTATCCATTATATACAAAGTAGATGAATAAAATAGTTTCTATCCTCAAATAACTTATAATTTAACAAGGAAGATAAGACAATACAAATTAGAATATAAGTGCACAGAGAGGTCAAATAATGATCATACTTCAATATTTCAAGTGTTCATGATTTAATTAGTGCAGGTACTTCCACTACAAAAAAAAATCTCAATCTTCTGCTTGTTAATAGACAATCTTTACTAATCTGCCACCTACTCTTCCATGCCCACTCCCAAAAAAAAATCTCCTGGTAATGAGTTTCTCTAAATTCTGCTAAATTGGTCCTTTGATACCAGACCTACAATCCACTGCCAAGCTCCCATTTGAATCCATTCAGCTTGGTAGGGCCTGCCAAAGTTTACGATTTGCTGGCAGTCTTCAAGAATCCACGGTCACCTTCAACCATGATGAGGTATTAGAATAAGACTTTACTAGAGAAAGAGTAATAATAATCATAATTCCTGCTTTAATAGTGTCTTACAGAGTGCTTTCTGAACTGCTACGAGAATTACAAGGAAAATATTTTTAAACTAGGGGGCAGTGTTGGGTAAAAAAATCATGGAAGGCTTCCTGATGGAGGCAGTCAGTACTGGGTCTGACTAAGTCAGCTCAGGCTGGATCTCAAGGGATGAGAATTATTTCAACAGGAACAGATGAGAAACAGGGAAGGAGAAATACATTCCAAGTACAGAGCAAAGGCATAAAGAAGTGGGACAAGTTCAAGGGAATTATGAATAGTCCAATTTAGATAGATCATGAAAAACATAATGAGGAGTGCTGTCAGAAAAAGCTGGAAAGGAAGATGGGTGCCAGACTTTGGTGGGTCCTGGTTGTAAAGCTCATAGAGTTGTAGTTTATTCAATAGACAACAGAAAACCATGAAAGGTTTTTTTGGTGGTAAAGGTAAATGATCAAAGTTGTACATTAGGAAGATTAGTTTGGCAGTCATTTGCAGAATGGACTAGAGCAAAGAGACACTAAAGGAAGGAAAACATCTTAGCATTCCTTTCTCATTTTGTATTTTAAAAACAAGTTTGTAAAGATGAACTTGTTTTTTCCATTTTAAAATTCTACTTTTAATGTAGCTGGATACATTAGTAGTAAAAAACAAAAATCTTAGTCAAAAATAGATAATGAAATTTGATTTTTTTTTAAGAATAAAAACAATTTTAATGTAAAGAACATCTTGTACGTTGATTACAAATAGTTGCCCTAAAGATATATAGCAGATGCACAAGAATCACATTTTGTTTTTCAAATGGTCACCTCTACACCAGCTCCTTACTTTACTTTTAAAAACAACTTTCAACAAAGAGAGGGAAGTCAAAGGTAAACAATATCAGGAATGTGGTAGAAGAGATTAATGAATTGAGTGGAAGAGCTGAATAAATAACCCCTAAGATCTCTACAAGTCTATGAAATATATTAAAAAAAAATTGTTTTAAATCACAGTTGGAAAAATCAAATTCTCAAGGTGAAACAAAGTAAAAAATTAAACTAGTTATCAAATGTTATCAAGTATGATGCTATTAAGGACTAGATGACAAGACATTTATATTAATCAATGAGATTATTTATAAAATGGTGACACAGATAGAATAGGAAGAGTTAATAATACTTACTACCCTTACTTTTCTTAAGGCAATTTTTTTGAAGGGACAGGATGGGATGCACTTTAAAAGCACGTTTCAGACCAGTTCTGCCTTTATTTTTATGAATAACTCTGGGAAATTTCACCTGGCCAATGGGTGCTCTATGATGGTCTGCTGAAGAGAGTAGAAACAACAATGCTCACAAATCACATCCCATCAATATAATCCCTCCAGACTATCAACATCTGGGGCTGTTATGTATGCAATCTCATCAAGAAAGGCAAGATGCAACATAAACTGCTAGGAGGGAAGTATTGGGATCAATACTTGATCAAGAATCAAGCTCTTCTGCTAGCAAATCAAAGGCAGAACTCAAAGGTCTGTCTTCTAGTTTTCCCCAAGAAAAATAAAGCAAATGTTGATGTTTTTTGTTTCACAGTACTTGATAATTCTGTTTCTAAAACTGAACATCAAAACCTCTAGCAAGTAAGAGTCACATCTTAGAATGCTTGTAGCAATCTTATGACCTCAAAAATTCCAAGTGAAGAAGAATTAATTCAATGTATTCCTCATATTTCTAGTTCATATTCTCCCTTACAACCCTTTTAATTAAGTCACTTTACTTCAGTTCAATCTTTTATCTCACTCATATAGTCTATGAAGAGATCTTACACAGAGCACCAGTATCATCTCACACTTCTAAAAATTGCTAGTGTCTATTACTCAAGTTAAAAAAGCAAAAAGGAATTTAAAAATTTTCCAAGACTCCTTAGAGCCTTATAGTTACTATTTTATGGCCTTTTTTATTCATACTGTTTATATATTCAAACTGCTTATACCATGTGAGTAGGCAATAAAGAGCATCATCAACAAAGAGAAATAGTTTTAAGTTAAGTATCTTACTTTTGAAAAATGTTTAATAGTTTCTCACCAGCAATTTGTCTTCAAAGGTCCCAAGGGTCAACCAGTTTTACTACAAACCCAACCCCAAGATCTTATAGAATACTGACCCAACTACAACTCAAGAGTGGGGGAGAAGTGAGTGAGGAGAAATGGGGAAGTTTGGGGTCAGGGTAGGGAGGTGGACAGCTAGGGGAAAAAGATAAACTGCTGAAAGGTAAACTCCAAAAATCACAAATACCTTTTTCAAAAATGTTGCAGCTGTTTCTCTCTTTGTTGCAGTGATCCGCTTCACCCCCTCTGGTGACTGGACACGGATTATCTGTTAAAAATGAAACAAAAAGGAGTTACTGAGAAGAAACATAAAGTTTCTATGTCAGGTCCCATTATCTGGTTGAGACAAAAATGACAGTAGCTTTTCAGCACTAAAACAAAGCCTGTCACAGAAACTTCAGAAGTCATGGATCATACTTTTTTTTCCCCTTCTCAATACCAAATCAATTCTTTCTAGAAGATAAAATGGTGAAAAGAAAGATTTGCAATCATCATCAGGTAAAGTCATGTTATCTAAAAGCATAGCCCTGACTTGCAAATTTAAGATTATTTTGAAAAGAGCAATGATTTTATGTTCCGTGCTGAATAACACAGCTTGCATTTTAGGAATTATAAAAGACTAGATCTGGGACAGTGGGATTATTTTTATCCTGAGCCTTTGAGATTTATTAATGAAAGAAAACACGTATCATCACTGAAAAAAGATTCAAAGTCCTAAAACAGAATTCACTTGATTCTGGAATCCTTCCACAAAAGCACTGACCTGTAGTACAAGAAATCAAACTACCACTAATCCTTGGTAATCAGTGCAAAAGAATTAAGAAATACAGTCCTGTGCCATAATAGAGAAAACAATGCATTTTTATTGGAGTAGAAGCCTATTATTTCACTAGTATAGGGAATCTCCAAAGAGAAAACTCCCTCTCCAATGTAGACAACTTAGTTTTAGGGAGTTGACTGGGGCACTGAAAGATTGGGTGATTTGCCCAGGGTCACATAACCAATAAATGGCAGAGGTAGCACTTGAGCTCACATCTTCTGAGCTATATTCACTTAGCACACTGCCTCTATACTTTTTATATCAAGCCTAAAAAATCAGGTACAGGGTAGGTTGGGAAGTATATATGTTTGTCCACTGACAGAGGTCATCCCTTTCTAAAAGGATTAAAATTTTTCATTTGAATCAGCTATTGTGCTTCATTCAAAGAGTGCTGTTGAAAGAGAAGGACAATATTGTGGAAAAATAAATGCTGTTTTAACCATATGAAGAACAGAAACTGTCCATGTAACAACAGATTGCCAGAAAGTACTTCGCCTATGGTTATTTTTCTCAGCATTTACTGAAGTGTTTATTACAAAAAGTACAAACTCCTTTGAGAAATGTATGATCTGTTAAAAATCATTTCCACTATTACATGGCAAAGCAACCCACTGGCTCATGACTCTCTAAACTTGACACATTCTGGGATGGAATTCATCAAGACTAATTCATGTCCTCCTAAAACAAAGGATCACAGGATTTGGCATAGGAAGGAATCCTAAAGATCTAATCTAACTCCTCACTCTGGACTTAGAGAATTGAAATGACCTTTTTTTCAAGGTTACAGATAAGTAGAAGACTCAATTCAAATTCAAGTCCTGATTCCAAGTGCAGGGCTCATTATACTATAACAGTGGTATGTCTTTTTTGTCTAATAAAACAAAAACTTTTGTCTGAAAAATTTGTCATCAATTTATAGGTTTAAAGCAGTTTATTTCTGTGTACATTCCATTCATTAAAAGTTTAGAAAAAAATTAAGTTTGCCTGCTTATTCCTAAACCCTTTTAATTTTTAGATTGTCCATCTTACATATAAATTCAGATTTCTGTAATGTCTCCACATTTAAAAGTAATATTTCAAAGTAAAGCATATACATATTTATAAAAACATTTCCATTAATATTTGAATCTTCTATCTCTAAAAACCAAGATTTAGCTAGAAAAACTATTCAGCTGCTTGCTGTCCTACAATAATTAGGAATATTAAAATTAAATCAATTCTGCTTAAAAAACACAAGGTAATTTATTTCTTCTCTAAGAGACTGAATCCCAGATTTCTAAAATAGTTCCTCAAACTAAAGAAATTATTCTGATTTGATTATCTTAAACAGTATCTACTGCCAAACCAATCTCAAGTTTTCTGGCAACAAAAGACAAAACTAATTTATACTAGTTCTAGTAAATATAGACTTGAGTGTATAACTACATTTTGTATTAACTACAAAATTTCTCCAACTATAAAACAGGAATAACTACAATCCCCAACTTCACAGAAACAATGTTTTGAATCAATATTCTTGGGGGTTCAACTTTTTTTTGGGGGGGGTCACATATCCTTTCAGCAATATGATGAAGCCTATGTATCCTTTCTCAGAATAATATCTAGATGATCTCAAAAATACTCAATATCTAAATTCAATTTTTCCCCAAAAAGATTAATGTATTTCAAAAATGTCGTATGTGGTTAGTTGTCTTTTTCTCGCTATCACTAGACTTAAGAACTCTGAAACAAGATCTGCCCACTCTTACCCCAAATGGTCTGAAGGGTTTAAGTTTTACTGTAAATAGAAGGTAATGCAGCTTTGAACGACCAACAATCCCTAACCAATTTCTAGCTCCAAGTCACTTTATTTTTGCCACCTTTTTTATTTCTGCAACCTTACATTTAAAAGCACGGATATTTTCTTTTCAATTTTTTTCTTATATCATTCCTTCCCTCCCTCCCTCCCTCAAGATAGAAACACCAGTGAATCTGGTGCCATAAAACATAAACTTAAATAGTGGCAGTATTGTTTAGTGAAAAGTCTAGAACCAAGAAGTTTGGCTCAACATAGAGATATCTAGGGAGTGCCGGCTTCACCCTGAAGAGTTGCCCAAACAGCAGGTGCAAGAAGAGCCATCCCCAAGCCCAGCCATCACTCATCACTCCACAGCTACTTCCCTTCTCATTCTTTACCACCAAAATGTTACTGCCCCAAATCATCCCTTCTAATCTTTCTGAAACATTCGTTTCTTTGTTAAAGCACTTAAAACTTATCGCAGCCTACGAAACAATCACTTTCTATGTTTTTTGATAAAGATTTGATTTTGCTTCAAGGTATTAAGGGGCGGTGAAGTCTGATTTCCTTAGCACAAGTCAAGAAAAGAAAATTAAATTTCTTTTGCCACATTCCTTTTAGACAAGCATTTAGCAAGCTTTTCTTGAAAAATTTTTTAAATGTAACATTGCTAGACTTTTGTCCTGAACCTCCTCTGGAGAGGAGGGAGTTTTTTCTGTGGTGTCCTTATTTGTGGCTACTCTAGTCCTTGGAATTTATAAGAAAGAAAAGGGGGTGGGGGAAGAGGGGCAGAAAGGAGAAAAAGGGAGGTGATGGAAGAGAGGGGGTTGGATTCCGGCCACTGCTCTGGAGTGTAGGGAAAGGGGGATCTCTCTCAATTTGGGACTTTTCCTTTCCCGGCCTCCAAAGTCGGGGTGTTCCCCAAGGCAGACTGACTCTCTTTAAGACCCTCTGAGACTACGTCCCAAGGAGGGCCGAGGTAAGTGCCCAGATGGCAGGGCCAGGAAGGGGGGACGCCGGAAGGCCCGAGTGCCAGGAGGCCAGGGAGACTTGGGTCCACGCCCCGCAGGCCTCGGCGGTGAAATCTGCTGCCTCATCTTGGAGGCGCCCCACTCGGCTCGCCCTCCCAGCCCGCACCGGCCGGCCCGCGGGGAACTGACTCACGATGCTCTCGGCCATGGCCGCTTCTGCCGTCTCCGGGCCCCGGCACCCGGCCCCCACCGCCACCGCCGCCGCCGCCCGCCGCCCCGAGTGGCCCGCAGCCGCAGCTCCGGTTCTAGCCTTGGCTCCGGCCTCACTCCTCCGACCGCTCCGCAGCCACGGCCGCCGCTCCAGCTCCGCCCGCCCGGCCGCAGCCTGAAGCCGACGTGCCGGTGCCACGCTCAACGCGCTCCCCTAGACACGCAGAGCCGGAAACAAGGTTCCGGCTTCCACCGCGGGAAGGTCCCAGACGCCACCCCTCCCCCGCCACCTTCCCACGTCTGCGCTTCTCTGGGTCCCTGGGAGCTGTCCTGAAACTTTCCCCTCCACCCCCCTCCAGACCCACTTCTACCCCCCAACGGTACTGCCCACATTAGGAAAGGCAACCCGAGGCTTGTCTCCTAGATAAAGTTTAGAAGATAAACCCCCTGTGGGCAAAAACGATTTCATTACAACCTAGAGCCTGGCTCTCAATAAATAATTGTTTTTATCTCGAGAAATTTACTGGGTAAAAAATGAAATTAAGGCATGTTCACAAGTATATTTCAAGACAGATCATGAGAGAGGCAGCTGGGTAGCTCAGTAGATTGAGAGCAAGGCCTAGAGACGGGAGTTCATAGATTCAAATCTGGTCCTCAGCCACTTCCTAACTGCGATCCTGGCCAAGTCACTTAACCCCCATTGCCCAGCCTTTACCACTCTTCTGCATTGGAACCAATACACAGTACTGATTCCAAGATGGAAGGTAAGGGTTTAAATAAGATTTAAAAAAACATAAAACATGATAACTGCATAAGAAAAATATAAAGTGCTTAGGAATTCAAAGAGGAAGTAATCAATCTTCCATTAAATGCCTACTATGTGCCAGGGACAAAGCTAAGCATACAATCTCTGCCCTCAAGAATTTTACAATATAATGGGTGGGGAGACGCCTCAAATATATACAAAGTAAACTATAGTGAGCATTTGTGGGCTTTGAATCAGAAAGACATCTTTAGGAGTTCAATTCCAGCCTCTTACTGGCTGTGTGACCCTGGTTAAGTCTCTTAACCCTCTTTGTCTCAGTTTCCTCATCTGTCAAATGAGCTGGAGAAGGAAATGGCAAACCACCCCAAATACCTTTGCCAAGAAAACCCCAAAATGGGGTCATAAAGAGCAGGACATGACTAAATAGCAACAAGCAGCTACATTACTAGATAAATAAAAAATCATTACAGTGCCAGGCCTAGAGTCAGGGAAACTCATATTCCTGAGTTCAAAGCTGGCCTCAGACACTTAATAGCTGTGACCCTGGTCAAGTCACTGTCAACTTGAATACATAAAACTACCTAAGTAGTAATTATAAAAGGGTCTTTAATGGACACAAGAAGATTATAATATAGGGTCCCTCACTGTACTAAAGTACTGGGATATCATTGAGAAATGGAGGAAATGGAGTATAAATATATTGGAGAGGCACAACCTTGAGAAGGGGTTACACAGGTTGTTTTAAATAACAACCAAAAGTCCATAGCCTGGGAACAGGTGATCAGAGGCAGGGAAAGATTGGGGAGGGGTATGTTTGCCCTCAAGCAATATTTGGCTCTGGGAACCATTGGAAGATATTCTGCAGCTAAATTCCACATCACTCAACCCTCTTTGCCTCAGCTTCTTGCAGGGTGGAATTCTAATGGGTGAAATTTTGGTGAAGAGAAAAACCAAATTTCTACTTTTTTTCTGTCTTCCTTAGGAGATGAAGGAGCTACTCTTTCCCAAATCCACTCCTAAGTCCCCAAAGGCATTAATTACTCCTCTAATTATCACCTTTTTCCTTTTCTTAATTGTTAGGGCTTAGGGTAGTGATGACAAACCTATGGAACAGACACCAAAGTTGGCACACAGAGCACAAGCCTTGCCCTCCCTCCTTACCCCCAGATTTCATTACTAGAAAAGCAGAGAGACTCTGGTGGAGCTGCTCCCCTCCCCCTCTCCATCATGCCAGACATCTTTTCACATCCTCACCCCTCTGCCCAGCAGCCCAGTGGAAGTACACAGTGGAGTAAGGTGGGCGACTCACAGGCATCAGAGCTGGAAGAGAGCAGAGCACTCAGGCCACTCTGCTCCCCTTTCCACACTCACTGAGGACATTCATCACTTCACCTGCCCCTCTGCCCAGCAGCCCAATAGGAGAGTTTTCTCCCTCCCCTGGGGTGGGGGTGGGGGTGGAGCAGCCCAGCATTCTGTCTCTAAAAAGTTCACCATCACTGGCTTAGGGAGGCATAAGGAGAGGAGGGGTCTTTAGCCTCTAGCCAGGAAGAAGAAAATTAGTCTGCCAGCCACCACCTCATCAGTGTTTCTTCCTATCATGTAAAAACGTTTATTCATAACTTAGTCTTCGATCAATTCATTTAGATTCCCTTATTCTTTTTCCTGCTTTGGGAAGAATTATAATATACATATATATTTTTTCTTTTGTTATCATTTTCTCTTTCTGAGGGTTTGAGACTAACCAAAGAGATTTTTATGACTATTATGTATGTGTATATATATGTAAAAAAAATTATATATATATATATACACATTAAAGTTGCCAAATCTAACTGTTAGCCATCCCTAGAGTGGTTTTTAATCCTTTCTACCCTCCACCCCCACCCTTTCAAAGGTCATACACTAGCGCCCAAGATACAATCAACAAATACATTGGTTGGGAGTAACTAGCTTCTTTATTTTTTTTTTTAATTTTTTTTTTTTAATTTTAAACCCTTAACTTCTATGTATTGACTTATAGGTGGAAGAATGGTAAGGGTAGGCAATGGGGGTCAAGTGACTTGCCCAGAGTCACACAGCTGGGAAGTGTCTGAGGCCAGATTTGAACCTAGGACCTCCCGTCTCTAGGTCTGGCTCTCAATCCACTGAGCTACCCAGCTGCCCCATAACTAGCTTCTTTAAAAGCAAATGACTGAAGGGCAGCTGGGTGGCTCAGTGGATTGAGAGCCAGGCCTAGAGACAGGAGTTCATAGTTTCAAATCTGGCCTCAGATACTTCCTAGCCAGGTGACCAGGCAAATTACTTAATTCCCATTGTCTAGCCCTTACTGCTCTTCTGCCTTGGAACCAATACAAAGTATTGATTCTAAGATTGAAGGAAAGAGTTTAAAAAAAAAAAAAGCAAACGATTGAAAAACAGAAAGCAAATAAAGCTTTGAAAGAATGAGTAATTGGAAAAAAAAAAAGATTCTATGGGAAAAAGTCAAAGTGAACTAGGAGATAAAGTGATAGATAAGGCTATAAGGAGGTCATTACTAATAAACAGACAGCTAAGTCATTCCTGAGGCTGGCGCTCCCTGAGATGACCCAGACTAACTTTAACACTGGTTTACCTCTGGTGCCATCTACTTGAGTAAGACACTGATTACTCTTTCCTCCCAGAAGAGTAAAACAAATAACGTTTTTTTTACACTTCCTTTCTGTCTTAATAATAAACCTAAGACAAAAGGGCAAAGGCTAGACAAATGGGGTTAAGTGATTTGCCCAAAGTCACACAACTAGGAAGGGCTGAGGTCAGATTTGAACCCAAGTCAGTCCTCTCAACTCCAAGCCTGATGCTCTAGTTCACCAGTGATGGCAAATCTTTTAGAAATGGAGTGCCAGGCCCCACCCCCACCACACCTCAGACCCAGTTCTGTGCCCATCCCCCCCCACAGAGTACCATGCTTCTCCCCACCCCCCAAACTGAGTGCTGGGCATACCCTACCCCCTTACTCCACACAGGGGAAGGAGGAAGCATTCCCGTTGGGCTGCTCAGCAGAGGAACCAGTGACGTGAAAAAATGTCATCAGGCATGGTGGAGAGGGGGAGGGGAGTAGCTCTGCCCAAGTCCCTCTGCCTTTCTAGTAATGAACTCTTAGGGGGGTGGGAAGTGGCTGAGAGCCCACAGAGTGCTCTGCTTGCCACCTTTCACACCCATGCCATAGGTTCACCATCACTACTCTATCGCCTATGCCACCTGGCTGCCCCACTACTACCTCATCTTATATTCCCAGGGAGAGGAAGAATTGAGCTTTCAGTCACTAGCTCATACAGCTTAAGTGCTGGTAAATCTATTTATTATATTCTTTCCTAGGGTTAGAAATATTATGGATCTTTGTAAAATCAGTCACAATATGTTCAATATCTAGAATTATATTTCTATTGTCATCATAGCATTTATATAGTATTTTAACCCTTGCAAAGGACTTAAACTGAGGAAATGGAAGTAAAGAAGCTCAGTGGATAAAGAGCTAGATCTAGAGATAGGAGGTCCTGAGTTCAGATCTAGCCTCAGATATTATCTGTATGACCCTAAGCAATTCACTGAACTCTCATTGCCTAGCCGATAATGCTCTTTTGCCTTGGAAACAATTCTGTATTTTTATATTTTTATTTTATTTCTTATTATTTTATTTTTTATATTTATTTTATATTTTTATAAGATTCTAGGATTTTTTTTTAAAGAGAGAGAAAAAGGATAAGGGGGAGAGACAGAAACAGAGACAGAGACAAAGAGAGACTTGTCCAGGTCATATAAGTATTTTAGTTCAGATTTGAACTTTGACTTGGCCATGGTCACACAGCTAGTAAGTGTCCAAGGTCAGCTTTGACTTCAGAAGAGTAATCCTGGCTACAGGCCTGGCATTCTATGACCACTTAGCTGCCCAAATATGTGTCATAACAAAGCAGAAATAAAGCAATAATGTCAGTAGGCTTACAGAAAAGCAAAATATACATAGAGCAATATATGCACAAACAAAATTATGTACATTTAAATGGATAAATATATCTACAAAATAGAAATGATTCTAGCACAAAAGCATATAAGCATGAAGGTAATACTGAAAACAAAAGCATTTAAAGTATACGAAAATTAAAAAGTGTGTCAAAGAGCATGCGCCTACATGCAAGGTACTCATTACATTAGTCATCATCATTGTCATCTAGCCCCATGCATAACCATTTCTTCAGTTTCCCTTGCATTTTATTAGTCTGGGAAGCTTGACTTCTTAGCCATAGTATACTCAGCTATTGTGGTTCTTTGGTTCAAAGTCCAGCAGTCTATGGAGAGTCTATGGAGAGTCATATCTTTCCATTCATCTTCATTGCCTCCACCATTTGGCTTATTTTGCTTCTCTACCAATGGACTAAACGTGGCTAATAATGAGTTGATATCCAAAATAAGTAAGGAAAATAAAACAGCACGTATCAAATCCATGCCCAGATAACCTTCTTCTATCCTAGGGCAGGGAAAGAAATGGCTGATAAAATCTGACTTCTTCTGCCTTTGAGAGATTATGGAGAATGGGGAAAATTTAGCAAGGATTGAAGAAGAGAAAATGTTTTCCTGGTTTCCACAAAAGAGGAAAACTCCTCCTTGACCTGCCTTAAAGATAAATGTCTTTTTCTGACTTAAATATTCCATTTAGTTTCCTAGATGTTGGGCTCTCTTTAATTATTAAGGCCTCTACAGATCAACAATTTCTGCTCGTTGGCACAGAGCATAGAGTGCTAGGTCTGGAATCAGGAAGATTCATCTTCCAAAGTTCAAAGCTGGCCTCAGACACCTATTAGTTCTGTGACCCTGGGCAGGACACTTAATTCTGTTTGCCTCAGTTTCTTCATCTGTAAAATGAGTTGGAGAAGGAAATGGCAAACCACTCTAGTATATCTGCCATGAAAACTCCAAAAGGGTTCACAAAGAGTTGGACACAACTGAAAAGCAACTAAACAACACAAGACTTGTATAATTAGCATTTATATAGTACTTTAAGATCTGCAAAGTGCTTTATAAATATCTCACATAAAAATATATAATATAAATATTAGATATAGACATATATTCATGAATATATTATAGATATATAATAGAGTACATATTATATATTAAATATAGACATGTAAATATTTCTCTATATATTCACATTATTGGTAGACCACTAAGCTTGATTTCACATTTTAACTAGGAAATGATAGCCCTTTGTATTCCACTCTCTAAGACAGAAGTATATTACTCATCTTCAATCTTCACCAGCTCTTCTGTGTGGGGTCCTATGAGTCTATGTAGAATGGGCACATAAGGGATTTTAATAATGAAGTCATGTTCAGTGTTTTCAGGGTCCAAAATGACCTTCTTCCCTGTCCCCATCTTCTATATCCCAGTTCAAGTCCTGGAAACACTAAAATTGCACAAGTACATCTATTCATGAGTATGTCCAATTTAGCTTTGACCCTCTCTCTGCAATTGCAATAGTTGGTGGATCCGTCCCTCTGCTTATCTTCTGGTGGTATGGTTTGTGTATAATATTCATGGTCTCCATTCTCTAATGGAACCACACTCTAGCTAGTGTGGTTTTGTCCATGGTTCCATCTCTCAAAGATTTGGGGCTTTTGAGTCTATTCATAGTGTGATATCTTTGCTATTTTTTCATGACCTTTACACGAAAAGATATTGCAAAGTTAGTCAAGATTGGGCCTTCTTGATGACAATCCCTCTTTTCAGTGGTACATTCACCCTATAACTCAACTATGTTCAAAAAGTGGTAAAAATGATGTCCTTCAGGTCTTGAGAACCGTAAAGGCTGCATTTGTGTCCAGACTCTATGCCATAACTCTACTCATTCATTAAAGTCTGACTAAATCCTCATCCTTAGGCTCCTCTGAAGACCAGTTCTGGATCACCCACTAAGGACTTTTCTCTTCCAAGCTAAATAATAGAATGACCAAATGAAGCATCTGATTCCTGTGGGAGCTAGGTATCTTCGTTCAGTCGTTTTAGTTGTGTCTGACTCTTCACGACTCCTTTTGGGGTTTTCTTGGCCAAGATACTGGAGTGGTTTGCCATTTCCTTCTCTAGCTCATTTTACAGATGAGGAAACTGAGGTAAAAAGAGTTAAATGACTAGCCCAGAATTGCACAGCTAATAAGTGTGAGGCCAGATTTAAATTTCAGGAAAAAGCCTTCCTCACTCCAGGCCGAATATTCTATCTCCCTAGATATACCTCCTTGGTAGGAATGCTTGCTTTGTGATATCAGGCTGCCAGGACTTTCAACCCCCTGTCCAGCTTGTCTCCTGAGGCTTTCCATCAAAACTTTCTACTTCTTTAAGTCAGAGGCCTGAGAATTCTGCAATCAGTTGATCACAAGAATGAACCTTATTTTTAATGGTACTCCCCCAGGGGAACATAGTTCTGGCCCATAAAAATATTTATAGACAGATTTGTGGGGTCCTTCAACAAGGCTATATATACCTTCAATTTCTCTCATAGGTGGTATTTTCTGGGGACCTAGCTTCAGTCCACCCTATGCATTTGGTTCTTTTCTCTGCCCTAAGGGACTTAACAGCTTTGATCCTCCTTATAAGTGAATCATCTTTTTCTGACTTGTATACTCTACTCAGTTTCCTTGTTGCCAGTCCCTATTTACTGAATAACAATTTCTCCTCTGTAAGTGGTATATAGCTAGCATTTATATAACACTTTAAAATCTGCAAAGTGCTTTATAAATATCTTGTATAAAATATGTATATTGTATATATTTATATAAAATATGTGATATATATGCTTTATTACATATATGTTATATATGTATAAAATATAAATATTTTATATATATGTTTTGTGTGATAATACTTGTATAACCCAGACTGAATTGCTTGCCAACTCCGGGAAGGGGATGGGAAGAAGAGAGAGAAACAATATCAATCATATGACTTTGGAAAATTCATGAGGAAATTTGTTATTAAAATAAATATTATGTACATATAAATATTATATGTATACATATTATTTACTCATTTAATCCTCAAAACAACCCTGTGAAATAAGTGCTATTGCTATCCCCATTTTAGAGATAAGGAAATAGGTTAAGCAATTTGCCCTGTTATATAGCTAATAATTTATCTGAGGCAGGATTTGAATTTAGATCTTCCTAACTCTAAATCTAGAGCTCTATCCTTTATGTCATATAGCAACATAGATCAGTTTCTAAGTACTGTCTTCTGTCTTCTACAGTGAATATATTTGAATGGAATAGTAGATCAGGTGATTCACAAGTAGCGAATAAATAATCTTCCCAGTTCTAAACCTGAAATCTCCCAATTTTTTAACATTTGTTTCTGATGTCCTTGTTTTTCATTCTTGTGCTCACTTCTAGGGTGATGTCTTAACTTGCACATGAATTGGATTTAAGTGAGGCAGATTGTACAGAGTTATCAGTCTCACTTTCTTTCCCAGAGCCATCAAAATCCAGTGGCTAGACAAAAATCAGGATAGCTAGTGTTGGCCCAGGATGTGGTGGATGACCTTGGCTTCTCCAATGTCTGACCAAGTTCTAAGTGCTTCATGGTGCCACCTTCATGGCTATTCGCACAAATTGTCCTCATCTACCGATTTCACAGGAGGAAGTGTTGTAAAATAATAAAATAATCTTCCTCACAACAGAAGTCCACACACTTGGGTTAGACATCCCCTAACTCACCAGAGGGTTTGAGGCCTACTACTGACCAGATGGATTTTCCCAGTATATACTATCCTTCACTTTGGAAAGTTACATCAAAAGAAATGTAGTTCTCTTTATCTTTTTGTTGTTGTTAGCTTTCAATCTCCAGCCAAAAACAATGCTTCTGGAAAAATACCTTTGTTAGATATTTTCCCCTACTCAGATGCTTCCTCCCAACTGTGTTCCCACTTCAACTGGAAACTTCTGAGAGTATTATTTGCCCCAGTTTATAAACCCAAAAAGTAACCCACAAAAAATAATCAGCCTTTCTGTATTAGCAATAAAATTGAGCAAAGACAGAAAAATAAATTACATTCAAAATTACTGCAGAAATATATGAAATATCTGGTAATCAACTTTCTAAGACACACTCAGGAATTATATAAATACAACTATAAAACACTTTATAGAAATAAAAGAAGACAAATAATTGGAAAGGAATTAATTGCTTATATTTGAGTAGTGGCAATATAATAAAAATGACAAGACTTCCTAAATTAATGTACAAATTCAATTCCATGCCAATCAAACTATTAAAAACTATTTTGTATCGGCCAAGGGTGGGGAGGGCGCGGGGGGGGGGGTTGAAGGGGAAAGGTGGAGCATGAATCATGTAACCATGTTAAAAATGAATATTAATAAATGTTAAAAAAAACTATTTTGTAAAACTAGAGAAAAATATAACAAAATTCATTTAAAGGAACAAAAAGTCAAGAATTTCCAAAAAATATTGGGGTAAAAACAGAGAAGACGACCTAGTAGTACCAGACCTCAAATTATACTACAAAGCAGTAATTGTCAAAACTATTTGGTGCTGATTAAAAAATAGAAAAGTCGATCAATGAGTAGGATAAATCACACAAGTTACAAAAATAATTGAACATTGGAGGCAGCTAGGTGGCTCAGTAGGTTGAGAACCAGGCCTGGAGGCAGAAAGTCCTGGGTTCAAATGTGACCTCAAATACTTCCTAGCTGTGTGATCTTGGGCAAGTCACACTTAACCCCCTTTGCCTAGCCCTTACTGCTCTTCTTCCTTTAGTATTGCTTCTAAGGTGGAAGGTAAGGGTTTTGAGAAAGAAAAAAATAATTGAACATGATATCATACTATTTGATAAACCAAAATATACAAACTACTGGAGTAAGAAGAAAAACTGTTGGAGAAATTGAAAAGTATTTACAGAGAAATTTAAAAATGTCAATAAGACATTTTTTAAAACATACAGAAGAGAGCAGAAGAAATCTAGTAAAGGATACAGATAAGCAGTTTTGTACTACCATGTTAAATTTAATATTCAAATGGATCTGTGATCTCACTGATTTGAGATTTCCTTCTAATGATACTGCTCATCTGTGTAATTGTCACAAAGGGTGAACAGCGCAGTAGAAACCTTCCTTAGTTTCTCCTAAGACTGGCTATCACTCAAAGGAGTTCAATCCAGACAGGAAATACCAAATGGATAAAAAAATATCTGTTCTACAAACTTTAACTTCTAACTGAATGATACTTACTAGAATTTGCCCTACAGTTTGTACACTTGAACAGATAATATAGATAGACAAGCAAGATGGCTTCAGGAAAACCTGGAAAGACTAATATGAACATCACTTCAGACAAAGTGAAGTGAGCAAAGCCAGGTTACCACTGTACACAATAACAGCAATATAATATAATGATCAGCTTTTCTCAGAACTACAATGATATAAAATAATTTCAAAGGATTCATGTTGGAAAATTCTATCCACTTCCAGAGAAAGAACTGATAGAATCTGAATATAGATTGAAGTATGCTTTCCTTTTTTCCTTTCTTTAATTTAATTTTCTTTTTCTTTTTTTGTCTGTATTATTTGCAGTAAAGCTAATATGGAAATGTTCTACAAGATTGCACATTTCAAATCTATATCAAAGTGCTTGCCTTCTCAAAGAGGGAAGAGGGGAGGAAGGGAATTTAAATATTACAAAAGCGTGTTAAAATTGTTTTTACATATAATCAAGAAAAAAACAAACATTCCTAAAAAAAAAATAAAAAAAGATCTCTGCAACCTTCCTGAGCTTACTTCCCTTAAAAAATGTAGCCCATGGATGCATATCAAACAATTCTAAACTTTTCTCTCCTCTGTTACAAATTTTATGGTGAAATCTCTTTGAGATTCCCATTCACTTCAATAACTAGTTCCTACTTTTCAGAGAAAATCAGATCTACAATAGAATTTCCTTAATTTATTCCTTTTTTTGAAGGATGAAATGATGCTTAAGACAATTTGTTTAAATCATAAGAGAGCTCTAGCAGATGTTTCAGTAATTGAAGTCATTACTATATTATGCCTCCATGTGCTAGAGTTGTGATCTGTTTCTCAAACTTGATTCATCAACTTCATCTTTCTGTATAGGTGGTCTGTAGTATACACTGATGGCAATATCAGTTCTGTTTCTGTCTCTGTTAATTTTCAACCAAATGTTCTCCATCATGTTTCTCTGCTATTTCCTAAATTTCCTCACAAATAAATCTCAATATTCAATACTCTTCCCATACAACCCACCCTTCTACCATTTTTATTTATGGCTTTCAATAAAATTATGCAAATTAATTCATTATGTTCTGAAATAATTTTTTAAAAATGGAAAGGGACTGATTCTTTCTAGGTACCAGTGACATTAAAAAGGGAGAAAAAACTTTGAAATTCCTGGTACCTAAAGATGCTAAAACTCACCAAAAAGTTAATGTGCCCACCAAAGAGCTCATACTTTATATAGATATAAATAGAGATATAGATATAGATATAGATATAGCGAGAGAGAGATTTATATCACCCTTTATAGGAGTGATAAATGAAGTGCCCATTTAATTCTTATAAGTTTGCTAAACAATTTGATTTTAGGGCTTGAATCTTTGTTTAAAGGCATTTGAAGTGGGGCAGCTAGGTAGCTTAGAGCAGGGGTTTGCAATCTTTTTAGCCGTGAGAGCCATAAACGCTACATTTTTTAAAATGTAATTTCGTGAGAGCCATACAGTGCTCACAGTGTGCACTCCTATAACAGCGCCTGAAAAAAAATTGACTTTATGGCTCCTGGCAGAAAGGGCCATATCTGGCCCTCAAAAGAGCCAGATATGGCTCGAGAACCATACGTTGCTGACCCCTGGTTTAGAGGGTTGAGAGTCAGGCCTAGAGACAAGCAGTGCTGGGTTCAAATTTGGCCTCAGACACTTTCTAGCTATGTGACTCTGGGCAAGTCACTTAACTCCATTGCTTAGCCCTTACTGCTCTTCTACCTTGGATTGACTCTAAGATGGAGGGTAAGGGTTTTTTTTTTTGTTTTTTTAAACCCTTCACTTCTGTGTATTGGTTCCTTGGTGGAAGGGTGGTAAGGGTGGGCAATGGGGGTCAAGTGACTTGCCAAGAATCACACAGCTGGGAAGTGTCTGAGGCCGGATTTGAACCTAGGACCTCCTGTCTCTAGGCCTGACTCTCAATCCACTGAGCTACCCAGCTGCCCCTGGGTAAGAGTTTTAATAATAATAATAGCAAAGGTAAAAGCATTTGAAGAGCCTCCAGGCTAAGCAAAGGCATGGGAACCTTTCTCATGAGTTTCCAGTTACTGAAACTCAAAAGGATAGACTCAGGGGCTCCCCTGCTCCATGTAAGGGATGTGGGTCCTTGACCACTTCTTAACTCTTCAGGATTCCCTGTTGGACTTGTAGCTTCTTGTAGAGTGAAATTAGAGTAGAAGAGTTTTCTTTCCCCTCCTACCTCCAGAAGGTGCTAATTATGACTGTCAGGAGAAACACTTGGGAACAAACTTCTGGTTCTCATCCAGTGGTCTGAGAGGGAGTTAATGATACTCTGGTTCTTGCTTGACTGACATTCTGTCTCTCTAAACACAAGCTAGTGACTGGAGTTTTTGAGAATGGTTTTTGCTGGCCTTAGGGATGAACTCATGGGTAATCCAGAGTTTTAAAATTCCTGGTGCCATATTTTCTAGAAAGAGATTTCCTCAAAATCATGTTTTGCTTTTTTTTTTTTTTTTTTTTTTACCTTCTGTCTTAAAAATGATTCCACGTATTGATTCCAAAGTAGAAGAGTGATAAAGACTAGGCAAGTAGGGTCAAATGTTACCCAGAGTCACACAGCTAGGAAGTATCTGAAGCCAAATTTGAACCCAAGACCTCCCATCCTAGGCTTTGCTCTCTATCCACTGAGCCACCTAGAAATACCTGAAGAAATAAAGCTATGTCATGGCATTAGAAAAGAAATATAGGCCTTGTCAACCCTGTTGTGGCCTTAAGTTACTTGACTATTAAGTCTCATGCATTTTCTATAATGGGTGAAATAAAGGCTGTCCTTCACTTACACCTGCATTGTACGCTGAATACTTATACAAAAGTTGAAGACCCTATTATCTACTTTTGAGGAAACCTAGACATGAGCCATACTTAAGCTTTATTTTGGAGATTTCCTGGAGAACTCCATGGGAATACTAGAGTGAAAGAGCAAAACTGACTCTTCGGAGTCAGCTCCACTCCTGCCATGGAAATAAAAGTGGTCAATGAAACATTTCAAACCTTTTTCAGCATCTCTCTCTCCCTTGGATACACCCTTGTTGCAAACCATGTGGTAAGAGAGAGGAAGGGATTTCTCTCCTCTTTCCCCGTGATGCTACAGGAAAAGAAATGGCAATGAGCAGGATAACACAATAGAGCCCCCACATCCATGGTGTCAGTTATCTATAATCAACCCAAAGCCCCGGAGGTCTGCCAGTGAAGTGCTGGAAGCTCAAAATGCCAGAAGTCCACCTGTAGGATGGTCTCTTCTGCTTCCACTGTCACTTTTCTTGTGGGTGGGAGTGCAAAGCCCTAAGCCAAGAGGCAAGAGAGAAAGCACACAAATATCAGGGTTAAAAAGTGTTCACTTATAACCTTGGTTTCAGCCATCCTTAGTAGGTCTGGGACCAAATACCTCCATGGATATGCAAGCACAGAGCAGAAGTAGACATGTGCTTGAGTAGGTGGCCAGTGAAGGAAAGTTTAAGGACCTCTGGTTCCTGGCTGCCATCTGTTTTTTGTTGTTTTTTTTTTTTTGGGGGGGGGGTGGTTTTTAGGCACTGGTCAGACTAGAGTCCCTGCTGAAGCAATGGCAGTAAATTGCATGTACTTGAATTTCTCCTGAGAAAAAAGATCCCGAGGGAACTTTCCTAGGTTAGTAAGATTATCACTTGAGTAATTCAAGACTTTCCAAAATTTTCCCAAATTCAAGAGCCCGTGCCCCTTCAGTCAGTCAATAATCTGGAACAAACCCCAATATCAGGCAATCCATGATAAATCATTACTCTCTAAGAATCTTTTTTAATTGCAATAAGAATAGTAAATTATGTCCAAGAAGAAAAACATAAAATTGTTCAATGATCCAAGAATTCAAGTAAACAGATATACTCCACAAATTTCCTGGGTTTTGCTATTTGTGGGATATTTTGCACACTGTTACCATGTGAGCCTTTAAGCAGTTATGAACTGTTTGCTATATGAATTATTTGGGTGTTTTGGTTTTTTTTGCTGGTTTTGCTTATTTGCCTTTACATACAAACGATCTGCATACACCATTGTTAGGTGTGTACATACTAAGTCCCGAACATAAATTAGAGATCTAGTCATAGAAACGGTCAATTGTTGCTCTTTCTTATGCTGCGTGATGTAGATTTGATACTGGCACCACCATCTTGGATGTACTGCAAGATGACGGTATTTATGATGTCTAGTGGCAAATGTTGATGTGTATCTGGAATCATTTTGAAGGGACTGAATAATCTTCAGTCAAAGGGAGGTTTGCCGTCGTCACTGCCCAAGTAGGCGTTCAGGTCAGGGACGAAGAGGACAAGAGGCTGGAAGGACGGGATTCGACGTCGTGTGGGGGAGCACAGCTTAGCCCTTCCCCCTTCTGAACTTTCATGGGTTTCTCCTTGGAGTTGGACAGCCGGTCAGCCAGCCATCCCATTCCTTTCACGCACCTGGGAGCAGAGAAGTGAAGACTGAGAGCCATCTTGAGGTGAACAGCCAATAGCGGCTTGCGGCTTGCAGTTGCTAGGGCTGCCTCACTGGGAAAAACAGAGCTAAGACAGACAGATCTTAAAAGAACGCCAGTGATAGAGGTTTGCCTGGTGGCTTGTAGACAGTGCCACCTAGTGGCATATTTCGATTGCACACCATCCTATTGATGTAGGGACAGCATGCTTTTCTATGGGATCATCCAGGAGGCTGGGAAAGGACTAGGTGTGGTCAGTTGTTAATACTATCCAGGTTTACAAGCGTCTTCTCAAACATCCAAGTGAGCAAAGAAAAACACTTTAAATTGTCCCTCTTCCCCCTCCCTCCCAAAAAGAAATAATGAAGGGAATTAAGAGAACTGAATTAAGGTTAAGAAATGAGATGAGACAATAATTCAGGAGAATAATTGTTGGGTTTTGGTTGCTTTTTAAAAACTCTTACCCTTCCACTTAGAATCAATGATGTGTATTGGTTCCAAGGCAGAAGAGAAGTAAGGGCTGGGCAGTGAGGATGACTTGCCCAGGGTCACACAGATAGGAAGTGTCCAAATTCAAATTTGAACCCAGGACCTCCCAGCTCTACACCTGGTTCTCAATTCACTTGAGCTACCTAGCTGCCCCTGGATGTTTATTTTTTAGGCTAAGGTAGATCTGCTAATGCACCTCTCCTGAAGACAAGGCAAGGACTCAGAGGAGTGAGTGGAAAGGGTCAAATTGAATATCAGGAGAGGGATCCCAAATCAAGATGGTTTTTGACTCTTGTGGTTTTGAAGTGCTTTTTAAAGACTGATTTGAAGGGATTGTCAGAGCAGTTTGGGTTTTTGCTGCTACTAAGCCACCATCTTAGCTCTCAGCCTAGTAGTCCAAAGATAAGATGGAAGTAGCAGGAAGCAATGCAGGGAGTGCCCCACAATCAACCAAACAAACAAACGAATGAACAAATAAAAAAAACACAATCAAATAAATAAATAAATAAATGAGTAAAGAGCAAGCCTTCCTTCAAATAGATCTAGAAAATGCACCAAACTAAATCCTAATGGGTAAATCCAAGAAAAAGCCATAGTGAGTCATTTTTCTATTCAAATATAGGGAAACAGACAAGAGGTCTATGGACATTGGGGAAGGGGTCTGAACAGAAGTATACTATGGGTAGCCCTCCGCTATCCAGAGAGAGTCTGTGCTCCAGGGCAATAGAATGTTTCTGACCCAGACCAGGGCACTGAGATGGAAGCAGATGCCAGCCAGATGCCAGCTGGGTTACTTACTACCTAGTTTCAGGTTAGCAGATCCAAGATGGACTGAGGCCTATATGGAGAGGGGGGAAAGGAAGTTCAGAAGCTACCAGCAACCTTGTGGCTCAGATCCTACAAGCAGAGGAAGATCTCAGTTTGCTATGTTCTCCCTCTATGCTTGTAAATCTCTCTGGGTCTTAATCCATTCTCCTTTCCTTCTTATCTGCAAGAAAGAGGCAACCCCTTTCTTGCTAAGGCTAACTTTATTCCTGTGCATATTCTGGATCCTGGCTCCCCTCCCGACTATTGACAAGAAATTCCACTAAGTTTTACATGTATTATCACTCAAAACCTATTTCCACATTGTTCATTTTTATAATAATCTTTTGAAACCCAAACCCCAAATTATATACCCAAATAAACAAGTGATAAATTGTAAGTTTTCTTCTGTATTTCTACTCCCACAGTTCTTTCTCTAGAGGTAGATAGTGTTCTTTTTTCATAAGTCCTTCAGAATTGTCCTGGATCATCCTATTACGATTAGTAACAAAGTCTATCACATTTGATCATCCCACAATGTTTCAGTTACTGTGTACAATGCTCTCCTGGTTCTGCTTATTTCACTCCACATCAGTTCATGGAAGTTTTTCCAGTTCTTAAAGAAATCATCCAATTCATCATTCCTTTATAACACAATGATATTCCATCATCATCATATACCACAATTTGTCCATCCATTCCCCAATTGAGGGACATCCCCTCCATTGAGGTTTTCTTAACAAAGATACTGGAGTGGTTTGCAAATTCCATCTCCAGGTCATTTTACAGATGAGGAAACTGAAGCAAACAGGGTTAAACATCTGAAGCCAGATTTGAACTCTTGCTGACTTCAAGCCTGGCATTCTATCCACTATGCCACCTAATTGCCCAAAGGAGTCATATTATCATATTGTTCTTTTTGGATACAGCCAATACATACCCATGTATTGAGACATGTGAAGTCCCAGTTGAAGTCAGAATTTGCAGAGACCTCAGTCAATGTGGTTTTGTAACTTTAACAATTTTCGGTTGCCCATGAACAAGAATGGAAAAAGCTGGATTATTAACATTGCTTTGGGTTCAAAATTAATGATATATGGGTTATATATGCAAGGATAGCAAGGATATATGGGTTCTCCTTAACTCTCACCTACATGGTTGTCATATTTAAGATACAAAGATTGAGAAAAAAAGAAAGGTGAAGGACACTTCAGAACTATTCTCCCAGAGAAAAACTAAGGATCTATTTAGAGACCAGGTTTTATCAAAGACAATCTAATAAGTTTGGGTCACTCCACATACCAAAGAAGACATGAATTAGTAATCCTACTGTGGAGATATCCTAAACCCAAATAAGCAAGCTTTAAGGGAGACACACACTGATTTACAAGACCATATGGGACAATATCTTAGCATTGCAATTAAGGGCATTGTCTGGTTTATATGATTCTCTGTCTTAATTGTGAGATACACTGGATTTAAGTCTGTTACTACAGGTCTTTTCCTGTTATAAGCAAGATAAGATTAAGGAAGGCCTCATTCCATCTTTGGTCCTCTTATGCCACTTACCATTGTCTCCTTCTAACTGAAATCAAGCCTACAAGATTCACTTCGGAGATGGCATCTGTGAAGTCTCCATGAAAGCAACATTCTATTTAGAACCTTGGGGCTGGTGTGTTCTGATGTTCTATTTGGTCAAGGTGAGAATGTTTTTCTCCTACTTTGACTCTTCACAGTTTCATTCCCATCCACCTCAGCCTTTCATCTCTGTCTAAACCCGTAAGCTCTATTACTAACAAACTCCCTTTGTGTGGGGGTCTGTACAAAGAATCCAAGAAAGAATTGTTAGAGCCAGAAAGCAGATAAAAGCATAGGATTTTTCAATTGTTTATTTGGGTTTATGTTTTGGGGTTTGTGTTTTATATAAGATTACTCACTTACAAAAATGAACAATATGGAAATATGTTCTATGTGATAATACATACATAACCCAGATCGAATTGCCTGCCAGTATCTGGAGGGGGAAGGGAAAGGAAGGGAGAAAGGGAGATAAATTTGATCATATAACTTGGAAAACTTGAGGGGAAATTTGTTATTACATATAATTGGTAAAAAAATATATTATATGTATGTATATATAAATATATGTGGGTCTATAGGTGTGGTGTTGGATTTAAAAATCAGACTACTGAACTATTTCTAGCCCGTTCAGTAAGCTGCTTCCTGGCCCCCACCTTGTTTAGTCTCCTGAAACCCCCAGCCTCAAAAGTTTCCCAGGACAGTCTTTCTTATCTTCCCCTGACAGGCCTAAAATCAACTTCCAGGCAAGAAAGTTCCCAAGACATAAATATCATACCAGAGGCTTTCTGACCCCTGACCCTGTCCCCCCTTGATGGATGGCAACCAGATACTTCCTGATTCCCTATCCCTGAACCCCTTTTTGATGATTTCCAGATGTTTCCTAATACCTTTCCTTGATGACGTATGTTCCAAACCCCTTCCCCAAACATTTCTATATAAACCATTGACTGAGAATTCCAAGGGGTCGGTTCAGGCACGCCTTTCTGCCTAGCGACCCTAGCTATTATTGCTAGTAAAGAATGAGCCTCTTCTTGCATATTGCATTGTCAGTGTGATTCTTCCTCCAGCCATGGACCTGGGTTAAGTATTAAAATTTGGGTACAACAGTGGGTGTGTCTAACATCTGTGGCTGTGGGGTGCACATGCACATAGACACACACAGAGGTATAATCTTTAATAATGTGGTACCAACACTGTCATATTTCAATTTTATCTTCAATCTCTTCCTCATATTCCTTCCATCTCCTGACACTAACTAAAATCTAGATTTCTATTTTTATCTGTTCTTTATTATTGTGAACTTAATCATCACCAAACATAAACATTTCAATACACAGTACAAATAAAAACAATTATCTTCTTTATTATTGTAGTAATACAGTTTTTCTAATTGGGTCCTCTGTGCATTTCAAAAAATGTTTAATTCTTTCTTTTTACATATCTGTCACTAAACACTAGCTTTTGCCTCCTCGCCATAAAAACCCTCTCCCTTGTACAACAGATATATAGTTTGACAAAATAAATTAACACATTGGTGGTTTTTGAGAACATATTTCTCATTCTGCTTCTTTAGGCTAGTGGTCTCTGAAATAGGACCAAGGTCTTATCCCAAGGGGATGCTGGGAAGATGACTTATATACCATCCTTGCCATTACAGTCAATTGTGGGGCTTGTCTCTAATATAACTACACTTAGCCTTATCCCCAGCAAATTCCTCTCTCAGCTGGGCAAGCTCCCAACCTATCCCATTCTGGGCATCAGACCCACAGAACTCTCAAGTACTCGAAGTAACAGTTGCATAGGTGCCTTTGGGAAAATTCTGTCTGTCCCCCCCACCACCATCCCCTACCAGATTGCTTCTTGGCTGAAGCACCCTTGAAGGGTGGGCTTTGTGCTCCAGGCCAATGAGAAATGAGTTAGGAGACCTGAGGCCCTCTTCATTTGAAATGGGACAAAGGGAGTCACATAGGATTAGCCAGCATGGAAAGATTATAATTTGCATCACAGTTATCATTGTGTAAAGAAGGGGATTCTCCTCTCCAAACTCAGTTGATGTAATCTTGGAATATAAATATAGTAACACTTGAGGTTTTAATGTGTAAACAAGATGGATTTATTCTTTGCCCTATTTAAGAGATGTGAACATCTTTGATCAAGTCAAGAAAAGAATCAAAGTGTCTTGGAAAACAATTAACTATGCCTTTGGGGACTTTAAATAGCTAAACCCTGAAGAAATCAAGACAATGAAGCACGGGAATACTTTGCAGAAGAAACCCACGTGAGGGGAAGAGGGTAGACTCTTTCCTCCAATGACCATGGTTTATAACAGTGATTTTCCCAGATGAAGACACTCATTCAGCCCTTTAAGAAAATGTAAGAGTTGGAGGCAGTTATGGAAGAGATTCCTGCATTAGAGGACAATAGAAAATGGAAAAGGAACTTTCTTTCTCCTTCCCTCTCCCATCAGCTACATCTTCAAAATTACTGGGCCAGTGGAAAGCAGAGCCAAATGCTATCAATAGACATGGGTATAAAAAGAGTCACCTGAAGAAAGAAGCAGCTTTGAGATTGGCCTGGCAATAGAGTCAGGCTATAATGAAAACCAAATCCAAGAAGCCCTTGTTGGGGAGCCTTTAAAGAGAAAAAAGTACTCAAGGTCTTACAATATCAAAAATTGTGAATTATTTTCCCCATATATTTGTCCTTGTGTCTCACTATCATTTAATTCTAAAGTTTGATCATACTCTTCCCCTGGCTATTGTACATATTTGTAAAAGAGTCCACCCTGGGTTTATAGGGGGAAATATTTTGTTTATAGTTTTTTTGCCTATCTTAGTGACTAGTGATAACTATATTTTTGGGAGCCCCAAGTTTGCCACTGTCCACTGAGATTTCAGCCCAAGGGAGGTCCCAGCCTCATTAACTTACCAATCTTTTCTAAAAACTAATTGATTCTGATTGGGTTTTTTTCAACCCTTATCTTCTATCCTAGAATTGATACCTGGACTCTGGGCAAGTCACACAGCTAGGAAGTGTTGGAGACCAGATTTGAACCCAGAATCCCCTGTCTCTGGTCCTGGCTTTCAATACACTGAGCTACCTAGGTGTTCCCAGATTGATTATTAATGGAAGCACACTGGTTGGGGTTTCTGAGTTATAATGTGAGAGAAGCTCCACAGAGTTATTCCTAGAATTTAAGGGTGATATGGAAGTACTGGGTTTCCCCAGGCACTCCAAGTCCCCAGAAAAATCTCAGGTCAAGGAGTATGTGAAGAATTTCCCATTCTTGCACTCCTGCAGACTGGTTAAAGGAAGCTGACATTTCCTTAGCCTTTACACTAGCTTTTTGATAAGCACAGGTATGTACCTCCTAGTTTGCTCTTGATAAGCACCCATTTGCATCTCAGATATTGGTTCATTCCCTGAACCGTGTAACTTGCCTCCCCTTTGTATTCTGGGATACTGGACTTCTACCCTAGATACCAAAGCACCTCACAATTGTATAGCACATCTCCCACCCCCATTTCTGGTCATGTAGTCTCTGTCCCCAGTAAGTATAAGAATCCTGAACCCCGTCTCCTAGAGGAGGCAGTGTACCTGCACCTGTCTCCCAACTATTCAACTCAGTAATTCAATTTGCATTCAACTTAATATATTTCTCTATTTTTAAAGATAATCATCAGAGCCTGTCATTCTTGAAGGGGCACCCTTCCTGGCCCAGGTTAATCTCTAGCTCTCCTACAAGGGTAGCAGTCACCCTCAAGAACCCCAACTTAGGAGGGTGAGTGCTGGTTAGAAAAGCATCCCAGAAGTGGTGCTATACCATGGGGGCTTTGTCCAGGGCATATTTGGGTGGCCTGTGCATTTTCAGAGACCTACAGGAGAGACTTTCCTTCTGAAATTCTTCTTGGATTCCCTGCCAAGGATCCACTGGAGGAAAATTACCTTTTTTCCTTTTGCTTGAGGCTGTCATTGGATAGTTCTTTCTGGGGTACTTCCTTTACAAACTAGATTAGTTTCTTTGACTTAACTTTTATTTGTTTGAATACATAGGCATTCACATCTGTTATGTGCTTCCTTACCTTCTGTCTTAGAATCAATACTGTGTATTGGTTCCAAGGTAGAAGAGTGGTAAGGGCTAGGCAATGGGGGTTAAGTGACTTGCCCAGGCTCACATAGCTGGGAAATGTCTGAGACCAAATTTAAACCTACAACTTCCTGTTTCCAGGCCTGGCTTTCAATCCACTGAGCCACCTAGGTGCCCTCATGTATCTCTTTTCAGAATTTAATTTGGTTAGTGCTCCTTATGCATCCACATTAGTCTTTTCAGACAACTCCCATTTTTCCTCCTCATTGGAATGGTTTTCCTTCATGTCTTCAGAATTTCATTCATGAGAAGTTTCTTTCCCTTTGACTTGGCTTCCCTTGAAGTATTTTATGCCATGGGATCCTGGCTATTTTCCTCTGAATATTTTGAAATCTGTGTTTCCAAAAAAATCTAGGGTATATGGCAAAGTAGACTTGGCTTGCTTCTCCACAATCCAAACTCTAGGAGGAATTGATCACTTTTCCCCACTAAGGTTCTCATTAGTTCCATCCCAGCATCCTTGTTGGTTAGAATTAGATCCAAAATAGAATTTCTCTTTATTGTTTCTTCCATCTTTTAAAAAACATTTTTAAAAATTTTTTACCAGTTACATGTAATAAATTTCCACATCAATTTTCTGAAGTTATATGATCTAAATTGCCTCCTTCCCTCCTTCCCTCTCCCCTCCCAAAGCTGACAAGCAATTTCATTTGTGTTATACATGAATTATCATGCAAAATATACTTCCATATTGTTCATTTTTGTGAGTGACTAATCTTATAAAACCAAAACTCCAAACCATATACCCAAATAAATGTTCTACCTTTTGAAGTATAAAATTATCGTTAAGGCATCAAGAAGTTATTAGCGACTCCATGCATCTGTGGAAATCTGTTTCCCAAACTTCTTGTTTATTTCCTCTTTTGGCCCAAGTATTCTACTCTATACATTGGGGATAAAAATCATTTTTGTTTCCTCCCTCACTGATCTTCCCTCAAATATTCTCTGCCATAAGACAGGTCAGTGGCAAAACGAGTAGAGGCTCTTGTACTGCAGTCAGGATGACCCAAGTTCAGTTCTATCCTCAGATACTTATTATCAATAGGTCCCTGAGTGAGTCACTTATCCTCAATTTTCTCAACTGTAAAATCGGAATAACAATACCACCTGTCTCCCAGGGTTGTTGTGAGGATCAAATGAGGCAATGTTTGTAAAGCACTTAGCACAGTGACTGGCACATAGTGTTTAATAATAACATAATAATATCAGTGCTTAATAAATAGATGTTTCCTTCCTTCTGCCATATTTCCCCTCTCTGGTTCCTGAATATTTTCACATGAACACATACCTCCAAACAATGCTGCCTTATTTCATCCATCCTGATTCTTTTTTTGGTATGGGCTTTGGCCAGCCCTTTTGCAACACCCACTAAGTCTCAGTTGTTTACATAAAATTAGAATAAGGAAGCTCTCCTAGGATGGCAAGAAACATAGTAGAAATCTGACTATGCGAAGAACAGGTTGTGAAAATAAAGGAGGGAAAAAAGACCAGAGCAATGTAGAACAAAGACATGGAGCCCAAGCCACAAAGACTGTTTTCACAGCTGCCTAAGCAACTTCCTAGATTCACTTAACATTCAGCGCTTGAGGGGCATAAAACATCCTGTGGTGAGAAGGCTGCTGCTCTTCTGACCTGGTGTGACCATCACTTTTCAGGGAGCTACTGACATGGGAACTGAGGATATTCCTCTGCAAGAAGCCGAGGGAAGCAAAAGGGGCCATGCCCAACTACCATTGCCTTTGATTTTCATCATGTGTCTTTGATCACTAGGACTCCTATATCCTTGGATGATCTTAGTAAAGGTATAATTAATATTATGATAATAATAATAATAATAGTGTCTAGCATTTACAGAGTGCTTTATGGTTTGCATTTCAGTAGGTTTTTTTGGATTTGAATTTACTAATTTATTTGTGAGAGACATTTGATGAAAAGAAGAGTTGGGTTTTTTTTATCATAGTTAAGAATTACCATGAATTTCAAAACAGTGTATACTAACTCATTCGAAATACATACTGATTTTTAATGAATACACAAAAATTAGGTCTGAACACTTCAGGTAGAATCTTCAACCAGCTAGAAAACACATGTTTAAGACAAGCTACTGTCTAATATTCCTTTGAAAACATTTCATTATTGTATGTGATCCCATTTGAAGTTTTCTTGGTACTCTTCAGCTGATTTTACAGATGAGGAAACTGAGGCAAACAGGGTTAAGTGACTTGCCCAGAATCACACAACTAGTAACTATCTGAGGCCATATTTGAACTCAAGAAGATGAGTCTTTCTGACACCAGATCTGATGTCACTAGGTACCCCAAGAAAAATTAAGCATTTTGGGTTCATGCTAGAGGCATGAACTGCCTTGGCCATGTCTTTATTATATAACTGTGTGCCTCTCTACCAATACCCTTCAGTTTCTGTTAACTCTTCCAACTGACAGGTTATTAGTGGGAGAGTAAACTCCAGGTTCATAAAATGAATATTTTGTAGCTACTATTCTTAATATTCCATCTAAATAAATGCCTTTGCTTTGAATTAATTGTATCTACTATCTGATCATAAATAGTAAACGCACACTTGAGGGGCTTATAAGCTAGAGCTTTAGGGAATGTACATACACAGAACATGCTAGAAATTTAGGTATTTGTCCCCCAGGAACCCAGCCTGCAACATACTCGTGCTCCCTGGTGGAACTGGTCCCAGAGGAGTTGCTGCTACCTCTTCAATAGGCAGAAATGAGGAAAATAAAACCCATGCCCTGATTGTCTCCAGTGCCTTACCCAATACTTTCTAGGTTCTTTCTCCCAGTATCAGATTTGCCCCACAGAATCAACAGGAGTTGGTAATACATTAATACAATAATATAGTTCTAAAAGGCTCTCTTAGGTATATGTCTCAGGAGGAGGACATATGCCTCTCTAATGTTTCATCTTTGTTGTTTTTTTTTTTAATCAGGCCTTAATACCATTAATCAGAGAGTCACCAAACACTCCTAATCTCCCCAACTTCCTTTGAGCCTTACTGAATGACCTCTTATCTGACAGGTTTGCTATCACCCTCCTTTATCTACTTTAATTGTCCTTGGAGGACTAGCATAGGCTTCTTCCCAAAATATCTAGCTCTCTCCTCTTCAGGAAGATCTGCATTTATTTATTTATTTTTTTTTTTAGTAATTTTTTTTAATTTTAAACCCTTAACTTCTGTGTATTGACTTATAGGTGGAAGAGTGGTAAGGGTAGGCAATGGGGGTCAAGTGACTTGCCCAGGGTCACACAGCTGGGAAGTGTCTGAGGCCGGATTTGAACCTAGGACCTTCCGTCTCTAGGCCTGACTCTCAATCCACTGAGCTACCCAGCTGCCCCCATCTGCATTTATTTTTGAGCCCTCAGGATGCAACCATCCATTTCCTTCCCTTCATCCGATGTGACTCTAACTGCCTGATATATCAAGTTTCCCCTCTGCCACTTCAAACATTTTTCCTATTTAAAAGTCCTGTTTTTTTTTTCTTCTCAGGAAATTGTTATCTCTAATGTAAACTCATTGAGGACACTTTTTTCTTTATGTCCCTAGGATCTAGCTTAATACATTTTTTTAAACCCTTACCTTCTGTCTTAGAATCAATACTAATTCCAAGAGAGGTTCCAAAAGAGAAGAGCAATAAGGGCTAGGCAATGGGGGTTAAGTGACTTGCACAAGGTCCAGAACTAAGAAGTGTCTGAGGCCAGAGTCAAACCCAGAACCTCCCATCTCTAGGCCTGGCTCTCTATCCATTGAGCCATCTAGCAATTCCCATAAATTTTGTTTAATTTATTATCTGTGATAATCTAAAGTGAAGAAAAATGTTCCTCACCTTTTCTTCTAGGCTGGAAACCAGCCTATATATGAAACCTATGTGGAAATTCCCTCTAGGCTATACTCACTACTTCCACTTAAAAAGTTGATTGGGGGAGGGGGGGGGAGTTGATTCCTGGGGCAGCCAGGTAGCTTGGTAGGCCTAGAGATAGAAGATCTGAGTTCAAATCTTACTTCAGACACTTCCTAGCTATGTGACCCTGGGCAAGTCACTTAATCCCAAACCCTTTACCACTCTTCTACCTTAGAACTAATGTAATAATACTGGTTCTAAGATGGAAGGTAAGGTACTTTTTAAAAAACTTCTATATTATGAAAACTATTTTTTTCCCTTGGTTACCTGTTTCATGTTGTCTCCCTCCCCTCTTTCCTCCCCCACTCCCGTCCTCGAGTTGACAAGCAAGTCCACCAGGTTATATATGTTTTATCACTCAAAAGGAAGGTAAATGGGGGGCAACTGGGTAGCTCAGTGGATTGAGAGCCAGACCTGGAGACGGGAGGTCCTAGGTTCAAATCCAGCCTCAGACACTTCCCAGCTGTGTGACCCTGGGCAAGTCACTTGACCCCCATTGCCCACCCTTACCAATCTTCCACCTATAAGTCAATATACAGAAGTTAAAGGGTTTAAAATTAAAAAAAAAAAAAAAGGAAGGTAAATGTTTTTAAAAATTTGGGGAAGTAACTACCCCAGATTAAAGGTATTCTTTAGTGTCTAAATCAAAAAAAGCTGAGGACTAAAACAGACCTCTGGTAATTTCAGCAAGGCATGTCCCCTAATAAGGCACAGTTTGGAGCAGCCCACATCTCTACTAAGATGATGACAATGATAACAAGGAGGAGGATGCCTTATTAATAATCTGCTAAATGAACTTTAGAAAATCCATACACAGTTGCTGCATCTGAGAAATGACATTAGTTGAGTGATACCCCAGAAGAGAAAATGTCTGTGAGTCTTAAGCCCTAAAGTGTGACTTTTCACATGATCTGGTTATGACTCTAGTCTCTGGCTTTCTGACAAAGCTGCCCAATCCCCTCATTGTGGTTCTCAGCCCCAGGAATTTTCTTAGCACCGAGAGACTCCTGCAATCGGGAAACGGTGCACAGAATGACCAGCCCTACTCTGAACCTTTTTGGTAAAGGGTTTCCAAGAAGAAGGTGAAGATGGTGGAAGATGAAAGAACTCAGCTCCTCCCCAAGGTAAGTCAGTTGGCCAGGATGAGCTGCCACTAGTCCTCCTCAGCACTGGCCTGGGAATTAGGAGCCCTAGTGCTGGTCTCCATTCTGATTTACCCTGTGACCATGTGGACGAGTCACCCAATTGCCCATTTTCTCATCTGTAAAATAAATTACATTATATTACATTAAATTACATCTGGATTTCCTTTGCAATCCTATTATTTTTTAAAGTTTTTTATTTTAATAACAAATTTCCATACAAGTTTTCTGAAGTTATATGATCTATATTGTCTCCTTCCCTTCTTCCTTCTGCCCTTCCAGAACTGACAAGCAATTCTATCTGAATCCTATTATATTTTATGTATTTAAAAACATTTTCTGAGAAGGGGTCCATAGACTTCACCAGACTAGCCAATGAGTCCATGACACAAAAAAGGTTCAGAACTCCTAGACTATAGATTATAGATCCTCATGGGTTCTTCTGATTCTAGTTTACCTGTGTGTTACTATGGCTTTGTCTTTTTTTTAACCCTCATTTTCCACCTTAGAATCAGTACTATATATTGATTTCAAGACAGAAGAGTGGTAAGGACTAGTTAGAAATAGGGGTTAAATGATTTGCCCAGGGTCCCAGAGCTAGGAAGTATCTGAGGTCAAATTTGAACCCAGGACCTCCTATCTCTAAGCCTGGCTCTCATTACTGAGCCATCTAGCTGCCCCCCCCCC
>NC_058133.1:227278521-227325698 GCF_016433145.1 Gracilinanus agilis | reverse complement strand
AAGAAAGAAAGAAAGAAAGAAAGAAAGAAAGAAAGAAAGAAAGAAAGAAAGAAAGAAAGAAAGAGAAAGGAAGAAAGAAAGAAAGAAAGAAAAAGAAAGGAAGAAAGAAAGAAAGAAAAAGAAAGGAAGGAAGGAAGGAAGGAAGGTAAAGAAAGTCTTGGTAACACAAAGGAAAACTAGAATCAGAAGAACCCATGAGCTTTTTCTTATTAATGAAATGAGATAATAATATTTATAAAGGATGCTTTATACCTAATATACCTCTAGAGAAAGAACTGATGGAGTCAGCATGCAGATTGAATTATACTATTTTTTCATTTTATTTTCTTTGTGTCTTTTTGTTTGTTTGTTGGTTTTATATGAGTTTTCTTCCACAACATGACTAATGTAGAAATTTTTTTGCATGATCACACATGTATAACTTAGATGGAAGTGCTTACCACCTCAGGGAGTGGGGAGGGGAGAGAGAGAAGGAAAGAATTTGGAACTCATAATTCTGGGAAATAAATGTTAAAAATTGTTATATATAATAAGAAAAAAATAAGATTTTAAAAACAGTGTTTAACACAGTGTCTAGCACATGGTAGGTTCTATGTAAATGTTTATCCTTTTTATTAGTGTCTGACAATAGACTACAGAAGAGCATTTCAAGGAACTTTAATCTCTGCATTTTCAGAGATTGAGGGAGGTTGAAATAATCATAACCGAAATTGATTGAGAACTTTTGTTCATTATCTCATTTGACATCAGTCAATCAGACAAATAAATAAGTAATTATTAAGATCCTACCATGGGCTGACATGGGGCAGCTAGATGGTGGCAGGCCTGGAGAGTCAGGAATACCTGAATTCAACTCCAGTCCCAGACATTTACTAGCTATGTGACCCTGAGCAAATCATTTCACCCTGCTTCAGTTTCCTCATCTGTATTATAAACTGGAGAAGGAAATGGCAAACTACTCTAGTATCTTTGCCAAGAAAACCTCAAATGGGGTCATGAAGAATCGGACACAACTAAAAATGACACACCACCACCATATGCCAGGCCCCCACACTAGGTACTAGGGATGCAAAGATTAAAAAAACAAAAATGAAAAATAGAATCAACTTTAAGGAGCTTAAGTTTTTCTATAAGAGATAATATGTACATATATAAGTAGATTCATAATAAATATACAAATTCAGGGGCAACGGGGAAGCACAGTAGATAGAGCAGGCCTGGAATTAGAAGGACCTGGGTTTAAATCTAGCTTCACACATTTCCTAACTGTGTGACCCTGGGTAAGTCACTTAACCCCAGTTGCCCAGCCCTTCTTCCTCTTCTGTCTTGGAACTAATACTTAGCGTCAGTTCTAACATAGAAGGAATTTGTATTGAACCATATAAGTAACAGAGAGGCAATAGAGTTTATTAATAGGGGAAGAACATGGTTGTACTTGTGCTTTAGGAAAATCCCTGGCAGCTTATGGCAGGGAGGCCCAATGGGAAGGCTGTTAAAATAAATATATGAGGGAAATAATGAGGGTCTGGACTGGAGTGAAACATGAGAGGAGATGCTGTGGATGCTGAACCAACAACACTTAGCAACAGATCAACCATGTGGGGTGAGAGAGAGAGTTAGTAAGTCAATCAGCACTTACTAAGTACCTACTATGTGCCAGGCCTAAAGCAGGGATACAAAGTAAAAAAAAATTAGAGACGGACATAGGAAAGTTTGTAAGATGGATGTGTTTGAGGAGAAAGATCATTTGTTTGAAATATTGACATTGAGATTGGAATGTATATCTAGCATTAAATATCTAACAGACTTTTTTTTTTGTTACTTTTTTTTAACCCTTACCTTCTGTCCTAGAATTAATACGAAGCATTTGTTCCAAGGCAGAAGAGTAGTCAGGGCTAAGCAGTGGGGGTCACATCGCTAAGAAATATCTGAGGCCAGATTTGAACCAAATACCTTCAGCCTCCAGCTTTTAAATTTTATTTCATTAAATACAGAAAAAAAAGTTTTTTAAATTTTATTTAATTAATTAAGAATATTTTCCCATGGTTACAAGATTCCCCTCCCATAGCCAATGCGCAATTCCACTGGGTTTTATATGCCATTGATCAAGACCCATTTCCATATTATTGATATTTGCATTAGGGTGATTGCTTAGAGTCTACATCCCCAATAATATTCCCATCAACCCATGTGATCAAGCCATTGTTAGAAAACAAATTTTTTAACAATCATTTTTTAAAATTTTGAGTTCCAGATTCTCTCTCTCTCCCTCCTGACCCTTCTCCCTCCTTATGAAGGCAAGGAATTTGATATCTATTATACATGTGAAGTCATGCAAAACATATTTTTATCTAATAGACATTTGTTAATGCAGAACTAAGAAGAGATAGACGACTAAAGCTAGATAAATAGATCTAGGAATTTATATCTAAAGATGGTCAGCTTCAATTTTGAAAATTCTGTATGTTTATATCATTGGTCTGAGAAGCTTTATTGAGGACATATTACCTTGTAATTAGGTAGGTAATACCTCTCATAGGAGGCATCTATTAGACAAATGGTTGGACTTGGAGGCAGGAAAATCTGAGTTCAAATTCTGCCTCATATATTCTGGGGGTCCCTAAACATGTCACAACCTCTTTCAACCTTAGTTTCCTCATTTGTAAAATGAGGATAATAATAATAATAATAAGTCTGCTAAATGGTGCAGTGAATAGGGTGCCATGCTGGACTCTGAAAGATTCATCTTCCTGAGTTCAAATCTGACCTCGGGCCCTTTCTATTTAGTTGTATGATCCTGGACAAGTCACTTACCCCTGTTTACTTTAGTTTCCTCATCTTTAAAATGAGCTGGAGGGGGGAGCTAGGTGGCTCAGTGGACTGAGAACCAGGCCTAGAGATGGGTGGGGAGGGGTCCTAGGTTCAAATCTGGCCTGACACTTCCTAGCTGTGTGACCCTGGACAAGTCACTTATACACATACACCCCCATTGTCTAGCCCTTAACACTTTTCTGCCTTGTAACCAATATACAGTATTGTTTTCTAAGACAGAAGGTAAGGGTTTTAAATAAATAAATAAATAAAAATAAAATGAGCTGGAGAAGGAAATGGCAAACCACTCCAGTATCTTTACCAGGAAAACCTCAAATGAGGTCACAAAGAGTTAGACATGATTAAAAAAAAATGAACTGATTGAATAATAATAATAAATAACAGAACCTGCCACAAAGGCTTGTTATATGGATCTAATGAGATAATGCATGGAAAGTATGTTGCAACCCTTAAAATACTCTATAATTGTTCGCTATTATTATTATTATCTAGAATACTGTACTCCCATATGAAGCAGCTTCTGAGTATGGAAACCCCTAGTACTTATTTGACTGAAGTGCTGCAGGCTTTCACAGACAAAACAAATTACAGTCTGATTCCAGCTCAGGCAGAAGCAGCAGCAGCAGCAGCAGCAAGCATGCCCTATTTCTTCTTAATTCCACTGGAGAGAAGACAGAAGCCCCTGATGAATGTAAATCTTGTCTGGTGTGAAATGAATTGAGTCATGGCAGCCTAATTCTCATCACCATTAACTTGGTAGTCACTGAGCACCAATATGCTAGGTGCCATGCCAGGCAAGGCAAGCCCAAGGCTCTGCATGCTGCTAGGAGAAATACAAGAGCTCAAGTTGGTTTGTTTTTTTTTTCCACCCTCTAATTAAGAATCTGCCAATGGGATCTGCCTTGGGCTATACTGTAAGGGTCTTTTGGAAGTCCTTGTTTTGTCTGCCCATCATTCCCTTGAACGATATGTCTTCTTTATCTCTTCCAGTATCCACTAGGCTCACCAGAACCCTCTGATCTTTGGAAAGGATTTAGAAATGTGAAAATGGTAGGGGTTTTTTTTAAGTGAAAATATTTATGATCACCAGGTGGCAGTGACCAGTAAGGCAATCCCCCCTAGGCTCACTCTTCCCTCCCTTAGGTCTTTCTAGTTCTTAAAGAAATCCTCCAGTTCATCGTCCCTTACAGCACAATAGTATTCCATCACCATCATATATTAAAATTTGTTCAGTCATTCCCCAATCGAGGGACATCCCCTCAGTTTCCAATTTTTTGCCAGCACAAAAAGCTCAGCTACAAATAGTTTTTTTACAAACAGGTTCATCCCCATTTTTTAAAATCTCTTTGGGATACAGATCTAATAGTGGTTTTATTGGATCAAAAGGCATGCATTCTTTTAAAACCCTTTGGCCATAATTCCAAATTGCCTTCCAGAATGGTTGGATCAATTCACAACTCCACCAGCAATGCGTTAGTGTTCCAATTTTGCCACATCCCCTCCAACATTTATTACTTTCCTTTGCTGTCATATTAACCAATCTGCTAGGTGTGATGTGGTACCTCAGAGTTGTTTTGATTTTCATTTCTCTTATCAAGTCACTCTCCCTCCTCTAGCCTGGGCAGAGATTCTCTTGTCTCTCACTCCCACTTTGGGAGCATAGCTTTCCTTTCAAACCTGGTATATTATCTTCAAGGGAGAGGGCAACAAAAATGACTGCTCACTTCAGTTTGCTTACTTCCCCTTGTGACTGTAGCAGCCTGAGTCTCATAAGAGTATCTTCCTGGGCATTGTTTTCTCTTTCTTCCTGGGCAATTATTATAGCAATTTAATAAACTCTCATCTAGATTGTTAGTGTATTAGTATAAAAAAGCTAAGCCAAAGAGCATAATCACCAAAAGGTGGTTGAAACTGGTAGTAGAAATTACATTATGTTCTTACTACATTTATTTTATTTTTTCACTTTGGAAATTTTTATTTAATGAATTGATTTAGAATATTTTCCCACGGTTACATGATTCATGTTCTTTCCCTCCTCTACTCCCCTCCCCACCATAGTCAACAAGTAATTCCACTGGGTTCTACATATGTCATTGATCAAGAACTTTTAAAAAATTACATTATACTTAAAAAAATATTTAAGTCCTACTGTCTTAGAATTGATACTACTTAGAATTGATTACTACTATTAAGGCAAAAGAATGGTAAAAGCTAGACAATTGGAATTAAGTGATTTGCTTGGGGTCACACAGCTAGGAAGTGTTTGAACCCAGGACCTCTCTCATCTGTAGGCCTGGTTCTCTTTCTGTTGTGCCACCTAGCTACCCCTACATTATATTTTTGCTAAAAGAAAGGAAAGGTGCATGCTTGAACTTTCATCAGTTAATGCCAATTTAATTTGAATCAACCAACATTTATTAAGATTTTCTATGTGGAGTACACTAAGCAAGGGGCTGGGGATTCAAAGACAAAGATGAAAAAGTATTTGACCAGAATTGTGTAACTGTTTAATGTTTACTTAGTTGTCAGTTAGGCACTATTTATTTGGTCCTTTTTAAAATTTTACTTTTCTTTATACAAATCTTCCCAAACATATATGAATTATCCATATTTTTATTACTCAGTGTATAATAATATTTCCTTTACATTCATAGTCCGAAATTTTCTTGGTCATTCCTGAATTCCTAAGCTTGATTTATTGTTATTTTGCTATCACAAACAAGGCCACCACAAATACATTCATGATGTCAATAACCTTCTTGGAAATAAAGTCCCAGTGGTGGTCTCTCTGGGTCAAGGATTATGAATAATATAATAACTTTTATTGCATAACTTCAAATTGCTTTCTAGAACAGTTGGAATAATTCACTGATTCTCCTTCAGAGGTTCAATATAGCTATCTTCCCAAGTTCCTCCAAAAAAAATATTTTTGCTAGGTGGCACTAGTCAAGTCAATTCACATTTATTAAGCACTTAACTATGTATGAGACCCTGTGCTAAACAGTGGAATAAAAAGAAAGGACAAAAAAATTTTTTAAAAAACAGACCCCACAATCCTTGTTCTCAAAGAGCTCATGGTCTAATAGAGGAGTGTGGAGTGGAGGGAGAGAGAATAGGCAAATGCAAATTAGGTATATACAATATAAATTGGGGGCTGTCTCATAAGAGAGGCACCAAGATTAGAAAGAACTGACAAAGGCTTATTGAAGAAAATGAAATTTCAGTTGAGGCTTGAAGGTAGTTGGGGAAGCCAGGAGGCAGAGACAAGTGGGGTGACATTCCAAGAGTGAAAATGTCTGAAATTGGGAGATGGAGTGTCTATGTTCAATAAACAGTAAGAGGTACAATGCCACCAAATTATGAGAGTTGGAATGATATATAAGAAAACTAGGTGCCAGGTTATGAAGGGCTTTAAAAGCCAAATAGGACTTTTCTATTTTAAAGGAACAGGGATCCACTAGATTTTATTGAATGGGAGGAAAATATGATCAGACCTGCATTTTGAGAAGATCAATTTGATGAGTGGAAGATGAATTGGAGCAATAAGAGATAGTGAAGAGTAAAGGAAGACATCTAGGATGTGAGTCTGGGTGGCTGGGAAGATGGCGGTACCATTAACAATAATAGGGAAGTTGGGAAAGAAAGAAAGGACTGGGAAGAAGAATCACAAGTTCAGATTTGGATATGTGGAGTTTAAGATGTCTATGGGACATCCAGTCTGAGATGCCTAATAAGCAGTGGGAGATGTAAAACTGGAGATCAGTAGAGAGGTTAAGACTGGATAAGTACATCTAAGAGTCATCTGCAAAGAGATGATATTTGAAGCCATATTTGCTGATGAGAACATCAAGTGAAATGGTACAAAGGGAGAATAAAAGAACATTCAATCTTGGGGATCACTCACAGTTAGTGAATGTGACTTGGAAAATAAAGAAGATGGGTCAGCTACATGGCTCAGTGGACAGAGACAGGCTCGGAGATGGGAGGTCCTGAGTTAAAATCAGATACTTCCTAGCTGTGTGACCCTGGGCAAGTCATTTAATCCCCATTGCCTAGCCCTTATTGCTCTTCTGCCTTAGAACCAATACACAGTATTGATTCTAAGATGGAAGGTAAGAAAGAAAACAAACGAGGCAGAGAAAGAATGGTTAGATAGGTAGGAGGAAAGCCAGGAGAGAGCAGAGTCATGGAAACCTGGGAAGAAGAGTATCAAGAGTGATCAACAGAGACATGTAGGTGCGCCAGTGAATAGAGAGCCAGGCCTGGATACGGGAGGTTCTGGCTTCAAATTTGGCCCCAGACACTTCCTAGCTGAGTGACCAAGGCAAGTCACTTAACCCCATTTACCTAGTATTTACCACTCTTGCCTTAACCCATACTTAGTATCAATTTTAAGACAGAAAGTAAGGGTTAAAAAAAAAAGAGTGATCAAAAATGTCAAAAACTACAGAGTTTGAGAAGAATGAGGGTAGGGAAAGGGGCATTAGATTTAGCAATTAAGAGATCATTGCTCAACTGTGAATGACTCAATGCAAGGATCCAAGACAACTCTAAGGAACTCATGATGAAAAATGCTCTCCTCTGCTGTAGAAGGAATTGAGAGTCTAAATGCAGATCAAAGTATACCATTTTTCATTTTATTTCCTTCATGAATTTTTTTCTTGTATGTGGAATATGTATCTTCTTTCATAATATGATGAATAAGGAAATATGTATTGCATAATAGCCCTTGTATAAGCTATATCAGATTACTTGCCATCTCACAGAGGGAAAAAGAGAAGGAGAGAATTTGGATCACAAAATGGTCGGAAAAAAATATTAAAATTTGTTTCTACATGTAATTGGGAAAATACAATAAAATATTACTGGGGATAAAGTAAAAAGCAAACAAAAAATTAAAAAGAGATTATTGCTAACTTTGGAGAGAAGGGTTTTGGTTGAATGATGAGGTCAGAAGTCAAACTACAGCGAATTAAGTAGAGAATAAGAGGAAAAGAAGTGGAAGCACCTGTTGTAGATGGATTTTTCAAGATGAGCCACAAAAAGACTTTCAAAGATATAAAAGATATAAAAGTGGGGATGGATAGATCAAGTGATGGGGTTTTTTGAAGATTAGGGAAACATGGGTATGCTCAGACAGTAGTGGACAGGGAGTGATTGAAATTAATGAGAAAGTAGGGTATTTGATAGAGGCAGAAATCTTCTGAAGAAGATAGGATGAAATGAGAGCATTTGTGCATTTAGAGGGGCTTACTTTGTCAAAAGAAGGGTATAGTGGGTAGAGTGCTGGACTTGAAGTTGGAAACCTGAGTTCAAATCCTGGTAAGTCATTTAACCCCTTGGCTTCAGTTCCTTTATCAATAAAATGAGAATAATAATAGTTTATACCATAGTGGCAAGAATAAAATGAGATAATATGTAAAGTGCTTTGTAAATATTAAGAAATATTGACTATTATTTGCTAATTTGATAGGAATGAATTTCTATATCAAGGTTATTTTAATTCATGTTTCTATGATTATTGCTAATTTTTTAAAACTCTTACCTTCCATCTTAAAATCAATATTGTGTATTAGCTCCAAAGCAGAAGAGCAGTAAGGTCTAGGTATTGGGGATTAAATGACTTGCCCTGTCACATGGCCAGGAAATATCCAAGGTCAAATTTGAACCCAGGCCCTCCCATCTCTAAGCCTGGCCTCTCGATCCCCTAAGCTACCTAGCTGCCCCTGATTGTTGGTGATTTTGAACAATTTTCAGGTGATGTGATTATTTCTATTTCTTCTTTTGAAAACTGTTCATCTCCTTTGACAACTTAACTATTGAAGAATAGCTCTGACTTTTTGTTGTTTCCTTTCTAAACCTGGAATGTCAGACATCAGCGATATTTAATGCAAAGATTTTTCCCAGTCAATATCTACTTAAAATTCTAGCTACCTTGGGTTTTGTGTAAAAATATTTTATTTTTACAAAATCAAAATTGTCTACTTTGCCTTTTGTTAGCTTTTCAATGCTATATCTGGTTAAGAAAAAAATTATTAAATGTTAAAGTTCTATTCTTTGATTTTTCCTCTAGTCATTTTATGATGTGCCTTTTTGTATTTGTTTATTTTTTAAAACTTTTTTTTTTGCTTTTTATATTTAGATCATTCAGTTATTTGGAATTTACAGTGACATATAGTGTAAGGAACTTATATAAGTACATTCCCCATCATAATGTTATCTTTGTTTGTTTTTTTTTTAAGTTTTGTTAGCTTGGATTCCTGTAAGACCAATGAAAGAATTTGCTTTGTTCAAATAAGCAAATTTGTTTTGAGGTTGGGTTTTTTTATTGTTTGTTTAGAGAGAAAAAGAAAATAAATGCTTGTTAATAGAAAAAAATTAAATTATAAAAAGTTTTACTTCTTTCCTTAGCAGTTTGTGTTACTGGGTTTATTGAGACTAAACTATAATATATATCCATTTCTATTCTTGCTTTTCAATTCCACTTTTCTTTTTTTTTTTCACATACTAATTGTGATGACTTCTTTATAATATAATTTGAAATAAGTACTGTGTAGCCCCCCTTCTTTTCCATAGCAATGATCATGGAATGACAGAAAATGGAACAGAAGATTTTAATAAACAAAGCTTTTAGGGCATCCATAAATATTAACATAACTATTTGTCCTCTAAATGAGAGAACTTCCACTTGTAAGAAATTAACTACTAGATGTGAAATACATCAATAAGTAGGCTTATTCTCACAATAAAGGAAACCAGAAGACAAAAAGAAACCAAAACTAAATGGCATGATAGTTTAGAATGTCTTTTTGGCAAAACAAAGAAATTGGTTGAATTGGTTCCAACATGCATCCAAAGGCAACAAAACCCCAGCATTTTATGAGAACCCTGCTCTTCTAACTTGAGTGTTCATCATTAGCTAAAGCAAGAAAAGCCCCAGCTATGTTTCACTTCATTTCCTCTTTTCCAATATCTCCTCCACAACCTAGTCAACTGCCTTGCTACCACCTCTGGAGACTATGCCCTGGAGAGTTCAATATCCCTTCTCCAAAACTTCTGCCTCCAGAACTTCTAATCTCTTCACTGGTGGCTACTTCTCTCAGTCCACTACTTTGGCACTGAGAAAACCCCAGCTATGCTTTGCTTTCATTCCTTTCTATCCAGCCACCCTCTCACAACCTTGTCAAATGTCTCAACAGTCTTCTGTCTCCCACCAGACTTCTTTACTGTGACCACACTTGGTATTTGAGCAACTTTCCTAATGAAAGTGCTTCCTTCCCTAGCCACCATTCATCAATGTGTGTTGTCTTTTCTATGAGAATATAACCTCCTTGAGGGCAGAGATCAACCACAGTGCTTACATGCAGTATATATCACAAGGAAAAAGACCACCATCACAATATTTGCCATTTATCTACCCCATGTTCTACAGAAGAGGAAGAGAGAGAGGCTTATGTGAAGAATTTGACAAGAACTTTCAAACCAAATTATTGTATGCTCAATGACTTTAATTTTTTAAAATATATTTTATTTTTCCCAATTACATGAAAAAATAACCTTCAACATCTACTTTCCAAAATTTTGAGTTCCAAATTCTCCTCATCCTTCTATCCCTTTCTACCTCCCCAGATGGTAAGCAATTTAATACAGTCAATTTTTTTAACTTGGGAACTGTTTATTTGACTATTATATTTCTGGATGTCTTGACTCTGGGGTTACTTTCATAAGGTTAGTAATAGTCTTTTTTTTTTAAACCCTTTACTTTCCATCTTGGAGTCAATATTGTGTATTGGCTCCAAGGCAGAAGAGTGGTAAGGGTAGGCAATGGGGGTCAAGTGACTTGCCCAGGGTCACACAGCTGGGAAGTGTCCGAGGCCAGACTTGAACCTAGGACCTCCCGTCTCTAGGCCTGGCTCTCAATCCACTGAGCTACCCAGCTGCCCCCTAGTCCTTTTTTTTTTTTTAAACCCTTACCTTCCACCTTATAATCAATACTATGTATTGATTCCAAGGCAGAAGAGTACTAAGGGCTAGGCAATGAGGGTAAAATGACTTGTCCAGTGTCACACAGCTAGAAGTGTCTGAGGTCAGATTTGAATTTAGGACTGCCCATCAATGAATTAGGACTGCCTGTCTCTCAATCCATTGAGCTATCCAGCTGTCCCCTAGTAATAGTCTTTCTGTTTTTACTTTGTCCTCTGGTTCTAATAGATCAGGATAATTTTCTTTTACGATTTCTTGAAATATGGTATCCAGGTGTTTTGCTTGGTCATCGTTTTCAGAGAGTTTGATAATTCTTAATTTTCCCCCCAGATATGCTGGTTTCCAGTGCAATTGTTTTTTTAAATAAAGATTCTTTATATATTCTTCAATTTTTTTCAATCTTTGTTTGAATATTTCTCATCTCATAGAATTTTTGAATTCTGATTATTCCATCCATTTTTCCTGGAGACCATTATTTGGGAAAAATTTTCTACCTTCTGTTAAAAATGATTTATTCTTCCAATTTTTTCCTCTATAGCTCTTTTAAATTATGAGTTCATTTTAAAATTTCTTGTTTTATTTCTTCCAGTCATTCTTCTTGTAGTTCTTGTGAAAATGATATGTTTTTTTCCTCAGTAGGCTTACTAGTATTTGTTATAGAGTTATTTTCTTTGGGCTTACCTTTTGGGTTTCACTTAACCCATAAAATTTCTTCATTGTGTTTGTTTATTTATTCGATGGTTTCCCCCCTTTAGTCATGATTAACCTGGTATGGTCCCTCTCTCCTAGCTCAAAGTCTTTGGGTCTGTATTTGAACTGGTTTCTCTCATGTCTCTCTTAGAGTTGGCTCCCCAGCTATCTTTTTTATTTTGCAGTTCTGGATCAGAAGAATATACTTCCTCTTCTTTACTACATTTTCACCTATAGACTTCTATTATCTTTGCTGAGAGCTGAGTTTCTCTTTATCTTTTCACATTATTGTCAGATCCCAGTCCTGGTCCAGGTTTAGATGGTAGTGGGCTGGGGTGGTGAACCCCAAGGCCTGCTAGCTCTCAATCAGGATCAGGTTGTAGTGAGTCTTAGAGAATCAAGAGGCAAAGTCCTACCAGAATCTAGTCAAAATGGATACTTGATGTAGAAATAAAGGATGACCCATAATCAAATTAGGAGAACATGAAAAAGTTTACTTGCCAGACTTATGGATAAGGGAAGAATTTTGGACCAAATAAGACCTAGAGGACATTACAAAAAATGAAATTGATCGTTTTGATTACATTAAATTAAAAAGTTAACAAGGTTTTATTCTATTTCCTCTCTCTAGGAAGATGGTTGGGATGAGCCACTATCCTTGTCTTGCAACCATTCTGTAAGAATCCTGGCATCATTTCCAAAGAAGCATCATGGAGGTCCCTCTGGCTGGGGCTGCCTCCCTCCAGGTGCCAAGTGGAAATCCACCCTGGCTCTCCAAGGAGGTCTCCCTCTTTCGCTTAATTTTTGGAGCAGCTGTATCAAATATTTGATCTTCCTCCTCAACTTCCTTTTCTCTCTTCTTGGTTTACTGACTTTAGTAGTTGGACTGTGGGGGCTGGCAGATAAGGAGTCACTGGGGAGTAAGCAGCTGCCACACTTGGGGACCGACCCCATGCTGCTGTTTGTGGTGGTGGGGCTGGCAGTCAGCACTATATCCCTGACAGGCTGTGTGGGGGCCCTCTGTGAGAACATCTGCCTTCTTTGGTTCTTTGCTGGGGGGATCTTCACTTTCTTGATCCTAGAGACATTGGTGGGAATCCTAGTATATGCTTTATGGGATCAGCTCCAGGACATACTGGGCAGCGCCATGCTCATGGCCATTACTCGATACCAAGATGACTCAGACTTGCATTTTCTCTTGGATGAAATCCAGTTGAACCTGAAGTGCTGTGGGGTAGTGTCCTATCAGGACTGGAAATCAAATTTGTAAGTAAATAAGTCTTCACTGAATTCTTATATGAGGTGTATCAGGGAACGATGGTAATTTAGTGCAGCCTCCAATCTACATCCCAGGTTCAAAGTCCTCTTGGAGTCAGTGTCTATTCAAAATTTCTCACAATCCTTCATGGATGCTTCTCTTTTACTAAACCAAACCAAAAAATAAATTCATTTGAAGCAAATGGTATTTGATTAAGTAGTATAGCAAAGAAAATTCTCTCCTCCCCCTATAGGCACAGGAGAATATTCTCTGATTTTTTTTAATTTTCAGTCATTTTTGGTCAGGTTTGGTTCTTCCTGACACTCATTTGGGATTTTCTTGGCAAAGATCCTAGATGGTTTGCCAATTTCCTCCTTCAGTTTATTTGACAGATGAAGAAACTGAATCCAACAGAATTAAGTGACTTGCCCAGAGTCACACAACTAGTAAGTGTCTCTGAGGCCAGATTTGAAATCAGAAAGTCTTCTTGAGTCCAGGCCTGGCATTCTATCCACTGCACCACTCAGCTGCTCCTTTCAAATATTCTCTCATAAGCTGGAAGAACCTCAATGAACTGATGCAGAGTGAAATGAGCAGAATCAGAAGAACATTGTACACAGAAAGTAAAACATTGTGGAACAATCCAATGTAATGGACTTTGCTACTAGTAGCAATGCAGCAAGTCAGGGCACTTCTGAAGGAGTTATGGGAAAGAATGCTATGGGAGTAGAAATGCAAAAGAAAAACATCACCAGTGTGCCTCATCGCTCCTCTATTCCTTCTGTGAATCAGAGCCACAGTCACACCAGGCCAAAGCTCTTTAGATGCTTAGATGCCCAGCGTTTGAATTGTTCTGCTTCGCTCCACCTCAGCTTCTACCTGCTCTTTGAGTGAGGGTAAAGGAGAAAATTCCTTGTTCAATTCAATTCTGACTCTGGTTGCTCACACTGGCCTAACATTAATTACCCTGGAGCTTTGCTTTTCAAGACTAGACTTTTGTCCTGCGTTCCTATCTGCTCCAAAATTAGTTATTTCCCCTGTGCTTATAAAGATGAGACACAGGACCTGCCTTCAAGGAGACAGATGTTTAATAAGGAAGACCAAACCTGTAGTTAACAGAAAATAATGATAATGACGTAAAGGGCCTTTGGAGCATGCCCAGTTCCCCTGACATGAAGGAGTATGCCTGGGTATGCTCCAAAAGCCTTTTACAATAACAACCTAGCTTTATTCAATTTTTATTCAATTATTCAATATTTATTCAATACTCCAAAATTTATAAAATGCTTCCTTCACAACAGCCCTCTGAGGCAAGGTTGTACAAGTAGGATTAATTCCAGGACTATTAAGGACCTCTAAGCCCAGTGCTTTCTCTGCTCTCCATATACAGAGTATAGATTTTGAAGATAATTATCTGGGGAAATTTTTCAGATCAGTCTGATACCATCTCCACCTCTAACTTGAGATGCAGCCTAACAACACTTTAACCACTGAACATAGGCTCAGGGGAGGCAAACTAATTTTAATATTAGCCCATAGTTCAAAATTCCACTTCTAGAAAATTATACAAAATGTCAAAGTTATTTACAAAGGAGAAGCTATGGAACCCAGTGGATAGAGCACCAAGTCTAGAGTTGGGAGGACCTGAATCACCTAGCTGCCCCCTAGTCAGTAATTACATTTTCTAAACACAATCTTCTTTTTTGAGTTGGGACAAGCACATTCTTTTAATTTGCATCATGTCACTACTCTGGTTCCTTGCAAATAACCAGAGATTTTGCTTATCAAGACTGAAAAGCAGGGGGCAACCAGGTGGCTCAATGGATTGAGAGCCAGACCCAGAGACCTGGGTTCAAATCTGGCCTCAGATACTTTGTGTGACCCTGGACAAGTCATTGATTCCCCACTGCCTTGTCCTTAGCACTCTTTTGCCTTAGAATATGGTATTGATTCTAAGATGAAAGGTAAGGGTTTTTTTTAAAAAAAAGAAGTCTGAAAAGTCTGGGCATAGTGATGACTTTTGTCCTGCTTTACTGAAGGTACACAATCACTGCCTTCCCTATACATATGGCATATATTTGAGTCACATTATTTAGTGAATGAAAAATGTGTTTGATTATTTATGATTGTACACATGGATATCCCCAAAATGATTCCCACAAACCTTATCATGGGGCAATGGCCCACAAGTAAAGAATTTAAAGCCTATTTTTGTCTCACTATTGTGTGATGCTGGGCGAGTTGTTTAAACCCTGCTTGCCTCAGTTTCCCCATCTGCAAAATGAGCTGGAGTAGGAAATGGCTAGCTACTCTATTACCTTTGCCAAAAAAACCCAAAGGAAAAGACAAAGAGTCAGAAATGAGTGAAAAAAAGTCTGAACAGCAAGCACTGGCTATGGAAGTTTTTTAAATTGGGGAGAGGGAAGTGTTTAAGTTAAATGTATATAGAGAAGTTCTGTGTTAGAATGGGAAAAACATTGAATTTTGAGCCAATTCTAACCCTGGCTCTGCTATTTATGAGGTATATGACCTTGATAAGTCACTTCTCTGACTGGCAGATTTCCTCATCTTTTGTATTGGACTAGATGACCCCTTGGGCCCTTTCTAACAAAGCCCATGTTAAAAATTCCCTTGTTATCCTCTACATCCATAATTGTCCTTTCTTCCCCTCCTTTTCAGATACTTTAACTGCAGTTCCCCAGGTGTCCAGGCCTGTGGTCTTCCTGCCTCTTGCTGCATCAACCCCTGGGAAAATGGAACCATCATCAACTCTCAGTGTGGCTTTGGTGCCCTTCGCTTGGACGAGGCTACAGCTCAAAACATGGTTCACTTTGGGGGATGCAGCCCCAGACTCAGGCAGTGGCTGGACCAGAACAGTTGGGCCATCAGGGACTACACTTTAGTTACCACAGTAATAGAAGGATTGGAATTCTTGTTAGTCACCAAGCTAGTGAGGGACATTAAAGCCAGGAAAACAAATGACTGAGAATAGTGGGAGGGCTGACTAGTCCTCAGGGTCATCACTGTTAGCCCTGGTCTGCTTTGGAGTGAGTCCCAAAGTAGCAGGTTGCCTCCAGAGGGCATTTGCAGTCAAAATTAGGGATCAATGGGGCAACTGATGCCTACTACTACAGGACAATTATAATTCCTCTTACTTTCCTCCCCCAGACCAGGACTTTAAAATGGAAGTCGCTAGTCAATTCTTTTTTCATTGTTATAACAAATATGAATATTTCAATATACTAAGAAAAAGGGGATCATATACAAAATTGTGAGCTTCTATTATGTAGTTTGTTTTTTTAATGTATAATAAATTTAACACAACAGTAAGAAAACTTTCCTGCTTGTTTGTGTTCCCTCTGGAATTTCCTTATGTTCTCTTCTATATGTTTTCTTTTCTTTTTGTTTTCTGCACCATTGTTATACCCCTGCCCCAAGATCTCACTTTCAGCAAAGAAATGATGGTAGTAATAGCTAGTATTTATGTCCATTTTTGAAGGAATGATGTCTTGATTTGGGTATGAATTGGATTTAAGTGAGGCAGAATTGCACACAATCATCAGTCTCACTCTCTCTTCCAGAGTCACAGAAATCCAGTGACAAGACAAAAAAGTCAGGACAACTGGGCCAGGAGGCAGTGGATGACCTTGATGTCTTTGATGTCTAACCAAGCTCTAAGTGCTCCATAGTGCCTGTTTCAGTTACCTTCATGGCCATTGGAACAAATCGTTCTCCTCTGATATTCTGCCTGGGAAAGTCTTCATATATTTGGAATAGACATCTCCCTAACTCATCAGTGGGTTTGAAGCCTGTCAGTTATCCTCAATCTGATTTAGCCATCTGCTGGGACAGTTTTACTGGGGTGTTGCCACTGCACATAGTACAACTTCTTGGGGTATATAGGGTATTCAAAGAAAAATAGCACCTCTGGTATGAGGGCTTGCCCTTTTTCAGGGTTGCTCACTTTAAGGATTTTAAAGCACTTTGTTAATATTATCTCATTTGATCCTTATGAAGTAGGCACTATTACTATCCTCATTTTACAAATCAGGAAACTGAGGCTGAGAGAGGTCCAGCAACTTGCCCAGGATCACATAACTAAATAATGTTTGAAAAAGGTTTTCCTGACTCCTAATCTAGGTCTCTTTCCAATATGCCACTTATGTGACTATATAGACAACAAATGAAATTCACATATTGGCTGTGTCTGAACATATATATCTCATTTTGCATCCTTGTCCCATATCTACTAAGAGGTGGAAAGCATCCTTCATCCTTAGTTTTCTGAAGTCATGATTGATTGGTCATTGCATTGATCATAGCTTTTAAATCTTTAAATGATTTTTTCTCTTTATATTATTTTATTATGCAAATTGGTCTGTAAGAATTTAAAATTGGGTTTTATGCTAAATATGAGAATTCTAAAGTAATATTGTGGCTGCCTATTTAAAAATATTACAGCTTAAGTCAAAATGACTTTTAGCAGCTTTCCACCACAAAGAGGTGGAAAGAGTGAAAGTGGGAAAATGTAGATAAAGAGACAGAAAGTACTGCTTAGCTACCAATACCCTGAGTTTAATCCTAATGTCTCCAGACCACAAATGTGAATCTGAAAGTGAATCTCACCAGAATCCAAAGTCCTAATTAGGAAGAACCAGGAGATGGTGAGAGAACCTTCAGTTCACAGGAGGCTTAAGACTGCCAAGAATTTCCCCAGAACTCATACTGAAGGGAGTGTTCCACCAAAGTGCCAAGGAACAAAGAGGGTCTTCTCACTGAAGAACCAAGGAAGAAATTACTCCACTCACCACCACAAGATCCAAGGAAAGAGTCTCATCTTCCAGTCCTGCTCACCAATGCAGAGTGCATTCACTTGAATCCTCAAGCTGGTCTTTTTAAAGCAGTTTTCCCAAGGTCACTTCGTGTTGCTCCCCCACTTTATAAGAACCAATTGCAGTCTTTCAATTTGCCTAGCACTGCCCAAGGAGGTGGGGAGCAGTGGCCTCTGGAGTTGTCACCCACTCTAGCAAGTGACTTGTGAACTCTCATACTTAGTGACTGGTAAGGTATTAAGCAGGGGTACTTGAGTTTTTGATTGATTAACTTAAAAGTTGCTGATTGATAGACAAAGAGAGTTTGATTCACTTTTCATGGTCTTTTGGTTTTGTTTACTCCATTCTGCATCAGTTTCCACAAATCCGTTCTTAGCAATACATTTCCAATACATTCATATATTACAATTAAATCATTCCCTAGTAGAGTGTAATGCAGGGTTTTTGCATTGCAATATTAGCCTAGGCTAAGCTGTCAGTTACCCTGGATGGAATCTTGCCAATGGTATGCGCCATGGGGCAGGTGCCAACTGGCAGTTGGGCTGAGACCAGTAGGTTTGCCCCTGCAAACCCAAGCCTGGGTGCTGTTTTCCTCCTGACTTCACTCTGATCACCTACTTATCTCTGACCTTCCCCCTGGGGCCCCAGGTGGTGAAGGGTGGTGGAATTGTGGGTAGGAAAATCGGATAGCCTAGATATTAGGTCCTTTCTTCAACAGCAACCCAACAACATCTATTTCCTTTTCAACTGATTAGCTAGTGGATCAAATTAATTTCTAACCAGAGACCGTTTAGCTCTGGCCAGGGCAGCCAGTCCTTGGCCTGCCAAGACCTTCTCAGGACCTTTGCCAGCACCACTCAGCTAACCATAGCAACAGCTTAGTTACACCAAAGCCTTCTTACCTTGGCTATTCCTTCCCCAGTTTCAATAAAACCCTTAGCTTTTAATCAGAGAATCTTGTGATTATTCCTATACTACCAAGGCTAAGGAGATTAGGGAAGAGGAGAGAATACTGAGCAGTTTGTGGTTCAGTTGAGGTTGAACCTAACCTCCATTGCTGGGAGGAAGTTCAAGTCCTGACTTCCTGATGGTCTGCCATCATCCAATAAGAGGCAGCTACCCCAGCAGGGTGGGGCCGCCCATCAGACATCTTAAAGGAGCCTAAGCGTTAGCAGTGAAGCTTCACTGGGCATTTAGCTTCAGGGTTTGAATTTATACCTAAACCAAGTTCATTCCCAGCTGAGGCTGCTCACCCTTGATAATATCCAACTCCAACTTCCTGTTAGGCTAATTACTGGCTCCAGGCTCCCTTGTAGTGACCCTTTACCACCTGCATAACAAGAGGGACACCACTTTATTTCTAGTTCTTTGCTACAAGAAAAATATGCTGACTTTGACTTCTCTGAGATATATTGGTATTGTTGGGTCAAAGAATATGAATAGTTTAGTGATATTTAGGGTATAGTTCCTTTTCAGAATGGTTTGCTTTTCAGAATGGTTGGACCAATTTACAAGCTTTACTAAGAGTTCATAAGTGTCTCTGTCTTCCTTTCCTTTTTTTGTCGTCTTCACCAATCTGATTACATTGAGCAGTGAAGATTTGATTCAGGGGTATGCTGGAATTCTAACAGCCTCAATCATAATTAAATCTTCACTATGAGTGTTTCTGTCTCTGAAGTCACTACTAATCAGAGTTTGATTTATTGTTTTGTTGATTTCTAAACTTTAAAAAAACTGTTAATAATGCAGATTAAATTTAAAAGTATATTGCAGGGCAGCTGGATAGCTCAGTGGATTGAGAGCCAGGCCTGGAGACGGGAGGTCCTAGGTTCGGATCCGGCCTCGGACACTTCCCAGCTGTGTGACCCTGGGCAAGTCACTTGACCCCCATTGCCTACCCTTACCATTCTTCCACCTATAAGTCAATACACAGAAGTTAAGGGTTTAAAATAAAAAACAAAAAAAAAAAAAAAAAAAAAGTATATTGCAGAGGGTGGGTAGGTGACCCAGTGGTTTGAGAGCCAGCACTACAGGAGTTTCTGCGTTCTGTTGTGAGGAAGATTACTTAATTATTCTTTAAGAGACCTAGCAGCCAGGGCTAGAGAATTCTAAATGGAATGGGGAAGCAGGAAGTGTGCTCTCTCTCTCTCTTCCTTACAACAGTTCAAATGGGACCTCAGATACTTTCTAGCTGTTAGATCCTGGGCAAGTCACTTAACCCTTACTGCCTAGGCCTTACCACTCTTCTTCCTTGGAACTGATACAAAGTGTTGATTCTAAGATGAAAAGGAAGGATTTTTTTTTAAAAGTATGTTGCATACATTTTTAACCCCAGAGAATCTGATTATTAAATATTTGCTATAATACTTCGGTATTGTTTGAGTTCAGCAAGAGTGTAATGGAAGTTTCAGGGAGTGAAGTTATCACCAAATTGGAGGCTAATACCACAAAATAATAATGATGATAATAGTAATAATACAAAGGATTTTTTAGTTTTCAAAATACTTCATTTTATTTGAGTCTTATAACACTCCAGAATGAAGTGAAACCTGTTATTTTAATTTGCATTTTTTTATTAGTTACTTGGAGCAATTTTCTTATAGTTTGCAATTCTTTTGAAAATTACCTGTTCATATCCTTTAACCATTTATCTATTGAGAAATGGCTCTTGTTCTCATGTTTGTATCAATACTCTATTTGTCTCATATAGATCTTTAGCAGAGAAATTTGCTACAAAGATTTTCTTTCCCTGGCTATTCCCCTTCTAATTCTAATTCTAACAGCAATGATTTTTATAGTTTTCAATTTTATGTAATCAAATTTTCCTTTGTATATGCTGTGATCCTTTCATTCCTTCTTTGGTCAAAAACTCTCTGCCACCCACAGCTGTATCTCCTTCCTGTTCCTCCAGTTTGTTTACACTATGACCTTTCATATCTAGGTCATTTGTCCACTTGAAGCTTATTGTGATGTATCCTGTGATGTTGGCCTCTTTTCTGCCAGACTGCTTTTCAGTTTTCCCAGAAGGAAGTCCTTACTCCAATAGTTGGTTTCCTTGGGTTTATCAAATTCTATACCACTACACTGATCAATTTTTCTACTTTTTTAGTCAGTACCAAATAGTTTTGGTTTTTTTTTAAACCCTTGCCTTCCATCTTAGGATCAATACTATATGTTGGTTCCAAGGCAGAAGAGGGATAAGGGCAAAGCAATGGGGGTTAAGTGACTTGCCTAGGGTTACACAGCTAGGAAATGTCTTGAGGTCACATTTGAACCCAGGAGGCTTCAGCTTTCTATCCACTGAGCTACCCAGCTGCCTCTGGTACCAAATAGTTTTGCTGATTACTGCTTTTCAGTCTAATTTGAGATCTGGTACTGTCAAGATGCTCTGCCACAATTCTTAAGGGGATGTCTGGGAACAGGATCCTCCCTCTGCTTAATCTGTGGCTTCTGCCTTTGGTTTCTGGTGACCCAATACAGGTAGTGCTTTGATTCTGTTCTCTGCCTCCTTCTTCTTCTGGAAACACATCAGAGGGAACGGGCTTTGTCTCCTTTTTTGGCCCTGACCATCCCCATCAAGAGATAGAGTTAATTTCAGATTTTTACGAGGCATCCCTCACTCCTCCCCTCCCACACCTGCTATCAGATGCCTCTCTTCTTTCTATCTTTTTGTCTCACATATAAGGAGCTGGTTCTGCTTCTTGCTGAGGGCTCGGAGTCCCTGGGAAATGACCAACTAGGGGACTGGCTCGCTCCCACTCCCCATTTTCATTTTCTAGACACACACACACACACACACACACACACACACACACACACACAGAGCTCTGCCAGGTTAGAGCTGAGATGTCACTGGCTTCAGCACTACATGATACCCTCCTACCCCCAATTTTCTGGCTATCTGGGTATTTCCCATTTCATCTTACCTGGAAGCCCTTTGGATGGCATATTCATAAGCACCAGTCCTGAACATTTATCCATATGCCAAGGCTAAGCTTCTCTGGCCCCTTCCCCCAATACCTGGTTCTAATTGATCCAGATATTTTGTTGTTACTATTTGGTCGTGTCCAATTCTTTGTGACCCTCAATGACCATAGCACTCAGGCTCTTCTATCCTTAGTTTCTTCATCTGTAAAATGAGCTGGAGAAGGAAATGGCAAATCACTCCAGGATCTTTGCCAAGAAAATGCCAAGTTGGGGTCACAAAGAGTCAGACAGAATTGAAAAAACGCCTGACCCAGATAAGATCCCTATAAAAAACCACTCTAGGGGCAGCTAGGTAGCACAGTATAAAGAGCACCAGGCCTGGAGTTAGAAGGACCTAGGTTCAAATCTGACCTTAAATACTTCCTGACTCTGTGACCCTGGGCAAGTCATTTAATCCTGATTGCCTAGCCCTCTTTGCTAAAATAAAAGGTTAGGGGGCTTAATAAATAAATAAACAAACAAATAAATGAATGAATGAATGAACAAATAAATAGATAAATAGATAAATGGGTGAATTAATGCCTAAATAAATAAATAAATAATTGAATAAATGAAGTTAAAACCCACTCCATTTCCCCCACATTGGACACCTAACTCCATCTAGGACCCCAGCAGACTGTCCTGGATGTTCATCTTTCCAGATGGCTCCTGCACTGTATAAATATCCTACTTCCTGCCCATTCCCTTCTTATTGCATTTTCTGGGTTTGCTCCCATTGTGTATTATGTTTTAGTTTTGCCCAGTAGCTTCCCAGAAAGGCTAGCTCTCCTCTTAGAAGCATGAGCAGTAGCCCAAGGCCTCTACTAGCAGTTGATAGTCACATCTATTTCCTAAGTTTTTGATTTAGGAAATATAGAGAGCAAGGGCTGAATCATGTACCTTAAATGGCAGGGCCCCATTTCACTCCAACATGGAGGCTGTGACTAGGCATCCCTCTAATTTTTTTCCTCCTGGCCACATAAATGACAAATAAGGGGAAATACTGCCTTTCACAGTATAGGATTTTGGAATTCCAAGCCTTCCTCAGTCTGTATTAAGATAAAGGCCTTCTAGTCCAATCCTTTTATTTTACATTGGAAGAAACAATGACCCTAGTCTTCATTTGGAGTTTTCTCCATTTTTGCCTCTAAAAATTTAGTCTATGAGTTCCTTGATTGCAGAGATAACATGTCTCTATTCAGTGTACTGTGTTTTGTACCTGGCAAGCTCTCCATGAATCCTTGTTTGACTTCATTTTTTTCTCTTGTTATGATTAAAATTATCTTGAAAGCCTGATTTTTGGGTAAAAATATAAGTTTGTTGATTATATCAGGTTTATTGGGTAGGCCAGCATCATTAACAATAAAATGGTACATCTCCATGGTTGTCTTTCATAACCAGGGACAACCAAAACTAGGTCAGAAAAATATTGTTTTTCTTTTGGAACTCATTATTCAGCTCCTCCCTTAACTATCCCAAGACATCTTTAATTGGTGATAGATAATTAAGAAGTGGTCCATCAGACCCTCAGCCCTTCCCTAAACTGATGGGAGGATAGTAACATCCATAGGAAAAAGAACTCTTGTCTCTTTCATTTATTAATCAAATGCTGTTAAAAAGGAAGATGGGGGGGGGGAGGGCAGCTGGGTAGCTCAGTGGATTGAGAGCCAGGCCTAGAGACAGGAGGTCCTAGGTTCAAATCTGGCCTCAGACACTTCCCAGCTGTGTGACCCTGGGCAAGTCACTTGACCCCCATTGCCTACCCTTACCACTCTTCCACCTATAAGTCAATACACAGAAGTTAAGGGTTTAAAATAAAAATTAAAAAAAAAATAAAAAAAAAAAAAGGAAGACGGTTTTTGGGATTCCCAAGGACAAAAAAAAAAAAAAAAAAAAAAAAAGGCAAAAAGTAGCAGACTAGATGGCATATCTGCCCCAGATCCCAAACAGAGGAATATACAATTATTCTCCCTAATACATAGGAATTAATACAGTGTGTGAAAAATAAATTCTCACACTCTTAACAATTAAAGGCCCCTGTTCCTTTCTCCATTGTTTCCCTAGGTACAGATTATGCAGATTAGACTCTCTCTAGGAGAGAGCCAAGAAAAAACTATTCACTGGACTTTACATATATGGACCTTGCCTTGATAGTTATGTCAGATTTTTCTCTAATGCTGCTAGGTTTTATCATGAATTTTTGTTTCATTTGTAAATGAACAATTCTTAGAAATAACCAAGATAAATTAATTTATTTAAAAAATGAAGATGACAAGAGTTAAAATTGTTAAAAAATAAGAAATTTCTTATAAAAAGCTAGATGTTTTTCTTCCATACTCTCCTGCTTCTCAAGACCTCAGAGATCTGTTGTCTCTCATCTGCTTTAGATATCCAAGGGACAAAAAACCCATAATGAAGTGGAAGAAGAGATTGGGAAAGGGGTCAATACCCTCTGATCCATTTAGTACAGTGGTTCCCAAACTTTTTTGGCCTGCCACCCCCTTTCCAGAAAAAATATTACTTAGCCCCCTGGAAATTATATATTTTTTAAAATTTTAATAGCAATTAATAGGAAAGATTGTGGCCATCACCGCCTCCCTGAATCGCTGCAGCACCCACCAGGGGGCAATGGCACCCACTTTGGGAATCACTGATTTAGTACATCCTCCATCCTCTTTCCCTTTGCCTAGAAGAATCATGTCACTAAAAGCCTGTCCCCCAAAGAAGACCAAAATTTCTTAGAGAAAATGAATGAATGATAAAAGCATTTATTGAGTATTTTGCTATATGCCAAGCAATGTGTTAAGATAGTTCTTGTCCTCAAAGAGTTTATAATCCAATGGGGGAGTCAATACATACAGCTGAGTGGGTTATTGTGAATATATCAGTTGTTTCTATACCTGCCAATGGAGCAATGCTTTCCCAAATTAAATTATATTATCATTCACTCTTGGATTCCCAGTTCCCAATGCCCAAAAAAGGGACACAATAAACTCTAGATTTCCAAACTGTATTCATCCCAAGAATCTTAAGATGAGGACATTGAGTACAAAGTTCAATCAATTCCCCCTTCATGCCAACACCATTCTTGCCACTGGAAGGAAAAATACCTGTTTGTCCATGGGAAGTTCCCAAAATGGTAACCTTCCAGGAGTAAAAATACACTCATAGGTCACTTGGGGTAGAGGACCAGTATTTACCGCTACCCCCTCTTAGACCAAGCAGAACAGTCAGCAGGTGAATAAGTCAATAAAGGGAAAGGAGGTTAAGTGGCTGAATAAAATGTCTATGTTTCTGGCAGCCCTGAATTCATCCTATAAGTATAGATTCAGTCCTCTTAATATAGATAAAGAGAGATCAAGGGAATTCTTCCCTGAATCTAGTTCCTGAATGGAACTTCAGGAAAAGAAAAAGAAAGTGGAGTTATCAGATGGAAAATTCTGGGATAGGGGAGTAAGGATAAATAAGACTGGAAAGGTAAAATTGTCTTCAGTCTTCATGGGTCTGTAGCAGGTAGGGTCAACTAAATGATACCATACTGTGCCAACTCGTGCAGCTCCAAGTGGTTGAAGGCTTCCCAGGGGCAGATGACAGTGATGTCTGGAAGAAACAAGAAAAGAAAAAGGCCAAGACTTTCAAGGCCAGGGGTCTCCCCACTCCCCTCAGCTACAAAACTAATTCTCTTCTCCCTGCTGTTCTCTTATCACACATCAGCTCCTAAAGACATTTTCTAGAAGGAAAAAAAAAAAAAGGCCACAGGGAGCGAGCAAGATTCCCCAAAAGATCAATACCAAAGGAAGTAGGTCAAAGTGAGCAGGGGAAAGAGGTGGGAACTGTTAAGAACTAGAGTAGTGGAAGTGAAAGAGCTTCTTGTAGGTACTTTTAGTTAATTCAGGGTCTCCTACAGATAGAGAGCCTGATGAGGGGAAAAGAGGGGTGTAAAGTAAAAAGACAGTCTTTCAGAACCTCATAAGGGCCTTCCTTCTAGATCAAATTTTATTCATATATATGTATAGACTGTGTATAATTTTATTCAGTTGTGTATGTGTGGATTGTGTGTATGTATATAAAAATATATACACACATATTTAGTCTCTTTAGACCACCTGTGTTTGTATCTCCACATAACAGGAACATATTTAACCGGGGGGGTGGGGTGGAAAAAGTCTAGAGGGAATCTTTTCCGCCCTCCCTCCCCTCCTCCCCCCTCCACACCCCCCACACCTCCACCCACCCCACCCCCGCCAAGATAAACAACCCAGATTGTGAAAGCAGTCAATGATATGGTGCTGAGAAGACAAAGGTCATGTTATAAATTTGGATTGAAGGTTGTTGATAAAGTTATACGGAGGTCAGGGAAGGACAAAACCCTGAAGGGCACAGAAAGGAAAGCAAAATATGACTTCTGACTTCTTTTGATTGAGTTATTCTCTCCCAAACTAAGAAGAAGAAACTCATACCTGTTCCCAAGCCCTCCATTCCAGGAATATCATCACCGAAACTGCAAGAGACAAAATGTTCAGTGATAGAGCTGGGTGCTGAATTTTGGGGTTCCCTCCCACAGATACTCACTCATCTATATTTATATACATATATACCCATACACACACATACACACCATAGACACATACGTATCCACACTGACTCCCCATGTATGCTCACTCACACACACACACACACACACACACACACACACACATACACACACACACTGCACAATCACTTGCAACTAGATTCTATTTTTAGCACTAGACGTGATCATAGGTTTTTATCACAACAAGGTCTGGTTAAGAATCCAGGCTGTATTTCCTGCCTTACCAGGAAGATGCTAAATAGCAAGCTTTTTAGTATCAAGGCAATAAGAAAAAGCCCCTTTTCTATTCCAAGTCCTCCAATTTTTGTCTATGTTCCTTGTCCATTTTCAGTACTGTCTGTGGTTACTCAAGAGCTGAAAAGTACAACACTTATTCCCCAGCACCAATCTGTTTCCTAAGATAACATGAAAACTGGGACTCAAAACAAGGGGGAAAAAATCAGGTCAGGCCACAAACCTCAGGATTAGAGTTAGGCCCAAATAAGGCCAAATTGAAAAGAGTATCCTGGTCCCTGCACTTAAACAGGTGACTGCAGTTTTTGTCACATTCTTGAGCCTATCTCTGGGTCTGGGGATTTCCAAATTTCCATCTCTGAAAAAGTCTCTCCCTTAAACGAAACTAGGGAGGAAGAAGTGCATGGACTAGGAGAAAAGGTCCAAGCTTTTTGTCCCAAGAAAAAGCTTTTGAGTAAAAAAGAAAATTGAAGGAGAGAGAAAGGGCAGAAAAGTTAATTCTTTCTGGAAGCGGAAGAAGACATTTGGAAATAAAATTTCAGACCAACACATATAGAAAATGTCATTTCCTTCTCAAGAATTCAGGCATCCTAGAAGTAAAAACATGATCATGTCTTCTAAGGGATTCTAATAGGCCAGTCCCAGACCCTTTCAGCTGGTCAGGAGAAGTTTAATTGAAGGAAAAGTCAGTCATCCTAGAAGTGGGGTCCAGTGCCCCTTCTCTCTTTCTCCCCCCCTCTTCTGAAGGCCTTCTTACCCTTGTACACCTTTCTTAGGGGGCTTGCTCTTGAATTGGCGGGTTTGCCGCTGCTTGAATTTGGGTGGTCCTTTTCTAGGGGTAACTGGTCCTCCAACCACTCTGGTGGCTGATTTTATCTCAAACTTGGGTGGCTCCAGGTTCATGATGAGGCTTTTAGTCTTTCAAACTCTGGAAGAAAGGAAAAAAGGATCAAAAGAAGAGATCTTTTTACTTCTGATGTCCCCTTCTTCCAGTGTGGTACAGAGGGAAAAATCCCAGATTCAGTGTCAAAATTCAAATCCTAAGTCTGCAACTCACTGCCTAACAGAGACAAGTGCCTACTCCATTTATCACTTTGGGGTTTCAGATCACTTATCTGCAAAATGAGGGGGTAATACTAGACAAATTTTCAAATCTCTTTTGATTCAAAAACCATGATTTTCCTTCCTGGGTTTTTTGGTGGTGGTAATCCCCAATCTAGAGCAGAGGAACTCTTCTAAATTACACCCTACCACACTCATACCCCAAGAATCCGAGAAGACAGTTATCCTCTACATGCTCCATAGCAGAGCAATCCTCTGGACCCAAATAGTCAAATTAACCCAATAAGCATTTATTAACTGCTTAGCATATACCACACTCTGGACTAACCCCTGAAGAGACAAAGAAAGACAAAAACAGGCCCCCTCTCTCAAGGAAATCACAGTCTACTAGGAAGGAGACAACATGCAAACGACTACATATAAATAAGATATGTATTCAGAATAAAATGGAGATCTCATAGGGAAGACCCTAGCATTAAGGAGGGATAGAGGCAGAGATGAGAAGAGAGAGGATTCTAGCCATGGTGGTGGCGCAATGAAAATGCCTGAAGCAGAGAAATGGGGAGAATCTTAGGTGAGGGACAGCAAGGAGACCAGTGTGGATGGATTGTAACATTCCATCCAAGTGCCACTTGGCAGAAAGCAGGGAGTGCCTAGGGACAAGTCTCCCTTAATGTCAAAGTCTGGGTTCTTCTATTTTATAGACTGACCTACTTTCTAGGCCTGCACACCCAGTCTCTCCCTCCTTCCCCAAAGTCCTGTTGACCTTGGAATAAAGGAGGCTTAGCATCCTCTAAGCTTATATTATGGGGGAAAGGTTAAAACTGCCTCTCAGGGTCGCCATGAGAATAAAATAAGATCTTAGATGTCAAAGTCCTTGTGCAAAGTCCATTATGCATATGTAAGAGATTAACAGAAGGCGGTTAGGATTGTCAGTGTTATTAGCAGTCCAGAGACTAGTTCTGGCCTGGCTAGTGATTTCACTCTGTGACCTTGGGCAAACCATGAATTTTCTAAACCTGTATCTTCAAACATAAAACGAGGTTATTAGACTAGATTTTGTTAAAAGTTCTCTTTCAGCTGAGTGAATTTTAAGATTTCCAGAATAACAGAAAGTGAAGTGTGTTGGACTTAAAGTCAGAAAGGTCTGGGTTTCAATTCTACCTCCACTAATTTCATAGCTTTGTGATCAAGGACAAGTCCTTTACTCTCCCTGAGTATTGGTTTCCTCATCTTATTAGTGCCTGAAATATCCACATCACAGAGGTATTGGGAAGCTCAAATGAGGTCGTTTAGTGAAGTGCTTTGCAAATTTTAAAGTGCTCTCTCTGTCCATTGTAATTATTTTACTTTTATTATAATTGAATGGGCTGGTTTTTTGAATGACCTCCTAATGGAGTCCTGTGTCCCTATTCTCTCAGAACCCATGGGACAGCTCCATTCAAACAATATTAATTAAGCCCCTAATGTGTATATAACTGTGTGCTAGAGGACATACAAAAATGAGATAAGGCTATCTAGCAAGGATAAGACATAGACAGGACAGGATCTCCTATGGGCCAGGAGTCACTCCTGGCTTCAATCTTTTGGCTAAAGGATAGGCAGTCACTCAGTACCACTGGGGGCTCGGACTCTAACACATAGTCTCCCCCTCTTCTGAGATATATTTGTCCTTGGTCCCTTAAGATATTTTTGCTGATATCCGAACTATCTCCCTACAAGTGAATTAATCTCAAGAGATCCAGTTCTCTCAGAGTTCCTATATTAAAGGGGTCCAGAGGATCACAAAAGTCAAAACCTCCAAAAACTCTTTGAGCCAGAATGAGAGGAGCTAGAAAGGTCTGCAATCCCCCAAGTGGAAAAGAGTCAGGCATCTAGAGATAATGGCCAGATGGGGGAAAAGTAGCAGAATGGTGGTAAACCTGATCCATAGCCTCCACCAAATTAAACACGCTGAGCTTCTTCATCCCATCCCATGTGCTGAATCTGAAACTAGAAAAGGATACAATGGAGTGACTTACCTACTACAGAGCCAGAATTCAGTGGACCATGGGAGAAAAATGGTAAAAGGATTTCCCAACTTTGTCCACCAGTTCTTTATACTTTCCTGACTTTGCCCACAGGATAACTCAGAGCCCCTGCAATTTATTTTATTCCTGAGTAATTGGATTATAACTCTCCTTGCTATGACACTAATGAGATTTTTAGTGACACTGCTGAGGATTAAAGAGAGGACAACGAGAAAAGGCTAAAATCAACATTACCTTACCTGGAAAGGACATTCTAATATATAATCTAGGGGATACTAGGTAGTATGATGAATAGAGTGCCAGTCCTAGAATCAGGATGACCCAGGTTCAAATATGACCTCAGAGACTTCCTAGCTATGTGATCCGAGGCAAATCATGTAATCTCAACTGCCTACCCCTTACCCCTATTCTGTTTTAGAATCAAAACTTGTATTGATTCTAAGACAGAAGGTAAGGGTTTAAATATACAATGATAATATAATAATATAGAATATATAATATATAATCTATATTATAATAAATCTATAATCAATTCTACTGTGGATTCATTCACTATCTTTGTTACTTCCCAGTTCAAAACATCTTTCCCTGGCTACTATTCCCTTCTCTATGTTATTTCCCTTATTAGAATATAAAGTCCTTGAATTATAAGGATAGGGGGCAGCTGGGTAGCTCAGTGGATTGAGAACCAGGCCTAGAGACGGGAGGTCCTAGGTTCAAATCTGGCCTCAGACACTTCCTAGCTGTGTGACCCTGGGCAAGTCACTTGACCCCCATTGCCTACCCTTACTGCTCTTCTGCCTTGGAGCCAATACAGACTACCTTTCTTTTTAGATACATATCCCCAGCTCTAGCACATATATATCATGGCACTTAGTTAAGCACTTATTAAGTGCTTTTTCTTTCATTCATTCATTCATTCATTCATAGAAGAACTTGCAGAATCAGTGGTCATGTTTGAGAAGAGTGTTGGAGTCACTAGAAAAGGGGTATAACAAGGCCTAGGTGGATGAATGTGTAGAAAGGTGATACTTTCTTCCTTTCTCCCAACAATTTCAGTTGTTGTCCAGTCATTTTAGTCCTGTCTGACTCTTTATGACCCCATTTGGGGTTTTTCTTGACAAAGATACTGGAGTGGTTTGTCATTTCCTTCTCCAGCTCATTTTACAGGTGAAGAAACTGAGGCAGAGTGAAGTTACTTGCCCAGGGTCACGCAACTATAGGTATCTCAGGTCTTCTTTACTCCAGGTCCATCCCTTGTACCATCTAGTCGCCACTTCGTCATAGCCACTATTTATACCAACTTCATAGCTGGCAAAGCATTTTACATGCACAATCTCATTTAACTCTCAGAATAGGACTAGGAAGTAAGTATGGCAGACATCATGGTACATATTTTACATGGAAAAAACTAAGGTTCATTGAGGTTATAGGACTTTAAAAAAAAATCCTATGTCTTAGAATCAATGCTAAATATGGATTCCAAGACAGAAAAGTAGTGTTAAGGACTGGGAAATTAGGGTTAAGTAGCTAGGAAGTATTTGAGGCCAGATTTGAACCTAGAATCTCTCAATTCCAGGTCTGTTTCTCTATAAAACTGAGCCACCTCTCTGCCCCATTTACATGACTTTTTCACAGATAAAATGAAAAGCAGAATTCAATGCCAGGTTTCTCCTGATTCCAGGTCTAGCACCTTCACTTCAACACTTATACTGTGCTGAAATACAAAGACAAAAGCAAAAAATGAAAACAAAACCCTTCCTGCACTTAAGAGACTTACAGAATTGCTGGCTCTGCAGTCAGGAAGACTTATTTTCTTGAGTTTAAAACTGGTTTCAGACATTTATTAGTTGTGTGACTTTAGACAAGTCACTTAACCTTGTTTGCCTCAGTTTCCTCATCTGTAAAATGAGCTGGAGAAGGAAATGACAAACCACTCCAGTATCTTTGCCAAGAAAACCTCGAATGGGGTCACAAAGAGTCAAACATGCCTGAAAACAACCAAACACAAAGAATTTAGGAGACTGCTAAGACCTGGGCGGATCTAATGGAGCAATTTTCTTAGGGTGTCAATAGCTTACAGTTCTTTCAAAAACTACCTGGTCATATCTTTTGACCTTGTATCTATTCACATATGGCTCTTATTCTCATGTGTTTGTATCAGTTCTCTGGGTAATTTGTTCATCAGACTGTTATCAGAAAAATTTGCTGCAAAGATTACTGGTTTTCTCTATAACAGCACTGACTGTATTTGCATAAAATTTTTTTTTTCAATTTTATATAATCAAATTTGTTTTTGTATCTTCTGGGATCCTCTTGGATCCTCTCATTCCTTTATTTGGTCAAAAACTCTTCACCATGCACAGCTGTGAAAGTTATCTCCTTCCGGCTCCTTCCATTTGTTTACTCTGACCTTTTATATCTAGGTCAGATATCCACTTGGAGTTTATTATGACATATCATGTGATGGCCTCATTTCTCCCAGCCTGATTTTCAGCCCTTCTACAAGTCTGTCAAACAGAAAGGCTTTATCCCACCTTACCCAACACCCTGAGTCAGGTGTCATACTCATTAAAAAAAGACAGAAGAAGGGCAGCGAGGGGGGCTCCATGGCTAGAGTACCAGGCCCAGAGACAGGAGGTCTTGGGTTCAAATCTGCCCTCAGATACTTTCTAGCTGTGTGATCCTGGGCAAGTCATTTCACCTCGTGGTCTAGTCCTTACTGCTCTTCTGCCTTGGAACTAATATGTAGTATTAGTTCTAAGATGAAAGGTAAGGGTTAAAAAAAAAAAAAGAATTACTTTTCTAGGGGGCAGCTAGATGATTGAGAATCATGCCTTAGAACCAACATTTAGTATTAATTCTAACATGAAAGGTAAGGATATTTTTAGTATAATTTCTTTTTTTTTTTTTTATATTTTTCTGTGGTTACCTGATTCATGTTCTCTCCTTCCCTTCCGTGGGAGGCCAATAAGAGAAATGGAGTCACAAATAGATAAAAATCTGAGACTCCTCTTTTGACCCCTTTTGTGATCCACACCCTTTCTTGCTGAAAAGTATTGTGGCCTTATTGAAAAGCTTTAAGCTCTTAGCAAACCAGTAGTCAAGAGGTTAACATTCTTCCCCTTTGGTCAGAAATGCAGCTGCTTGGCAAGCCAAGGCCGAAACCTTAGTTTAGCAGAGGCATTTCGCCCCTGAGAAAAGTATTCTCAGACTTAGCTTGCTGATAATCACGTAGCTGAAGGTCCAGCCTGGTTCTTATCTTCAACTTGAAGTTTCTGAGGTTTCTGTGTGTTGTCTAAACTAATTGCAATGTCTATGAAACTGTATTACTCTCTCTGTGCTTGTGGGTGAAAGGGAGTTTGAATTTTCATATATAATAAACTTGTGACTCAATGGCACTTTGGAGAAGCAGCTATGAGTTAACAGTCAAGATCGTCTCCCATGTCCTGTTTCTTTATCAGATTATCAGGAGGTGATAAATAGATCTCGACACCCTTTTACTCTCCCATCTCCCAGAGCTGACAAGCAATTCTGCTGAGTTTTTACTCAAAGAGGTAAGGATTTTTAAATTGAATTGAATTATTAAATTCAATTCATAAATTATCAAATTGGATCAAAAATTAAATTGAATTGGAAAAATTAATTCAAAATCAATTCAACTGAAAAAATAAATAAAAGAGTACATGGTAGAGAATAAAAGTTAAGAAGTTTGGAAAGGGAGAAACTAGGTAGCACAATAGATAGAGAGCCAGGCCTGGAGTGGGGAGGACCTGGGTTCAAATTTGGCCTCAGACACTTCCTATCTGTGTGACCCTGGGCAAGTCACTTAACCCTCATTGCCTAGCCCTTACCACTTGTGGGGGACCAAGGGGTTAAATCCCCTCAAACTCTCCCTCCTCTATTCTGTAAATTCACAAAGAGAACACAGTTGCAAAGAAGAGAACAATGTAACCTTGATAAAGATATAGAGGGTAGTGTAGTACAGAGAGAGGGAGTCATGATAGTTTTTTCAAGCTTTGGCTGAGTTCTGTAATCAGTTAGGAGTTTGGAATCTTGAGGGAGAAAAGTCAGTTGGTTTGTGAATCTCGTGGAGAGAGTTTCAGACCTGCTGAGCTGCTTCCTTACCTATCTGTAGAATTGAAATTTAGCCTAGCTTTGAAATATTTATTTAAGAATTGTTATTTTAGATAAACCCTTTGTATCTTCATTTCCTTTATTATTTCCTACCTTCCTTCCCTTACCTTAATGTCTGTGGAGTTAATAAGGAGAGTAAATTAGAGAGGAGTTCAAATCTGTGAAGGGTTTAACTATAATTTGACAGTATTATATATAAAGAAATTAGTCGGTCATCATTTATTCCCTTTAGATAACAAGAGTACCTTGTAAGCTGAGTTAAGACAGGTCCTTGTTCAGACTCCATCTCTGCCTCCCTTCCCCCACCTGAGGTTCCTGAGACAACTGTTAGGGCTTCCTCAATCCACTTTCCTGACAAATCATCCTTTAAAGATAATAAACCCTTTTTGTGTTTCAACAGACCTATTAGTATAATTTGCCAGTTAGTTATTAAGAGAGGGAAGAAGAGGGAAAGAACTAACATACCCTGGGCTTGAAGGGAAGCCGGGTATCCATCTTGAAGGAAGGTGTAACTTAAAAACAACTCCCTTCCTGTGAAATTAACTAAAGCTTGTTGTTAATTTCAGTTTAGTCTATTTCCCTTCAGTTTGTTTTAGTCTAAGTCCTGTCTGTAAAGCCTGCTGTCTTTGCCTTTTAGTTTAGTTTCTCCTCTCCCTGAAGATCTTTGTTTCCCTTCAGTGTTATACTCCTGACTTCAGTCCTATTATATACTGAATCTCCTAATTCCAGCCTACCTGTAATCTAGATTACCCACCTAGCAAGTCCCTGACAACCTCCTTTCAAAATTCCCTTGTACCACACACCTTTCTTCAAATTATCCCCATTACATCAGGAAGAAATTCCCTCCAGATGCCAGGCACTTTGGAGAAGCAGCTATGAGTTAACAGTCAAGATCGTCCAGATGCCAGGTTCTAGTCAAAATTATTTTTGTTGACTATTTGATTCCCATAAGGAGCTAGCTTGGTAAAAAAAAAAAAATATATATATATATATATATATATATATATACTACTTTTGGCTCAGAGAGCTAGTAGAAGTCTGAAGTCTGTTGGAAGAGAAGCATGACAGAATAAACCATGATTATTAGAAGCCTACTGGCGCTAAGTGTTGTTCTTTTAACCCTTTCGTGTTACACTGTCCCCGTTCTTGAATAGGACCCCGGACAAGCCCACTATACTGAGAACTCGGGAGTTAAATTCTTCTGACATGTTCCCCTCTCCCTTTTTGGCTTTCTTGCTTTCAAAACAAATAGGGAGGAAGAGTTTGGGGGGATTTAACCCCTTGATCCCCCACAACCACTCTTCTGCCTTGGAACCAATACATAGTATTGATTCTAAGATGGAAGGTAAGAGTTATAAAGAAAAAAAAAAAGGATAGAAGAATGGCTTGGGTAGAGGTGGGAGGTAATATAATAGCCACCATGATTTGAATAAGGTAGAAAATTTTAATGAACTTAAAAAGAGAAAAGCTATTGAGTGATAATCAGCAAAGATAAGTGATAGTGGTGAGTTTTATTCTTCCTACCTCTACAGTTTTTCCTATTTCTCACCTGGTTGTGAGTCCCATCTTTCCCAGGAAGTATCTGAGGCCAGATTTGAACCTAAAATCTTCTGTCTCTGGGTCTGGCTCTAAATTCACTGAGCCACCTAGCTCCACTCCCCTCCTCCATCATAAACTCTTTTTTTAAACCCTTACCTTCCATCTTATGTTCCAAGGTAGAAGAGTGGTAAGGGCTCGACAATGGGACAATGGAGAGTCAAGTGACTTGTCCAGGGTCACACAGCTAGGAAATGTCTGAGGCAAGATTTGAACACAGGACCTCCCATCTCTAGGCCTGGCTCTCAATCCACTGAGCCACTCAATTGTCCCCATCATAGACTCTTTTTTTTTTTTTTTTAACCCTTGTACTTCGGTGTATTGTCTCATAGGTGGAAGATTGGTAAGGGTGGGCAATGGGGGTCAAGTGACTTGCCCAGGGTCACACAGCTGGGAAGTGCCTGAGGCCGGGTTTGAACCTAGGACCTCCTGTTTCTAGGCCTGACTCTCACTCCACTGAGCTACCCAGCTGCCCCTATAGACTCTTAATAAATATTTGTCAAACTGAATGGGGAAGAGCCAACTTTTATTTGGTTCCTCTGAATTGGAGCATCTCCATTTGTTGCTTTTCTGTTCAGTTATCTCTGGGTATTTCTTTTTTTAAATTAATTTATTTGTTCATTAATTACATTAAAATTCCCAGCTATCTGTCTCTCTCTCCCCTCCCTTCCTAAACTAGAAAAGGTATCGCTTGACAAAAAAATAAAATAAAATGTAGATATAAACTATGCCTTTGTTTCTATTTATCTGTTTTTTGTCTGAAGGTTGACACTCACAAATTATTCTTCAAACATCAATTCTGTTATTGTATATAATGTTCTCTTGGTTCTGCTCACTTTGTTTTTCATAATTTCATGTAAGGCTTTCCATTGTTTGTTTTAATTAACCTGCTCAGATAAGTTAACATGACAGTGAAGGAAAATGACAAATGTTGAAGGGGATATGACAAAATTAGGACACTAAAACTGCATATTCTAAATTTTTTTAATGGGAAAAGTACCTATCTGTACAACAATATTTATAGTGCCTCTTTTTGTGGTGACAAAGAAATGGAAAGAGTTGAACAAAGAATTGAAGAGATGTCCCTCAATTGAGGAATGGCTGAACAAACTGTGGTATATGATTGTGATGGAATACTATTGTGTTATAAGACATGATGAGCAGGATGATTTCAGAAAAACTTTGAAAGACTTACATGAACTCATGCAAAGTGGAGTGAACAGAACCAAGAGAACATTGTACACAGTAACAGCAATATCGCAAGATGATCAATTGTAAAAGACTTAGTTATTCTCAGCAATATAATGATCCAAGACAATTCTGAAGAACTTAAGACAAAAAATGCTATCCTCCTCCTGAGAAAGAACAGATAGAACAGATGGAAGCATACTCTTTTTCAGTTTATTTGTGGGTTTTTTTTGGGAGGTTAGGGTGTTGTTTTATATGAGTATCCTTTCACAACATGACCAACATGGAAATGTTTTACATGATCATACATATATAACCTTGATCAAATTGCTTACCACCTCAGGAAAAGGGGAAGGAAGGAAGAGTGGAAGACAATTTGGATCTTATAATTTTGGAAAACCTGTGTTAAAAATTGTTATTACATGTAATTGGGAAAATAAAATATTAAATTAAAAGATAAAAAGAAATTAATCTGCTCATAATTTCTTAGAGCACAATAATATTCCATTACAATCATATGCCATAACTTGTTCAGCCATTCCCCAATTAATGGCAACTCCTCAGTTTCCACTTCTTTGCCACCACAAAAAGAGCATCTATAAATATTTTGGAACTATCTTTTCCTTTTTCCCTGATATCTTTGGGAAACAGACCCAATCGTGGTATTGCTAGGCAGAAGCATATACAAAGTTTTTTAATTCCATGGGCATAATTCCAGATTACACTCCAAAATTACTGGATCGGTTCATAGTTTCACCAATGGAGTCTCTTTTTTTTTTTTTTGACCACCCAATAAATATTTTTTTATCACTTGTATGTAATAACAAATTTCCACACAAGTTTTCCTAAGTTATATGATGGAACTTATCTCCCTCCCTTCCTTCCCTTCCCCTTCCCAGTGCTGGCAGGCTATTCGATCTGGGTTATTATCACACAAAATATATTTCATACTATTCATTTTTGTGAGTAATCTTATAAAACCAAAAACACCAAAACATATACTCAAATAAACAAGTGAAAAATCGTTTGCTTTCATCTGCATTCTGATACCAACAATTCTTTCTCTGGAGGTAGATAGCATTCTTTTTTCCCAGTCCTTCAGAATTGTCCTGGATCATTGTATTGCTGTTAGTAGCAAAGTCTATCACATTTGATAGTTCCACAATATTTCAGTTACTGTGTGCAGTGTTCTCCTGGCTCTGCTTATGTCACTCTGCATCAGTTTATATAGGTCTTTCCAGCTCTTTCTGAAATCATCCTGTTCATCATTTCTTTATAGTGCAATGATATTCCATCACCATCATATACCATAATTTGTTCAACCATTCCCCAGTTGAGGGACATCTCTTTAATTTCCAATTCTTTGCCACCACGAAAAAGCAACTATAAATCAATAGTCTTTCTTAAACACAGTTTACAATCTCATTTTTTAGTTCTTCAAGTAGGGCAAGACAAGTTTTCATAATAATAATGGAGCTACCACCAAGGCTTCCCTGCACTTCATCCTATATTTGTTCCAATAGACCAAGTTATTACATCCCCTCTCTAGTGTGTTTGTCTCCCTCCATAAAAGGCCTATTGCTCCTTTTCACCTCTATTCCTCCTTGGCCCCTTTCTTCACAATCTTACTACTCTTTTAATTGAGAGTCACCTCCCCCACCTGCTCCTAAGCTTCTAATTATCTTCTAAGCCTTGTCAACAGATCTTCCTTAAATATCAGCTCTGTCTCAGGTAAAAGGATTCTGGGATAGCTTAAGGAAAAAGGTGAGAGCAAGGGATACAATTTTTCATTTTTCTGGAATATGATTCACTTTGGGTGCCAGGCAACTAGAATGTCTCTAGACTAGAGGTTAATTATATACTACTACAAGTTTAAATGCAAAAAAAAAAAAAAAAAGTTAAAGTGACTTCCTTTAGCAAACTGTTGCTGGAAACACCCTAGAAAAATGCACGCTAGGTATTGACTTTCAGTTTTCCCATTTTCAAAATATGTATCTTATTTTCTTCTGAGATACTCTACAATTGATTAACTATTATGATGAGCTGCAGAAATCACAGAATCTTAAATTGTCAAGAGCTAGAAGGAAATGTAGAAATCATTCAGTCCAACCTTCCCATTTTATAGATGAGGTAACCTAGACCTAGAGAGGTAAAAAGACTTGTTCAAGGTCATGAGACTATTAAGTGATAGAGATAAGGACCATGTTCTCTTGATTCCTGGTATACTGCTCCATCCAGGAGAAAGGTCAATGTAATTCTGATACTATGAATAAAGGGCATGGTTGGAGAGAATAATTATTCACCCACACTTAAATTTCTTCAATCACATATTTTCTTAGTGAAATCTGAAAATCCAGATTCTAGCATCTCATTAATGACTCTCTCAGAATGGGTTTAGGAATATTCATGGTGAAGGCTATGACTAAATCAGTTACATGCTTACTGGAATTAATCATGTTCCCTGATGATGGGATTGTCCTTCCCTTCTTTAAAGATTAACTTAAAGATGTTCTCCTAGTTCATAGATATATATTACAAATGATTGAGAATGACAGATAGAAGAAGCAGGAATTACATGCAAGTTTGTGCATGCTTATGACCACAATGGGTCTAAGAATGTGAAAGATTGGTATATTGGGGGTATAAAGTGGAAGTCAAGAGTGGTTTGTGGAATAAGTGAATAAGGAAAGACATGATCACTTGCCCAAGTGAGTCTACTGAACATGAATAATATCAGGATTTTTTCGTGAAGGTTTTATTGAAGCATATTGACTTTTGTGGTTTTGGTTTTTCATTTTTATTTTTTCTGGGTTATATGTATATTTTCATACAAAACATACTTCCATATTATTCATTTTTGTAGTGAATAATCTTATAGAACCCAAACTCCAAAACATATACCCAAATAAACAAGTGATAAATCATATGTTTTCATCTGCATTTCTGCTCCAACAGTTCTTTCTCTGGAGTCGAATAGCATTCTTTTTCATAAGTGCCTCAGAATTGTCCTGGATCGTTGCATTATTCTTAGTAGCAGTCTATCACATTTGATTGATTCACAATATTGCGGTTACTGTATATAATTTTCTCCTGGTTCTGCTTATTCCATTCTGCATCAGTTCATATAGGTCTTTCCAACTCTTTCTGAGATTACAGGATTTTTTAAAACAGATGAATTTATTTCCTTTTTTTTCTCATACAAGAGTCTTCTTGTCTCTTCTCTTCTGTCAGTATCAATTCTAAGACAGAAGAGTGGCAAGAGTTAGGCAATTTAAGTTAAATTACTTGTCCAGAGTTACACAGCTAGGAACTATCTGAAGCTGGATTTAAACCTAGGTACTCCCAACTCCAGGCTTGGACCTCTATCTACTGAGCTACCTACCTGCCCCTGATTTACTTTTAATAATAAATTCATAAACAGAGGCAAAATTAATCAAACCAGTGCTAACTTAAGGATATTTAGTATTCTGGAAATATCTTTTAATATTACCAGTTGATGAAGTACAAATAAAAGAAATTTTGTTCTTACTCCTTACCTACCAGAATTAGATTATGTTTCTTCTGTTTCTCTACATACCATGACTCCTTTTCTCCAGCATAGTAGACTCCTGGAAGATTTTTTAAGTGGCATAGAAAGATTTGTTATCCAGAAACCCAGACTTAAATAATTACCAAAAAAAGCATCAAGATGGTTTAGGATCTTTTAAAAAGTCCCAGAGTAATAATACTCCACCTTTTCCGTTATAGGTCATCAATATAAACTTGGAAGAGATCTCAGGAATGGCCATCTAGTTTATAACTCTCATTTTATGGCTGAGAGATCTGAACACCAGAGATATCAGGTGACCTACCTAATGTCACAAAGAGACTATCCAAGGCAAGATTTGAACCCATATTCTCTGCCACCAGAACCACTATTCTTTCTATTGTAATACACTGCCTTTCCATTCTTGATTCTATTTCACTTTAAGCACTGATAGTGATGTTTGTGATGTCTAAGAATCTCAAGGTGATCAAATATAAGCTAGTGGCCCAGTATGGAATGTATAAAGAAGCTATTTTAAATGCATATATCACATAGGAATCAGATCTTTCACTGGAATCCTAATCTGATGCCTCTTTTGAGTTGTGAAGATGATATTTCTGGATCCTTGAAAGCTGTACCAGTGGAGCACAGACCATGACAGGTCCTACCAAGCTGAAAAAGACCGAGTTTGGGTTTATCTGTGGACTATATAAATGCCATCCAAGGACCAGCCTACCTATGTTTGGAAAGGCTGGCCACTAAGTGATGAATTATTTTGACCACAGAAATTTGAAATGAAGTCTATCCACTTGGCACAGGAGAGTTGTAAACTTCATTGCCAGAGGGAGTGCTCACATGAACAAAATGACCAATTCTCAGTATGACCATCTGGTACAAAAATCATTTTCACATGGTGGAAGCTCTTTTGAGCAAGTAAAAGTATTTCTATCTACTGCCAGGATAGAAATCTGATGATGTGGTAAGTAGAGAGAAGTATCAGTTTCTTTTTTTTTTAATTAATTTACTTTTTACAAGTATTTATACCTTTCCCTCCAACTGCCACTCCAACTCATTCCTATCCCACCCCCAACAATAAAAAAAAAAGAAAAAGAAAATCCTCATAATAAATATACATAATCTGGCAAAACAAATACCCACATTTGCCTCATCTAAAAGTGAATGAGTCATTCTTGCATTTAAACTCCTTCCCCTCTCTCTGGTTGGAGGTGGTTTGTGTTATTCATCTCATCTTCATTCCTCCAAATTCTAAAATCTTTCCAAGTTATTTTTCTCCATGATGTCATTTGTGTTAAAATCATATTTTGTTATGTTCTCCCTAATCATCCCCCGACTTCTAGTTAGTATAAAGTTTGTAAGTGGCTATTATAAAGTGACAATACCAATATTTGCAGTAACCTAGAAGTTACTTAAAGACTGTCCCATAGATGAAAGGAACATTGTAAACTTGTAAACTTGTAAATCTCATAAATTAACTAGTCACATCCTGATATCATATGCTAAATTAGGGAAAGTCAACTAAGATTTGATTGTAAGGGCCCTTTGGTTTTGCTAACTACTCATGGTCCATAAGCCTGAGATAAACTCCACATAACCTCAGTAAGAATAGCAGAACATCATATGCTGCTGATAACTTTGAGATCTATGCCCCGAGGTGGCATAGATAAATTAGTATATTTCCCACCAAAAACCTAAAAAATGAAACCCCAAACTCCTGCCCCTCAATACTCTTCCACTTCCATCAAGGCCCACACTGCCTATGTACTTCCAACTCTGGCCTGAGGTTACTCAACTCTCCCCTTCCCCATTCTCTTCCCACCCACCCCAATCCCCACACTTTCTGCCTCTGTATCTCCCTTCTTGCACCATTTGTTCTCGTATTTTCTGTGCTGTTTACCTATGTACTCTCTATGCTGCCATGGTGGTCTTTCCTAGCAAAGAACTGTGTATGCCCTCCCCGATTCAACCAAAAGGTACCCCCATGTGGTTTCATTCCTTTATAAATTAATAAATTAACTAGCAATCCATCATCACAGAAATTGTTCTAATTCCACTTACTACCCTCTGCAATAGTTTAAAATTATCTATTTTCCTCTAAAACTATCCATTTCTCTATTTCTTATGACACAACATTCCATTAGGTTCATGTACCACATTTTGTTTTGCCATTTCTCAACATGAGGGTATCCTAGGGCAACTAGATGGCTCAATGGACAGAAAGCCAGGCCTGAAGACAGAAGGTTTTGGGTTCAAATATGATCTCAGATACTTCTGTGAGACAGCTGTGCCTAACTCTTACTGACCTTCTGCTTTGGAAAAGATCCGTATATTGATTCTAAGGCATAAGGTAAGGGTTGGGTTTGTTTTTTTGTTTTGTTTTTAGAGAGACTATTTTACTAGATCCCTTCTCCCTTTGACAGTGTTAGTTTTTTGACAGAAATGAAGTTTAAATAATTTATAAAAAATTATTACTGAGGCAATCATAAGGTTTAGTTTAATGTTGGGATCTTGGAGATCATGCAGTTTAATTCCCTAGAGAGGAAGAAATGATATATTTCAGAGAGTGTTTTGATGGTAAAGGGAAGACATATTTGCGTGTGAATGTCTGTCTGTTCCCTCTCTATATATATCAGTATTACTGAGACAAGGAGGGAATTTCTCTATAAAGATGGCTAGGGCTTTTCCAGCGGGTAATGTTGGTAGTATCCCTGCCTGGGTAAGCTCAGACCCTGCTCAGGCAGAAGCTTCCCACCTTGGGTAAAACCAGCACCGCAGACATGGAGTCTGACCTGAGCAGCTAGCTCTCAAACCCTTTGTCCCTCAGCATCCCCTGAAATAATCTCCCTTTATCTGACTGCAAATTGATTTTTTATTTAGTAGACCAAGGTAACTGAAGGTGGGGAGAGGATGGAGGTAATCAGGAAGCCCTAAAATCTAAATCCCACAAGGTTCTTCCCCCTGGCTAGCCAAATGGCTGAAACCAAAGATTCACCTTCTCTTCCCCTAATTCCAATCTATAATCTATATCACTGGAAATATAGTAGGGTCCTTATGTAAGGCAGGTATGAGTTAAGAGTCTTCAGGGTCAGCTCCGAGAGTCTCAGAGTCCCAGACCCCTCAGGAATATCAAGACCTCAATCTCTTTTAAGTTGATCATAGAAGCTGACAGGAACACCAAGCTTTGGTTGTCCAAGAAACCCTTTGGGCCGGCTCTTGATCAGCCACCCAGTGAGCTACTCTCCTCCTCTCACCCCGAGATCCCTGATCAAAAGCCGCCCCACCCCCATACAAGTCCTTCCTTCTGTAAGGTGGAAAAAGAGGTTTTATGGGTTCAATATATTAAAAAGTGGTCGCTAGAGGATTGAACTATTATCAATCCTCAATTAAGAATAATCTCAAGTCAAAATTGACCTTTATGGAGGTTTATTTATTTACAATTAGGAAGGTTGAAGGTAGGGAAATTGAGAGAGAGAAACTCTGGCCCAGACCAGAGGCCCCAACCAGGTAAGAATTTAGAGGCCCCAGCAGAGGGGCACAGAGGTTAATTAAACAAGGCTTCTAGCCACAAGGCCTCCTCCAATAAGAGAGGCAAGAGAGGCCTCCCTGAGGGTAGAGCCTCCAGAAACACCAAGGGAGGAGAAAGGAAGTCAGCCTAACTTACCCACATGGAACAGTCTAAGTCACAAACCAGCAAAGCTCCCTCAGGTCCCCTTCACCAAACCAGTGACAGCCTCACTCTCACACACCTCCCTCCTTGGAAGGGCCACATATATATCATTTCCAGTGCCTTCCCTTAGCCTGCGTGTCCAATCACAGTAGACGCTTTCAAATAGAAAGTGTAGGGGGTGGTGTGTTGATTCTGATTCATTACTCACTCTAGCACACATGGGTTAGGACCTCCCAGAATTGGAAGGTGCTTTCATCTTTGGTGATTAAATCTAAAGATGGGCAGTGTAGACTTAATTTAATTATCACATTTCCCATGATGCCCTGCCATATTCCAACTGAAGGTCTGTGTCAATCAAGCCAGCTTCCCAACATTCTAAAAGGTTGCCTTAACCCATTCTGCCCTTACAACAACAGAAGAATGGTGAGAGATAGGCAATGGAGGTTAAATGACTTGCTCAGGGTCACATAGCTAGGAAACATCTGAAGTCACATTTGAACCCAGGACTTCCTGACTCTCAATCCACTGAGCCACCTAGCTGTTCCTAGGACTCCCATTTTTAAAAAATCTACCTGGGAATGGAAAGAGTCTGAATTCCTCAATGGAAATGACCAAGGCTGAGGGCTTTTTCTCCACATTGTTGCCAAAGATAACTCTTAGGTTCCCCATTGCTTCTAGGATCAAAATAAGCTTTAGAATTCCTTAAAACCTCATTGTGGTGCAGACACTTCCCAGCTGTGTGACCCTGGGCAAGTCACTTGACCCCCATTATCTAGCCCTTTCCACTCTTCTGCCTTGGAGCCAATACACAGTATTGACTCCAAGATGGAAGGTAAGGGTTTAAAAAAAATCAATTCAATCTGACTCAAACCTTATTACATATTACTCCCCTTCCCACATGCTACAAACTGCATGTTTTTCTATGATGCTCCGTCATCAGAGTCTCCCAGGCCTGAAAAATGCATCCCCCTCACCTTCATCTCTTAGAAAGTTGTTTCCTTCACAACTCTGCTCAAATGATGCTTTCTACCAAAAACCTTCTCCATGTTCTCCATGGGCTAATGCCCTTGCCCCAATTTAGTTTTATTTATTTTGAATATATCTTGTATATATTTAAGAACAAGTTGTACTCCTTGAGGGTAGGTTAGTGGATGTTGCATTTTTGTCATTTTCACAAGGCCTGGCATATAGTAACTAAAAGCCCTCAACATCTCACATCCTCCAAATTGACAAAAATAACAAAAGCTTCTAGTTCTCTCCCTTCCCCGTGTGTGTGTGTGTGTGTGTGTGTGTTGTCCTCCACATATTCAATATATGTAACTAGCCCATAGTGAACATTTGATTTTTGATGGATCTCAGCTTAAATTTGTGGTAATGTAGATAATGCTTTTGAACAGTGCTTTATTTTTATGAACAGTACGTGATTTAAATATTATCTTGTCTCAATAACCTATAAAATTTTGTGCATTAGTTTTAGCTCCTTGGAAGAGATTGTACCTGTACTTTTTTTTAATTAACAGAATTTATCTGTAAGTGTCCCAATTCCTCTCAACCTTCCCCGTGGCATAGAAGAGATCATCCAGAAGACAGACACGTCCATGCAAATTAAGTCTTTCAGTTTACTCTCTGGATATAACATTCACAGTGTATACAGTATTAATTCTGTATGAGGTTCTCAATTCTATTCATTTCACTATTCATTATACCATATAGTTCTTTCCAAGTTTGTAAAAAATTAACCAGCTCATTGTTTCTTACAGGGCAGTAGTACTCCATCACAATCATATACCACAATTTGGTTAGCCATTCTCCAAATGATGGGCATTCTCTCAGTTTCCAATTCTTTGCAACCACAGAGAGCTGCTATAATTTTTCTAAAAAAAATATGTTCTTCATTTCCCCGATCTCCTTAGGAAATAGACCCAGCAGGGTCTAAGAATATACACAGTTTTACAACTCTTTGGGTGTCATTTCAAATTGCTCTCCAAGATGTACTGGATCAGTTCACAGCTCCACCAAATATCCCCATTTTTCCACATGCCCTCCAACATTTGTCATTTTGTAATTCTGTTATGTTAGCCATTTTGATGGGATTGGTGTGAGATATTTCAGAATTGTTTCGGTTTGCATTTTTCTATAGGGCATTTGTTTCATATATCTATATATGGCTGATTTCATCATCCAAAAATTATCTATAACTTTTGCCCATTTATCAATGGAAGGGTGGTTCTTATTCTTATAAATTTGATAAAATTCTCTATATATTTTAGATATGAGACCTCTATCCAACAGGCTATCTATAAAAATTTTTCCCAATTTTCTGTTTTCCTTCTAATCTTGGCAACATTTATTTGTACAAAAACTTCAATTTAACGTATTCAAAATTGTCCATTTTACATTTCACAATGCTCTCCATCTTTTGTTGACTCATCAATTCCTCTCCTATCCATAAATCAGATAGGTAATATGTTCCCTGTTCTAGCTTACTTATATCTCCTTTTATGTCTAATACTTATATATTTTTATATAAAGCCATATACTTGATAATTTATTATTTGAGAATGAAGTTATAGGAAGATTAAAAAGTTGCCAAGGGGTTCTGGTTAAGATGGCGGCAGAGTAAGGAGCAGCAGCTTGATCTCTCCTAACCGAAGCATACAGGACTCCTCAAGGGGACATAAAAATGAATCCAGACGAACGAAGGGACCCCACAACAGGGTGCAGCATTGAAGGTACATGGAATCAGGGCATTTCCACACTATAAAGGGATGAAACAGCTCTCACTAAAACGCAAGAGGAAGAAGTCCCTCCCCCACCCCCCACACCACGTACAACTCAGGGGCCAGCACACAAGAGTTAAAGCAGGTTTGGGGCACCCATTAAGTCACTGGCAGCTCGAGAGCTTGTTCCTGAGAGCAGCAAGACTTAGGACCCCAAGAGGCTAAAGAACGTGTATGGACTTTCCTGAGCGCTGGCGCTAGGGAAGGCATTGACTAAGGTGCAGACAAGGATCTCGAGCGCAGGCTTGGACCTTGAGTGGGAACCCTGTGCAGACGGGAGCACAGCTGTGGAAGCAGCACCCTGAGATTGCTGAAGGAGCCTCGGGCAGAGGGGCAGACCAGAGACAACCAGGAGGCTCAACCCCGAGAACAACAAGACCTGAGACCTCGGGAGCCTAGAGAGCGCAGACAGACCCTGAGTGTGAGGATAAAGCACAGAAGGCACAGGTCTAACAATGGCAACTCAAAATCGGGAAGCCCAGAGGAAAAAGATTATCAAGAAGAAATCTGTAACACTCCACAACTTTTACACAGAGAAAATCCAGACAACAGAGGAGGACAAACAAGAAATCATATCCAAACCTTCCCAAAATAATGAAAACTGATCACAAGCTATTGAAGAGTTCAAATCTGAGATGATGAGAAAGATGGAAGAAATCTGGCAAGAAAATAACAGTTTAAAAGGTAGAATTTTGCAATTGGAAAGTGAGGCTCAGAAATCAAATGAACTGATAAGCAAATTGAACACCAGAAATGACTAGATTGAAAAGGAAAACCAAAAGAT